>NC_086448.1:118948144-119249215 GCF_028390025.1 Pseudophryne corroboree
TCATTGCAGTATGTAATATTTAGCATTTTATGATTATTTTAAGCGTATGACAACTTATTGCAGTTTTTTAGACTTCACAACACGAGCAGGACTAAGTGATACAATGTAATGAAAATACTAGAAACTGTTTCTTTTATTCCTGTATAAACGATGTAAAGTGTATCCACACTGGACTGACGAGTGTCGGGTGTAGTTTAAAGATTGTTTGAACATTAGAAGGAAATGCTTTGTATATGATTAAATTGAGTCAGGAGACTCGAATCCCCGGAGATCGGGATTGCTGCAGCGTAAATGGCTGTATATTGGCTTTTTGCACAGAGTGTCTTAATTTAAGTGAATCTAAGCTAATTTAATGTGCTTCTGAAACATACTGGCTAATTAATGGTTAACTGGCATAGGAGAGACGTATATGTTTTTAAACCTGGACAGTCTATTGTGGACGCATTGTTTGTTTTAAAGTAAATTTAATTGTTGTAAGTAGCTGATTGGCGGGAGCCGTTCTTAAAAGGTAGTGTGACACGTACAGCAAGCCAGCCCTCTGACGAAGTCTGTGACGAAACGCGTAGGGGCGTGGCTTACTGACGTGTGTGGTCGTGCCCCCTCCTGCCTCGGCTGTGATCGACAAGTGACGGTGTCCCGACGTGTGGCGGCTGTGACCAGCGGTCCAGCGGTACGGGGTAGTGGTCCTGTCTTAGGAGATTGCCGGAGGTTTGGAGAATTGCCGGGGGCATATGTGTTTAAATCATGTGGTATTAAGCCCACAGCGGATTTTGTTCTGGTACGGGCAATTAGCGTTGTGTCTTAACCGGAGTGTTTGTGTGCTTTTAAAATTAAAATTGATTTTGCACTATGGAGCGCCCCCCCTGTCTCTTTTTCTATATATATATATATATATATATATATATAATATATCTGCAAATAATGAATGGCACTCCTTACTAGTACCGCACAACATGCTCCGGAGCCCGTCAGATTCAAATAATATGTATGGAAGCAGGACAGCACTCATAGAGACTGGTAAACCATAGAAAATCAGCACAGGACGCTGTCGCTGTATATCAACGTTTCAGAGTTAGACTCTTTTAAAGGAGTCTAACTCTGAAACGTTGACAAACAGCTTCAGCGTCCTGTGCTGATTTTCTATGGTTTACCAGTCTCAATGAGTGCCGTCCTGCCTCTGTACATACATATGTATGTATGTATGTGTGTGTGTGTGTGTGTGTGTGTGTGTGTGTATATATCTATATATATATTTATTACACATACCTGCACATATACATACACACCCACCTACCCACCCACGGAAACCCCCCTCGCTAAATCCTGCGTTTGCCACTGTGTGCGATAGAATGCTTCTGATAGGGGCCGGAGCTGACGTCAGACACCCACCCTGAAAACGCTGAGCCCGCCTGCATTTTTCTGGACACTCCCAGAAAATGGTCAGTTGCCACCAACAAACGGCCTCTTCCTGCCAATCTCCTTGCGTACACCCATGCGAATGGATCCTTCGCACAATCCCGTTACTGACTGGCGATCCCTGTTGCAGCCATGCGACGCGCCAGCACAGTGTGGTGCATACGCATGCGCAGTTTGGATCTGATAGCCTGCTGTGTGAAAACGCACCGCAGCGATCAGATCTGAATTACCCCCCAAGTCCAATGATTCTCAATGTTGTGCAGAGAAGAGTGTGGTTTATTAGTATTTATAAAAGGGTGTACAGTATGCACACATTAATTCATAAATTTAATGGTGATTAGAAAGTTGCAGCAAAATAAGTATATACAAGAAATGAATGTTGCTATAGCTACAGTATGTTCATTTGTGTTACTATCTATAATAAAGGAATTATTGTAAAAAAAAATTAATAATGTTTAAGGCTAACTATAAATCGACACCATCCTATATAATAAAAGGTTAAGGCTGCTCCTCACAGGGCCGGCTCCAGGCATGTTCCAATAGAGCGGCCGCGCAGGGCGCCACCCTTAATGGGCGCCGCGCGCTGTCACCGCCATATTGGAGCCTGGAGCCTGGTCCTGTGTGCCTCCGTCCCCGGGCCGCCTCCTAGTCCCACTCCCAGCCAGCAGTCAGTGGCTGCCTTTGTGCTGTGGGCGGGACTATGTAAAATTACTCAGTGTGCGTGCGCGTGGCGTCAGGTGCTGGCGCCGCACAGCGCGCGCTGAGTTTCCAGTGCTAAACTGTGTGCCCACCCGCTGGAGACAGGGGAAGGAGAGGCGCACGCTGCGCTCTCCTCCCCGTCCTCACACAGCAGAAGCAGCAGCCGCCTCCGCTTCCTCCTCCTCCCCGCCCAAGCGAACCATCGGCAGCAACAGCAGCGCGGTGAGCAGCACAGGGCGGGGGTGTATCTGGCACTTGGGGTGTATCTGGCACTTGGGACACATCTGGCACCTGGTGCATATCTGACACTGTGGGGCAAGTGTATCTGGCACTGGGGGCATCGCTGGCACTATGGGGCAGATGTATCTGGCACTGGGGGCATATCTGACACTGGGGCAAGTGTATCTGGCACTGGAGGCATATCTGGCACTGGGGGCATATCTGACACTGGGGGGCAGGTGTATCTGGCACTGTGGGGCAGGTGTATCTGGCACTGAGGGCATATCTGGCACTTGGGGTGTATCTGGCACTTGGGGCATATCTGACACTGTGGGGCATATCTGACACTGGGGGCATATCTGGCACTGTGGGGCAGGTGTATCTGGTGCTGGGGGCATATCTAGCACTGTGGGGCAGGTGTATCTGACACTGGGGGCATATCTGGCACTGGGGGCATATCTGACACTGGGGCATGTGTATCTGGCACTGTGGGGCATGTATATCTGGCACTGGGGGCATATCTGGCACTATGGGGCAGATGTATCTGGCACTGGGGGCATATCTGACACTGGGGCAAGTGTATCTAGCACTGGGGGCATATCTGACACTGGGGGCATATCTGGCACTCGGGGGCATATCTGGCACTGTGGGGCAGGTGTATCTGGCACTGAGGGCATATCTGGCACTTGGGGCATATCTGACACTGTGGGGCATATCTGACACTGGGGGCATATCTGACACTGGGGGCATATCTGGCACTGTGGGGCATCTGTATCTGGCACTGGGGGCATATCTGGCACTGTGGGGCAGGTGTATCTAGCACTGGAGGCATATCTGACACTGGGGGCATATCTGGCACTCGGGGGCATATCTGGCACTGTGGGGCAGGTGTATCTGGCACTTGGGGCGTATCTGGCACTTGAGGCGTATCTGGCACTTGGGGCGTATCTGACACTGTGGGGCATATCTGACACTGGGGGCATATCTGGCACTGTGGGGGCATTTATCTGGCACTGTGGGGGCATTTATCTGGCACTGGGGGCATTTATGTAGCACTGTGGGGTCATATCTGGCACTGTGGGGGCATTTATGTAGCACTGTGGGGGCATTTATCTGGCACTGTGGGGGCATTTATCTGGCACTGGGGGCATTTATGTAGCACTGTGGGGTCATATCTGGCACTGTGGGGGCATTTATGTAGCACTGTGGGGGCATTTATCTGGCACTGTGGGGGCATTTATCTGGCACTGTGGGGGCATTTATCTGGCACTGTGGGGGCATTTATCTGGCACTGAGGGCATTTATGTAGCACTGTGGGGTCATATCTGGCACTGTGGGGGCATTTATGTAGCACTGTGGGGTCATATCTGGCACTGTGGGGGCATTTATCTAGCACTGTGGGGGCTTTTCTGTATCTGGCACTGTGGGGGCATTTATCTGGCACTGTGGGGGCATTTATCTGGCACTGTGGGGGCATTTATCTAGCACTGGGGGCATTTATGTAGCATTGTGGGGTCATATCTGGCACTGTGGGGGCATTTATGTAGCACTTTGGGGGCATTTATCTGGCACTGTGAGGGCATTTATCTGGCACTGTGGGGGCATTTATCTAGCACTGTGGGGGCTTTTCTGTATCTGGCACTGTGGGGGCATTTATCTAGCACTGTGGGGGCTTTTCTGTATCTACATATCTGGCACTGTGTGGCCATTTATGTATCTGGCATTGCTGGGGGGCATGTCATGTGTTGCTGGCACTGCTGGGGGGCATGTCATGTGTAGCTGGCACGGCTGGGGAGCATATCATGTAGTGTTCCCGCTAGGCGTCTGTGGCTAGGCAATGTGTCTAACGTGCTCTGCCTGGCGCAAAGTGTCTAACGTGCTCTGCCTGGCGCAAAGTGTCTAACGTGCTCT
This sequence comes from Pseudophryne corroboree, assembly GCF_028390025.1. NCBI lineage: Eukaryota > Metazoa > Chordata > Amphibia > Anura > Myobatrachidae > Pseudophryne > Pseudophryne corroboree. Next base: position 118,952,390 of record NC_086448.1, read on the forward strand.
GCCTGTCGCAAAGTGTCTAACGTGCTCTGCCTGGCGCAAAGTGTCTAACGTGCTCTGCCTGGCGCAAAGTGTCTAATGTGCTCTGCCTGGCGCAAAGTGTCTAACGTGCTCTGCCTGGCGCAAAGTGTCTAACGTGCTCTTCCTGGCGCAAAGTGTCTAACGTGCTCTGCCTGGCGCAAAGTGTCTAACGTGCTCTGCCTGGCGCAAAGTGTCTAGGAGGTTCTATCTGGTGCAGTGTGTATTAACTGCACTACTGTGTGGTGTAATGCGAATTGCCACTATTATGTGGCCACGCACCTTCCCCACGAAGCAACGCCCCTAAATTTTTGCTGCGCGCCTTCTGCGCTCACTGTCCATACTTTGCCGTGTAGGTAGATGAGCAACAAGCATTACAGTATGTACATCATTTTGGCCTCCTAACTTAGAAATGTGCCCTCCCTGCCCTAAAAAGTGAACACTATCGTGTAGCTGGCACTGCTGGGGGGCATATTGTGTGTAGCTGGCACTGCTGGGGGGCATATCATGTCTATCTGGCACTGCACATTGTGTATCTGGCACTATACTGGAGACATTATGTGTATCTGACACTATACTGGAGACATGTGTAAGGAACACTACTGTGGCTGTTATGTGTAAGGCTGCTAATTGTGTGCGTAGAGGGGGTGTGAAAACATATTTATTTATAGTCTAGTAATATGAAGTTTTGAGGCCACGCCCACTTTCCAAGAGGCCACACCCACTTTTCGTGGAGCGAGCGCGCCTACGGCGCGCGCATGGGGGGGGGCGCTTTTACATGTATTCGCTCAGGGTGCTAGTAGGCCTGGGGCCGGCCCTGGCTCCTCACATTTATTATATGCACCGACGGCCACTAGAAGCCACCACACGGACCAAATGACTCACAGCTGAAAGTGATACTGCAGGGAGATGTTACAGCCTCCTAACCTGCTGCTGCTAATATTAATAATGCTGATCTGGCTAATTCACATTTGCTGCACACGGAAAGAGGGGACTGGGGCGAGAGATAGTGGGGGTAGGAGAAGATAGGGACTGGGGGAGAAAGAGAGATGGCTTGAGAGTTGAGGCAGATAGGGACTGGGAAGAGAGAGAGGGAGGTAGGGGCAGATAGGGACATGGGGGAGAGAGAGAGGGGCAAGGGGTTGGGGTAGATAGGGACTGGAAGGAGAGTGCAATGGTAGGGGCAGGTAGGGACTATGAAGAGAGAGATGCCGATTTTTTCAATATAGTCACCTCTGTGGTGCTGCCTCCGGCCAATGGAGGGCGACAAATGGAGCTATGTTTGGTACGCGCGCGTGCACACACACACACACACACACACACTCACTCACTCACTCACTCACTCAGCATGACAGCCGTAGCTCCCAGCCGCAGGACTTCCAGAAACTCCTGTGTAGCGACCTCTAACCCCCCCCCCCTTCCCCACACACACACACACACACACACACACACACACACACACACACACACAAACACACACACACACACACACACACACACACCACTGTGATCTGACAACAGAATTGTCACGATCCGGGTATCTGGACGCCATTACTTACCCTTCAGATGCCTCCTAAGGCTGGCTCAGCGTTCCAGGACCGGATCCCGCTGTTCCTGAGTTTCCACATGCAGAATGTCAGAGTGGTGATTTCATCAGCCGCGGCCTCCGCTGTGCCCGCGTGGTTAAATGTGCGCTTGTCAGTCTGGCGTCTCCTGTCTCCTGTGGCCGGCGTCGCCATTACTGTTTCAATTCTCACATGGATTACAAACCAAACTTCCCTCCAAGTGTCTGCATGGGCGCAGCCATCTTGGATTTTGTCATCTGATTATTTCCACCAATCTGCTGTCTGTATTGTTGATTTGCATAATTGCCTAGCCAACCCCTTCCTTGCTGCAGGTATAAGTATGCTGTGCCTGAGCAAGGAAGGCGTCAGTGCTTTGGTTGTCTAACCTAGTTCCAGTTTGTCTCTCTCCTGTGGTTGTCTTCCAGGTTCCAGCTCCTGTCTCCAGACTTCTGCTATAGAGACCCGCACCAGCATTCCATCTGCGGTGTAGCCTGACTCTCCGATCCATTCTGGACTCACCTGTTTCCAGCTACAACAATCACCTGCTTCCAGCCCAGCTTCCAGCAGTGTACAGCTTCTCTTAAAGGGCCGGTGTCCTTTCTGCAGTTTACCACTCTCCACCGGTATTATTATTTCACCGCTCTCAAACAATCACCTGCTTCCAGCCCAGCTTCCAGCAGTGTACAGCTTCTCTTAAAGGGCCGGTGTCCTTTTCTGCAGTTTACCACTCTCCACCGGTATTATTATTTCACCGCTCTCAAACTCCAAACTTCATTATTATTTCATCGCTCTCAAGTTCGTTTATTATTTAACTGGTTCCAGCCAGTATCCACTCCGTACCAACAACAGTCTGGATCCAGCCAGTATCCACAGCAGCCGTTTTACCTTCAGCAGCCCAGCCTTTCCTGGAACATCAGCTGGTACGATCCTGGGTTCTCTCCATTGCTACAGTCAGGCCTGGTAAGGACTTTCCAACTAGAAGATTATAAGAACTGTCTCACACTACCAGTGCCTGTGGCCCTTGCCACCCAGTAGTACCCAGGAATTGTATTTATCCTCTGTTGACTTTTATGTTTCCTTTTACTGCTGCTGTGTTACGGAGTTTGTCATAATAAACATCATTGACTTTTATCCTGGTTGTCGTGGTCACGCTTTCGGGCAGTTATTCTACATGTTACTTACATGTCTAGGGGTCTGATACAACCTCCCGTCAGCTCAGGCCCTCACTTGTGACAGTAAGCACTGACCATAATGAATCCAGCCGGAGACCAGGATCAAGCGGCCAGGCCGATGCAAGAACTGGCAGCCCGACTTGAACATCAGGAGGCTGCACAGGGCCACATCATCCGCTGTCTCCAGGATCTCTCTACACGGCTGGATGGGATTCAAACGACCCTCCGTGGACCTGGCACGTCCGGTGCGTCCACTACAGTGACACCAGCTGTAACCCCACCCACCTTACCCATTTCCAGTCCACATCTTCATCTTCCAACGCCAGCAAAATTTGATGGATCTCCAAAGTTCTGCAGGGGATTTCTCAATCAATGTGAAATCCACTTTGAGCTTCTACCTGGCAATTTCTTCAGTGACCGTACCAAAATTGCCTATATCATCTCCCTTCTCAGTGGCTCAGCCCTTGACTGGGCATCACCTTTATGGGAGAAGTCTGATCCCCTGCTATCCTCCTATACTGACTTTGTAGCTACATTCAGGCGCATCTTCGACGAGCCAGGCCGGATAACATCTGCTTCATCTGAGATTCTCCGTTTACGCCAGGGAACACGTACTGTGGGACAGTATCTTATACAGTTTAAAATCCTGGCATCCGAACTGGCATGGAACGACGAGGCCCTGTATGCTGCATTCTGGCATGGCTTATCAGAACGCATCAAGGATGAGTTAGCTACCAGAGACTTGCCCTCTAAGTTGGATGAGCTAATTTCTCTTTGCACGAAGGTTGATCTACGTTTCAGAGAGAGAGCAACCGAGCGAGGAAGATCATCTACTCCTAAATCTTCTGCTCCTCGTCAACCATCTCCATCCAAGGATGAGCCTATGCAAATTAGTCGTTCCCGTCTATCTCCCGCTGAGCGCCGAAGACGTCTCTCTGAGTCTCTCTGTCTCTACTGTGCAGCTCCGTCGCACACTATCAATGCCTGTCCCAAACGTCCGGGAAACTCCAGATCCTAGCTCGCCAAGGAGAGGGCCGGCTAGGAGTAATGATCTCCTCTCCATCTCCTCATGACTGTAACCTCCCAGTATCGCTCCAAATTGCTCAACGTTACAGGAACGTCATTGCCCTCCTTGATTCCGGAGCAGCTGGGAATTTCATAACCGAAGCTTATGTTAAACGGTGGTCCCTACCCACCGAGAGACTGTCCTCGTCCATCTCTTTGACTGCCGTGGATGGCAGCAAGATTTTTGACGCAGTCATTTCCTTAAGGACTCTTCCAGTTCGTCTGAGAGTGGGAGTTCTTCATTCTGAGTATATTTCTTTTTTAGTGATTCCAAGAGCCACACATCCAGTGGTTTTAGGCCTTCCATGGCTCCGTCTCCACAACCCATCAATTGACTGGACGACTACGCAAATACTGGCATGGGGTCCCTCCTGTGCTGAGACTTGTTTAGCCAAAGTTCTTCCTGTTTGTTCTTCCTTCCCCAGGTCATCTGATGTTCCGCCTCCTCCATATCAAGACTTCACGGACGTGTTCAGTAAAGCCTCTGCTGATATCCTTCCTCCTCATAGAGAATGGGACTGCCCAATCGACCTCATTCCAGGGAAGGTTCCACCGCGAGGCCGAACTTATCCGTTGTCTCTGCCTGAGACACACTCCATGGAAGAGTACATCAAAGAGAACCTGGCGAAGGGTTTCATCCGACCATCTTCTTCTCCAGCCGGCGCAGGCTTCTTCTTCGTTAAGAAGAAAGACGGTGGTCTGCGTCCGTGCATCGACTACAGAGGTCTGAACGACATTACCGTCAAGAACCGATACCCTTTACCCCTGATTACCGAGCTCTTTGATAGAGTTAGTGGTGCAACTATTTTCACAAAGCTGGACTTGAGGGGTGCCTACAATCTCATCCGAATCCGTGAGGGTGACGAGTGGAAGACCGCCTTTAACACCCATGACGGACATTATGAGTACCTCGTCATGCCCTTCGGATTGAGCAACGCTCCAGCAGTCTTCCAGCACTTCGTGAATGAGATTTTCAGGGACATCTTGTACCGCCATGTCGTGGTTTATCTAGACGACATCCTCATCTTTGCTAATAATCTCGAAGATCATCGTTTCTGGGTAAAAGAGGTTCTTTCCCGTCTCCGTGTCAATCACCTCTATTGTAAATTGGAGAAGTGTGTGTTTGAAGTTAAAACCATTCCATTTCTAGGTTACATTGTGTCCGGTTCCGGACTAGAGATGGATCCTGAGAAACTCCAAGCAATCCAGAATTGGCCTATACCCTTAAGCCTCAAAGGGGTCCAGAGGTTCTTAGGGTTCGCCAATTATTATAGAAAATTTATACGAGACTTTTCCACCATTGTGGCGCCTATCACTGCATTAACCAAGAAAGGTGCTAATCCGTCCAAGTGGTCCGAGGAAGCTACACAGGCCTTTCACCTTCTGAAGCAACGGTTCATCTCTGCACCAGTTCTGAAACAGCCCGACACCGACTCTCCTTTTATCTTAGAGGTAGATGCCTCCTCCGTTGGAGTAGGAGCAGTGTTATCCCAGAGGGCCAAAGATGGACATCTACATCCTTGCAGTTTCTTCTCCCGGAAGTTCTCCCCAGCTAAGCGCAACTATGCCATTGGCGATCAGGAGTTGCTAGCCATCAAGCTCGCTCTGGAGGAGTGGAGATACCTGTTGGAGGGAGCTTCCCACTCAATCACCATACTTACCGACCACAAAAATCTTTTATATCTCAAAGGCGCACAATGTCTGAATCCTCGTCAGGCCAGATGGGCACTTTTCTTCTCTAGGTTTGACTTTAAACTCCAGTTCTGTCCGGGTTCTCAGAATCGTAAGGCCGATGCCCTTTCCCGCTCATGGGAGCAAGAAAATGAGTCCGAGTCTGCAGACAAGCATCCTATTATTAATCCGTTGGCATTCTCCACGGTTGGGATGGACTCTACGCCTCCACCAGGGAAAAGTTTTGTTAAGCCAGTTCTAAGGAAGAAGCTCATGCATTGGGCCCATGCTTCCCGTTTTGCTGGACATACAGGCATTCAGAAAACCCTTGAATTTATTTCTAGGTCCTACTGGTGGCCAACTCTGAAGAAGGACGTTATGGAATTTATTGCCTCCTGCCCAAAGTGTGCCCAACACAAAGTCTCCCGCCAGTCGCCTGCGGGGCAACTGGTTCCATTATCTGTTCCCCGTCGACCTTGGACCCATTTGTCGATGGACTTTGTTTCCGATCTATCTATCTGCAACAAGTTTAATACCATCTGGGTGGTAGTTGACCGGTTCACCAAGATGGCACATTTCATCCCTCTCACCGGTCTTCCGTCAGCTTCCAAGTTGGCTCAAGTGTTTATACAAGAGATCTTCCGACTTCACGGCCTTCCTGAAGAGATCATCTCGGATCGTGGAGTACAATTTGTAGCCAAATTTTGGCGAAGTTTGTGTCAAGCCCTCCAAGTCAAGTTAAAGTTTTCCACGGCTTACCATCCTCAGACCAATGGTCAAACCGAGAGGGTGAATCAGGACTTGGAGGCCTTCCTCCGTATATATGTGTCTTCCTCTCAAGATGACTGGGTTCAACTCCTTCCTTGGGCCGAGTTCAGCCACAACAATCAATACCATTCCTCATCTTCTTCTACACCATTCTTCATTAATTATGGATTCCACCCTAAAGTCCCAGAATTCCAACCGCTTCCCGCAACTTCTGTTCCAGCAGTGGATGTCACCTTGCGTCAGTTTTCAAATAACTGGAGGAACGTCCGCGCAGCCCTGCTTAAAGCCTCATTCAGGTATAAGAAGTTTGCCGATAGGAAGCGTAGAGCGGTTCCTGCTCTCAAGGTGGGTGATCGTGTGTGGCTGTCCACGAAGAATTTGAGGTTGAGAGTTCCCAGCATGAAATTTGCACCTCGCTACATCGGACCCTTCAAGATTGAACAAGTCATCAATCCTGTTGCCTACAGGTTACAGTTACCATCCTTCTTGAAAATACCCAGGACATTTCATGTTTCTTTGTTGAAACCGCTGATCCTGAATCGGTTTCATTCCGCACTTCCTCCAGCTCCCAAAGTTCAGACTCAACGGGGAGTCGAGTACGAGGTGGCCAAGATTTTGGACTCACGTTTCCGTTACGGTCAGTTACAATACCTCATTGACTGGAAGGGCTATGGTCCTGAAGAACGCTCTTGGACCAATGCCTCAGACGTCCATGCTCCTGCCTTGGTCCGAAATTTCCACGCAAAGTTTCCTTTAAAGCCTAAGAAGTGTCCTGGGGCCACTCCTAAGGGGGGGGTGCTGTCACGATCCGGGTATCTGGACGCCATTACTTACCCTTCAGATGCCTCCTAAGGCTGGCTCAGCGTTCCAGGACCGGATCCCGCTGTTCCTGAGTTTCCACATGCAGAATGTCAGAGTGGTGATTTCATCAGCCGCGGCCTCCGCTGTGCCCGCGTGGTTAAATGTGCGCTTGTCAGTCTGGCGTCTCCTGTCTCCTGTGGCCGGCGTCGCCATTACTGTTTCAATTCTCACATGGATTACAAACCAAACTTCCCTCCAAGTGTCTGCATGGGCGCAGCCATCTTGGATTTTGTCATCTGATTATTTCCACCAATCTACTGTCTGTATTGTTGATTTGCATAATTGCCTAGCCAACCCCTTCCTTGCTGCAGGTATAAGTATGCTGTGCCTGAGCAAGGAAGGCGTCAGTGCTTTGGTTGTCTAACCTAGTTCCAGTTTGTCTCTCTCCTGTGGTTGTCTTCCAGGTTCCAGCTCCTGTCTCCAGACTTCTGCTATAGAGACCCGCACCAGCATTCCATCTGCGGTGTAGCCTGACTCTCCGATCCATTCTGGACTCACCTGTTTCCAGCTACAACAATCACCTGCTTCCAGCCCAGCTTCCAGCAGTGTACAGCTTCTCTTAAAGGGCCGGTGTCCTTTCTGCAGTTTACCACTCTCCACCGGTATTATTATTTCACCGCTCTCAAACAAGCACCTGCTTCCAGCACAGCTTCCAGCAGTGTACAGCTTCTCTTAAAGGGCCGGTGTCCTTTTCTGCAGTTTACCACTCTCCACCGGTATTATTATTTCACTGCTCTCAAACTCCAAACTTCATTTTTACCGTTTTACCTTCAGCAGCCCAGCCTTTCCTGGAACATCAGCTGGTACGATCCTGGGTTCTCTCCATTGCTACAGTCAGGCCTGGTAAGGACTTTCCAACTAGAAGATTATAAGAACTGTCTCACACTACCAGTGCCTGTGGCCCTTGCCACCCAGTAGTACCCAGGAATTGTATTTATCCTCTGTTGACTTTTATGTTTCCTTTTACTGCTGCTGTGTTACGGAGTTTGTCATAATAAACATCATTGACTTTTATCCTGGTTGTCGTGGTCACGCCTTCGGGCAGTTATTCTACATGTTACTTACATGTCTAGGGGTCTGATACAACCTCCCGTCAGCTCAGGCCCTCAGTTGTGACAAGAATAGCTTAATGTTACAATTGTGAAATTGATGACAGAATCGTAGGTTTACACAACCAGGCTTGGACAATTCAAGTGGAAGGTTTCTGTACCTCCTAGGGTTGATCTGGGTAGGATAGGCAGTATGACCACTTACAGTATGTACAACTCAAAGTAAATACATAAATGCACCATTTGTACCTGTTTGTGTCCAAGTCTAAAAGACACCTTATACTGTGTGTGCTATTTTTAACGTGTTAGAATAATGTTTTTGCTTCTTCCATAGGCTCGTCAATTAATGTGATAACTAATAAAGATGCATCAAGTTAAATTATTAAAAAATATATTTCTTTATTATATAGCATTCATGATATTACGCTGTGCTGTATAAAGAATATTTCTCATTGACACCAGTCTCTGCCCATTTTTCTAAAAACTTAAATTCCTTAGCAAACACTTACATTATTATTTTTTTTATTTGTCAGAAGCCAATCAGCCTACAGGTATGATCGTAGACTATAGTATGACAATGACATTGGGGTAAATTTACTAAAGCTTCTAAAACAGAGAATTCGTGATGTTGCCCATAGCAACCAATCAGATGCTGTCTATCATTTTCTAAAAGGCAATAGAGAAATGATAGACAGCATCTGATTGGTTGCTATGAGAAACATCACCAATTGTCTGTTTTAGAATCTTTAGTAAATTTACCCCATAATGGGGGTAATTCTGAGTTGATCGCAGCAGGAATTTTGTTAGCAGTTGGGCAAAACCATGTGCACTGCAGGGGGGGCAGATATAACATGTGCAGAGAGAGTTAGATTTGGGTGTGGTGTGTTCAATCTGCAATCTAAATTGCAGTGTAAAAATAAAGCAGCCAGTATTTACCCTGCACAGAAACAAAATAACCCACCCAGATCTAACTCTCTCTGCAAATGTTATATCTGCCTCCCCTGCAGTGCTCATGGTTTTGCCCAACTGCTAACAAAATTCCTGCTGCGATCAACTCAGAATTACCCCCAATGTCTACATTATGAATGTGGCAATAGAATGTTGACAGTCAATATTTGAATGACTTTAGGGTTAGGGATCAGGCATACTCACCTCCAGGCCAGACCCATATGCTTTACATGCCACCTGACGACATTCACAGTGTCAAGACTGCGACATGTCGATTTCCCAATCCATGTCGATATTCTGAATGTTTTTTTTTTTTATGATAACAAATTCTACCATATCTGTGGAAGAATATACATAAATGTGGAGAACATACAGATTTCACACAGATAAGGCCTGGAAATAACCTCATGATCCCCAGCACTGTGAGACAGCAATGCTAACTACTGTGCTGGACAAGCTAATGACAAGTGGCCATCCCTCAAGTCTGCAGTCCACAAATAAAAACTCTAAGGGGGGTATTCAATTAAGTGCCTTTTTTGACTGGTTGATAAAATGGCACTCATTCGACACAGCGTATTCAATTGCGGGCATTTTTGCCCGTTTTTTTAATCCATTTTTGTCCATGCCATTTCAGGTTGTTGTTTTTTTGTTGAATCGGCATTAGCGAAAATTGCGCCAAAAATGGGCAAAAACGCCCACATATTCGCCAAGACAAGAATATCGGCGGCAATTTTGCGTATACATGTGGTTTTCATCAAGTGGCGGATTTTTCGACCAGTTGAATAAACGGCATGGGCATTGAATTGGTCAAATGTAAATTTGACCTAAAAATGGACGAAAAGTACAGTTTTTTAGGCTGTTCAAAAAAACGGCACTAATTGAAAACCCCCCTAAATTACCGTTTTCATAATCCTTGGTTCAGGCCAATCTTGCTCCAGGTTATGGAAATTATGGCTTTCATCTCTTAGCTGTCCTATCTCTGAGAATAAGCGTATCCTTTTGGAGGACCTCAGTAGGCTGGGCATTTGGTCATAATATGGAAAACCTACTATCAACGTGTCTGACGATGTCATTGAAAAAAGCGTTTCCAATAAATTGCAGGATGTTAGTAATGAGTAATTTTTAGCAGAGGAAGGAAAAGCCTTTTTCAACTTTTTAGCATCTGGAAATGTAATTTCCCTCATGGGATCCAACACACCATTTGATAGCAGAAAAATGGCGTGGCTGTTTGTCTTGATGTACACTTACAGGAGGGCTGAGCAATGAAAGTGGATAACAATGTTGGTCAAGGGCTGAGCGTCTCATTTGGTGACATACTTCAGAACAGAAAGCATGTTTATAAAAAGTGGCATGACATGCGTGTGCTTTGTGAAGGGATGGTAGAGAAGATGTGGATGGTAAAGTAATCAAAGCAGGTAAGAGATAACAGAATAAACAGTATGAAAACATTTATTTCTAGAAGACCCAGTGACTATGACTGAGGCATATACAGATAAAATCCAAGGTTCTTGTAGGTATAGAGGCCATTTATCAAAACTTGGAAAGAGATAAAATAGTTAGAGCTAATAAGTTCCAACCAGTCAACTCCTGTTATTTTTCAAAAACAGGCTGTAAAATGTAAGGCAAACGTTAATTGGCTCTTACTTTATCACTCACAATTTTATCTCTATCCAAGCTTTGATAAATTCCCACGTTAAACACTGATGCAGTTACTGATGATAGTCAACTAAGGCTCTCTGTTTATGCTAAAAGGGCTCAGATAATTATGGAAAGATGTACAGTATATGCCAAACCAGAAGTTGCTCATTGCCTGCCTGGCCAGGGGGTCAGCAGCGCTTTCCTCCCTGTCCTTCCAGTGATTGATGGCTGATGTCACGGGGAAGTGGGGCTTAGATCCGGTGGCAGTGGGGGCTTAGGTCCTAGGGTAGGGCTCAACTCCATCACTGCTAAACAAACTGGCTTCTAGGGACTGCATCAGGTGCAGCCCATAGAAGCCAGAAGGGGCTGACGTTATTGCAGGGGAATTGCTTCCCATGGGAAGTGCACCCTCTGCTATCGCAGTCCGGACTGGCAGTCACAGGGGAAGAAAACACATCCACCTGGGACTGCCTGTCTGGCTGTGATTTGCAGGGAAGTCATTGTCACTGCTAGGCAGTCCCAGCTGGAGCCAGAATTTACTGGGAGGGCTGCAGTCCTACACAGGGGTGAATTTACTGTAAAACTAATGAACTAATCCCAGAGGGGGCCTGAAGCACCTTTTTTTTAATGAGTTTTTCAACAAAATTTATGGAGTATTTTAAGTGTGTGTTATTAAAATAAGGCTATTTTCACTCATCTCGCTTGTGTATTTTAACACCAAAAATCTAATTTTCACCTCTTGTTTTTATGTAGTGCATGGTTATAGCTCGTCACCAATAACACCATGACAACCAGGCTTTAAGTACAACATAGCTGCTATTACATCTTGGATGCGCATCGATTAATACCGCGGGAGCTGCTGGGAGTTGTAGTCTAGCTCTGTTTATTGCGCTCTGTAAATAGCGTGAAACATGTATCCATTTTAAACTACAATTCACGACAGTCTGCAGAGCTTCTTTTTGTGACATTCACAGGAGAGGGCCCGTCCTAGGAAGGAGGCAGGGAGCAATCAAAGGTGAGAAGGAGCCTGGGACAAGGAGGCATCTAGTGAGGTAATTTTGCGGGTGCTGAGTGGTATGTGCTATCCTTGCAAGGTTGCAAAAGGGCACCCATAACAGTTCAAGTGGGTGTAGTATGGCTGACCGGCGGTCTCCTGACCGCCGGTCAGCTTACCGACGTCGGGATCCCGGCAGCATACCGACGCCGGGATCCCGGCGGGGAGGGGCGAGCGCAGCAAGCCCCTTGCGGGCTCGCTGCGCTCGCCACGCTGCGGGCTCGGTGGCGACCTGCGGTCGCCATGGGTTCTATTCCCACTCTATGGGTGTCTTGGACACCCACGAGTGGAAATAGTCCCTGTTGGTCGGCATGCCGACCATCGGGACAGTGACCCGTCGGGCTGGTGGAGGAGGTCATGTGACTGTCGGTCAGCTGACCGGCGGTCACATGAATACCACCCGTTCAAGCTACAGGGCCCCAAAAATGTAGGTCCGCCACTGGTCCTACAACCCCAAGGTAAAATTTGCCACTGCGCCCATCTAATATCCCATTTGCAGTTGAGGAGAAATTATTTAAAAAAGCATACAGTGAGTCTTGCTGTAATATAATTTAAACACAATTTTATATCTTCCACTCCAGGAAAGCTCCTGAAGGTGCGATGTATCTGCTCACTGAGGGGGACGGGGATGGGTGCTTGTTGTTGTAATACAGCAAATCTCAGGTCCGTGAAGAGGTCACGGTCACGGTGACAGGTCACGGTGCTGCAATTCACTGTGAATTATGTCAGTGCGCCCCCTATCTCTTTCATTTCACAACTAAGCGGATGGGTTGCGGGAAGTTTATTCATGAACCCATGATTCCTGTATCCGTGAATTCAGGAATCAGCCAGCCATAGGCAAGTATGATAAAAATGCTCCAGTCAGATACTTTTCAGACAATCTATTTATCATTGAATTTCACTTTTAAGGACCTGCACCTTTATTCAAGGACTTGGCATCACAACTGATAAGTTTTTTGCCTATTTTTGCCAAAACTGTGTAACCGTCTAGCCTTGGCAGCAACGTCTGCTAGAAAGTAAATGTTTTCCAATACAACTGAATATGAACAACTGTGACTACGGATAATCCCTTCAAGTGGGCCAGATTGCTTCTTGGGATTGCCTACCATGTGTCAGGGAACATTGATAACACTCATATGAAAACTCAACTGTGCATCAAATCAATGTTTTGACTAACTTTATCCTGGACTTTATGATCCTGAAGACTTGTGGACAATCTATTCATGAAGCAGTGAAAAAAAGTGTAGAAAAGTAGCAGTGGAGAAGTTGCCTATGGCAACCAATCAGGAGCCCCCTTACACTTGATAAAGGCTTCCTTCAAAAATGATTGGTTCCTATAGGAATCTTTTTCACTGGTCCTTTTCTACATTTTTTTCACTGCTTCACGAATAGACCCCATAGTCTTTTTTAGTTCTGCTAATAATTTATTTAGTAATTTTCAGCCGGACCTTCTAAATAATGACTTGTGCATTGAGTGCACTACGTATTGACAATCCCTTGCAGATAGTGTGCCAGACTGTACTTGTCCAGTTATCATAATGTGTTAAGCTCATTATTCCAATTTTGCACCTGTTAATTTAAATGCTTTGAAGAAAATTTAACAAAGTTGGCTAAACCGTTTCCATTACATATATTCCTTGCAGCCTTTGCTTCCTGACTATTTGTCTGATTCATATTTGTACAGTAAGTAAAGCAAAGAAGCAAATGACTGGGCAAAACCATGTTGTACTGCATGGTTTGTTCCAGACACAAAGTTACTTGCTTTTTTGCTGTACTTACCATGAATCCAGTGGTGCAAGTAGAACAAATGTGTTATAAGTACTGTGTGCGCGCGCTGAAGGCATGAGTGCCCCCAAAAATGGGTGTGGTCAAATGCCACATAGGGCGTGGCCAATGAAAATGGGAGCGTGATACACATATGGGGGGGCGTGATACACATATGATCCCAATAGTGCCAGATACACGTTGCCCCACAGTGCCAGATATACATTGCCCCCACTGTGCCAGATACACAAATGTCCCCACTGTGCCAGATACACAAATGCCCCCACTGTGCCAGATACACATTGCCCCACTGTGCCAGATATACAATGCCCCCAAAGTGCCAGATACAAAAATCCCTCCCACTGTACCAGATATACATTGCCCCACTGTGCCCCTAAATTCTCTTTGATGCCCGGTCTCACTTTCCAGTGGTGGCGGCGTCAATCAATCTGAAGTGAGGTGCTGGTTCATTAGCCAATCAGAGCTCGCGGACCGGCAGCCAATCAGGAGCCGCGGCTGCCGGTCTGTGAGCTCTGATTGGCTAGCAAACTGGTGTCTTATTCAGACTGACCCCGCCGCCGCTGCTGGAGAGCAAGACCGGGCATCAAAGAGAATTGAGGGGCAGGAGAGGCGCTGTGCTCTCCTCTCCTCACACAGAATGAAGCCAGCGGGATGATGGACGGCCCGGCAGTACGGCGTACCGGCTGGGAATTTCTTACCGGTACGCCGTACAGCCATACTTGCAGCACTGCATGAATCTGACCATATGTTGGAGATGCTTAAAGAACAAAAAACTCTCACAAGTCATGTTCCTGCAGCTAATTCATGTCCTTTTATGTACTGTGTGGTATGTGGTTAATGACATGCAGAATGTAATTCTGAGAGCAAAGGGCTGTGATAGTTAAACTCTCTCTATGAAATGTTCTCTTTGAATAGTCAGATATTTAATAAGGGACCAGAACAAAAAACAATAGCAGAAAAGGTTCCTACAAAACAGATTAGGTAAATGACTATGTATAGTAACACTGCAGCTCACACAGTCTAAAATTAGGTCAAGAAAATGTGTTTTGCTTAAATGCATTGTAAGTTGTAGGAAAAGGTGTTCTGTAACTAAATGCTTGGTGGCTGCCAGCGGATGCTGACAAACTGGATAGAGTTTCCTTTTAGATCTGTTATGGTGCCATAATCGTGGCCTTGGGATATAACTGTAGGCATGTGTCTAAAAATGACATCACACTCCTGTATCATTGATTGTTTAAATAATCCGTAAATCACACTCATATCTTGTAGCAAAGGGGGTCATTCCGACCCGTTCGCACGCAGCGGTTTGTCGCTGCAGTGCGAACGGTTCCGGAATGCGCATGCGTGGCGGCCGCACTGCGCATGCTCGACGTTGACCAGTCGACAGGGGTCGCCGGGTTACGTCCAGGACAATGAAGAAAGCGGTCGCAGAGCCGACTGCAAGAAGATTGACAGAAAGAAGGCATACCTGGGCATCACCGGACCGTAGCCTGCCGTTTTCGGGGAGTGGAGAAGAAAACGCAGGCATGTCCAGGAGAACGGAGGGCGGATGTCTGACGTCAAAGCCGGCTCCAGCATCGCTGAGATCGTTGCACAGGGTAAGTATGTCCAGGGCTAGTCTTTTTTTACTTGACATTTTTTTAGCTTAGCAGTGGCGTGGACTAGTTGATCGCAGTAGCAGCAGCAAAAAGTTGCTGGCTGCGATCAACTCGGAATGACCACCAAAAGCCCCCACGTATGTGCTGTCTGTGTAAGCAAAGTTACATTTTATGGACACAGAAGTCTGTGAAAACACCATAAGCTTTGCATGCCTTCTGAAGATCTCCAACCAAGCAACCAGCAAATTCTGTGATCGACATGTTTGTCTACTGTACATGATAACTGTGCTACTAGGTGAAACTGTTCTGTTGAATTTAGTGGGTGGGGGTGTCATCGACTGCTATGATTACTGTCATTAAATCATAATTATCTCCCCTTTAATCGAGACTGTCAAACATATGGCATTGCAGTGCTCTTGTGTGGACGCAACATCCACTTGCATTGTTGTTATAACGATGATGACTGTTTTGTTATACTGTAGGTAACATGGACTTGTATCCTGTCCATGCAAATCTCTTTGTTGATTTCAAGTGACATCTGGTGGTTGATCAGATAACTGCATTCCCAGCTTTATGAATGATTCACTCCTGAACTAACTCTCTCTCTCTCTCTCTCTCTCTCTCTCTCTCTCTCTCTCTCTCTCTCTCTCTCTGTCTCAGGGCCAGATGTACCAAACCTCGAAAAAGTGATAAAGTGGAGAGTGATAAACTAGCAACCAATCAGCTTCTAACTGCCATTTTTCAAACACATGGCATGGACATTAGGAGCTGCTTGGCTGGGACTTTATCAATCTCCACGTTTTCACTTTTAAGGCAATGGGGGGGTATTCAATAAGGACCGCCGTTTTTTCACCTAGGCAAAAAAAAAATCGCTATGTTTAGGGCGAATGGGGATTCGCCCTATTCATCCTATTCAATAGCAGGACCATTTTATCCCCTAGGTGAAAAATTCGGCAGCAGCTAAAAACATGTGACTTGGCAAACCCACATGTTTTACCACCTGCCCTGGTGAAAAACGCAAGCTGTTTTCTCCAATTTTGAGGCATTTTTTGGCAATACCTTTTGGCAAAAAATTCTCCGAAATTATCGGAACTAATTGAATATCCCACTTAGTACATCTGGCCCTCTCTCTCTCTCTCTCTCTCTCTCTCTCTCTCTCTCTTTCTTTCTCTCAAATAGTAAATTTATTGCACCAAGCAACCAAGAAAGAAGATATTGTGGAACAACTAATAGGCCCTAAGGCATACATAGAACAGTGTTAGACCTGCCTCATGGTCATATAGCTGCAGGACCTCTAGCAGTAGAGAAAACATCTGAGAGAATTTTTAAGAGGTGTTTCTGGCCAGCGGTCCATAATTCTGTGCATCTTGCCCTTAATGTCTGTACAATGCGCACCTGGGCAGTGACAGGCAGGTAGCTTAGGACGGGCACAGAGATGGTCCATCTTATGTGTGTGTTATGTGTGTGTCACAGGCGTGTTGGTGAAAGTGATAGCTTACACAGAAGCACACCTGCTCCCATAGGAGGCCATACACGGGTGGGAAAATTGCCCTTGCCATAGGCCTGGTACATGTTTCATTAAAGCAGCCAGTGGTGTATCTAAAAACTCAGTCCTTGCGCATTTGGACGCATGGATGTAAACAAGTACTGTGCAGCGGCATTTGCATAAACTCGCATACGGCGACTGCCAATAGCCATGTCTCCATCCATCACTAAATTAGTCCCATAGCATTAAATAACACTGCATCTACTACCCCTTACTGATGTATATCTGTTGTTCTATATAGGAAAGGAAGACACTAGAGTCTCTCTTGAGTGGTGACTGGGAAGTGGCTAAGCAGACGTATGGAGAAATCCCATCTTATGGGCATGTTAGGGGATGGAACAATGGGGCTAATTCAGACCTGATCGCTGCTGTACGTGTTCGCACAGCAGCTATCCGGTCTGAAGTGCGCAGGTGCCGCAGTGCTCCGGCGCATGCCAGACAGCTGGTGGCTGTTGTAGCCCAGCAATCGCCTCTGCCTGATTGACAGGCAGAGGCAGTTGCTGGGCGGGAGGGGGCGGGCCGGCGTCGTTTAGCCGTCGTTTAGGGGGCGTGGTCCGGGCAATGCAGGTGTGCCGACACTATTGGGGGGGGTGGGCCGCAGTGGCTGCGTGATGTCACACGCAGTCTCTGCAACCTGGGCAGCGATGAGTAGTTCCCTGCCAGCGCGCAGGAGCTGCGCTGGCTGGGAGCTACTCCTGAAGTACTAAAGCATCGCCGCTGTGTGGTGCTTTTGTAGTTCTATGACAGGGCAGGGACTGACATACGGGGCGGGCTAGCCCCCCGCATGTCAGTGTGCCTGATCGTAGCTGTACTAAATTTAGCACAGCTACGATCAACTCTGAATCACCCCCATTGTGTATATAAGTGTTCTGAATCCAGACTCTCATGACTGGCTGGTCTGCTTATCAACCAAGCTACGGTGTTGTCAGTGGTACAAACCGCTGATGATTTCTATGCTGTTGCGCCGTGGTATCCCCGGCATAACATAGCAGTGTTGTAGGTTTGTGCTAAATAAATACTGATCACATTTTTCACAAATTTAGGGGTACATTTACTAAGCAGTGATAAGAGCGGAGAAGTGAGCCAGTGGAGAATTTGCCCATGGCAACCAATCAGCACTGAAGTAACATCTATAATTTGCATACTATAAAATGATACAGAGCTGCTGATTGGTTGATGGGGAAATTTCTCCACTGGCTCACTTCTCCGTTCTTATCACTGCTTAGTAAATGTACACCAACTTAAGTACCTTATTCAGAATTGGATGCAATGCAATGTTAATCTGTCCCCCTGCAAATAACATGAGAGGATGCGCCAGGAATACCACAGGTGGCATGGCTGCACTGTAATCACAAAACATGGGTATTTCCATTAAGAGTGATGAAAATTACCTTAACAACAATCTCTGAAAATGTAATGGCGGCACAGCAAAATTTAAAGTTGTCATTGTTTCTATAGTTATAGTTCTTTCTCTGTGTCTGCTCCTCACTGTACCGCCTTCAGAGCCACCAAGAGTAGCGATGGGCCCAGATCCTGTAGGGTGTGTACCCTACAAAACATCCACTGGAAAGAGGGACAGATTTGTACCCCGGCCTCAACCAGGGTGCAGATCCAGGGGAGTGGACGATCAGAGCAAGCGCCCTTCTGTAACAGCTGCCAGGAGAGAGAGCGGGCTGCTGCTGCCTCCCTGGACCATCCATGTGCTGGGCTGGCGAGAGAGACTGAGCAGTATAAGGGGTCTATTTACTAAGCCTTGGATGGAGATAAAGTGGACAGAGATAAAGTACCAGCCAATCACATCCTAACTGCCATGTCACAGGCTGGGTTTGAAAAATGACAGGAGCTGGCTGGTATCTCTATCCACTTTATCTCCATCCAAGACATAGAGGTCTATTTACTAAGCCTTGGATGGAGATAAAGTGGGCAGAGGTAAAGTACCAGCCAATCAGCTCCTAACAGACATTTTTCAAACCCAGCCTGTGACATGGTAGTGAGGAGCTGATTGACTGGCACTTTATCTCTGTCCTCTTTATCTCCACCCAAGGCTTAGTAAATACACCCCTAAGTCTCCGCTATCTCCCTGCCTGATGTGCTACTGCATGGGGCCTTGCCAGGACCCTCCAGCCAGCCCAGGCCCAGGAAATTAGTACCCACACCCCTCCCCCTCCTTGGTGCCCTTGCCTGCCTGCTCCTTCAGTATCTTTTTCTCCTGCCACTAAGTCTCCTTCTCTCCTAACCCTCATTTTTCTTGACTTACTTTTACCTCCATTTCTCCTCACGGGCCTGTTTTCTGATGCTGACCTGCTGCCGCCCAGTCACCAGCAGAGTGACCAACTCAGTGCCTGGTGCTTCAACGGGATGACCTACTTTTCATCAGCAGTTATCTTTATTATATACAATAGATTACACATTCATCATACAGAACAAGAAACGTTATCACAAACATAAACA
Organism: Pseudophryne corroboree; assembly: GCF_028390025.1. Taxonomy (NCBI): domain Eukaryota; kingdom Metazoa; phylum Chordata; class Amphibia; order Anura; family Myobatrachidae; genus Pseudophryne; species Pseudophryne corroboree. The sequence continues at coordinate 118,971,576 of NC_086448.1, forward strand.
AGAATATCATGGGTTGTGCCCCTGAACCTGTTTTACATATGCTACTTATAATAAATGATTGTTGAGAACATCTGTAAGAAATGGAGTTGACTATAGGTGCTTAGTGTATACATGCAGCATACACAGTATCAGGTAGCCCAAAGATCATTCAGAGATTTCACCAGGGCCGTTTCTTGGGGCAGGCGAGCAGTGCAACCGCACTGGGCGCCCGCCGCGGCACTAACTGTGGCTCCCTGCTTCCCCCTCCTATTTCTCCCAAGTAACCCGCTCGGGGGGGCGGAGTTTCACGGAATGACGCGGCTGCGTCGTTACGTCACGACGCAACCCCGTCACTCCGCAAACCCCCCCCTTCCCCCGAGCGGAGTACAGAAGGGGATCCAAGTTAGGAAGAGGGAAAGGCCGGCGCGAGGAGCGACTGGTGAGGCGGGCCGAAGAGCGGTAATCGCCTCTGTAAGTATTCTCTCTCTCTCTCTCAATGTATAAATGGGGACACCTGCCGTAATGTGTGAAATGGGGACTCTTGCCTGCCATAGTGTGGGGATTAATGTATCAAGGGCATTGCGGTGTGTGGCATAATATGGTGCAGGGGGCATTACTGTGTGGGGCTTAATATGGTAGAATTTTTTTTTCCTGTGGTAGTCGTGATCTGTTGGAGCAGGGTCAAAAACTGGGGTGCGAGGTAGTCTTTTCAGACGAGGCCATGCTCATTTAAATGAGGCCACACCCATTTAGATGAGGCCACGCCCCCTGCCGGGAGCACGCGCAAGTTTTTTTTTATTATCTAGGTGTGTGTGTGTGTGGGGGGTGGGGGGTGGCACATTTTTAGATCTCTCACTGGGAGCCAAATTGGCTAGAAACAGCCCTGGATTTCACTGAGCGGAGCATCAGGTATGTGATGTATAACAATCTGACAGTACCCACACTGCAAGTCCGTGGATGAGTAACGATTGTCACACTCCACAGCCTTCATTGGACCTTGAAGAGAATCCACCAGGATACACACAACACTTTTCAAATGTGTCTTTTCAGCTTTCCTTTACACAGGGCTAGACAACAGGATCACCGTCCAATTTAGCAATACACCCACAGCGCACTGGGGCCTCTTATGGCAAATAGCAAATATGGACTAGACCGCTATATGTTATGTTTCTCTGTAGGATTATTGTTGGTGATTTGCCTTTGTCACAATTGATCTTATTCTTTGATGCCATATAATATGTTGGTGCATTTTAAATACTGATTAATAATAATTATCTGATTACTACTGATTATTATTATTATTATTATTATTATTAATAATAATAATAATAATAATAATAATAATAATTAATCACCAGCTCCTTTTTTTATGCAGATATAGGGGGAGATTCTAATGTTTGAAAAGTCAGTCGGGAGTCTGTTTTTTTCTATCTAATAGACAGGAAAAAACAGACACCCAACCGACTTTTAAAACATTTGAATCTCCCCCATAGAGTTCACTACACTTTGAACATATTGGGACGGGTTCTGTTGCACACGGCCCCATATGTGGCTAATGGTATGCCAGTGCAACTATACTCATGTCTTCCAGTGCACGCATCTAGCCACCCACTGTTTTCCTAAAATTCACTAGATTCAAACACATATGGAGCTGTGTGCAACTCAAAATAAGGCCCATTTAATCTCTGCAACAAAAACATACTTTGAAATACACATGTGATGAGAACCTTAGTGACATAACGTGATGAAAATACTCCTATATATGTCATTCCTCTTTATAGGTAACACTCATTTGTTACATTTACAGAATTTATGTTCAACATACCTTATTACTGTCAGATTTCATGGTCCTCTTACAGTCAAGAAAGACTGTAATATCAGACAAATGTATAATGCCAGTCTATCGAAAGATAAGCTGTGATAGCATTATGTGGATTGGATTGCAAAGGCCGCACAATGGTAAACTTTCTATTACGTTTTCTCAAGCAGCTTTTAGTTTACTATGCTGTATTTCGTTTTTTTTTTTAATTCTATTTTATGGATTGTTGCTTAGAGTGGTGCAGTGTGGTTGTTGGGATAGACATACCTAGTAGCATCAATATCTCATGATTATTCTATATGCTAATATAATGCAGTATGTGCATGCTTTACAGAGGGGAGCAAAGATAAACTGAGGGTAACAAGGTTATATAAAGGGGAACATGGTTATACAGAGGGGAACAAGAATATACAGAAGGGAACAAGGTTGAGGTTGGAGCCATGAGCATAAACCCCAGGAAACTCAATTTGGCTGTCCAATTCCAATTTCAAGGACTAAAAAGTGGTGGGATGTTGCAATAAGGAGGTGGACATATCAGGGGTGTAGCCTAAATGCTACTATTTACAAAGCAGTAATGTAGGGAGGAGTACATAAAGGACATTTTAAGGGGATAAGTTTTAATATTGTGTGGCAGAAATGTATCCACATACCAAAAAAAAGGTTCAATACATACAATACATTACAGAAAAAATCAATTTAACAACAAATAATAATAATAATAATTTAAAAACAATATGAAAATCAGCAAAGAAAAACATTAATGCATTTCTGTAAAGAAAAGGTGGTGCAGCTTGTTCCCATTGCCGTATCAGTATTTCTGTAAATGGCTGCGTGGAGTCTTGTACATTTTCAGGAACTAATGTTCATGGCCCTGTAATGGGCACCATAAACAGTCCTTACACTACCGGCACAGTCCAAATAGCTGCAACAGCAGCAGGAAGAGATTCACAATGTCCACGTAAATGTTGAGCGCAGCATAGATATATTCCTCCGGGCTCAGAGAATAGCGGTGTTTTCCACCAGTAATTAGTTGTGTGTCAATAACCAAGTACTGGAAAGGAAACAAAGTTATTATAATGTAGGTGTCGGAAGATATAAAATATGTGTTATATGTGAATAAAAAGACATCTAAATATATTAAAGTTGAACAGTTTTCAATCCAGATTAACATAGTACTTACCATGCCAAATACAAATGTTCCAATGCATGCATATACAATATTCAACCACTGGAAGAAGAAAGACAAAAGTAAAGTCAGAAACCAACAAATACTGCTGATTGTTTTTAAACCACATGTATGAAACCACAGGTATCCTGCTGATGATCCCTTACAAGTCCCAGCATGCAGGGCAGATAGGGACTTTTGGGACGTGGGTGAAGCCATTGCAGGTGCTAGACAAGACAGAACTACAGCTACATATAATATAACCATGTCATATAAGGTTTATGACAATATCCAGATACTCTGTCCTCAGAGGACAATGGTTGAGTTTATCTCCATGGTATCGATTGTATTGCTACAGGTAACATAGCACATCAAAAACAATACCTCCCATAATTCACATTTGAGGAAGTCTCTATAAATATCTGTACTCAGCACATTCATTTGTTTCAATCACAGAAACCAGCCATATAGTGAGCATATAGAATATAATATATCTTCCCAAGGAATTTGAGATGACATAGTCCTGTTCCATGTGCCTATATGCATAAATTCATATTCTGTTAATTGGATTTCATATTAGATTTCCATCATGTTCCATTATAGAAAACTGTGGAATATACTCACTGATATTTTCCTTTTCTTAAATATTCCATGGTAGTCTTTGCAATTGGTGAAGTTCCATGATAAATAGGTAGCAACAGATAGTCTTCAATACACCCCCTGATGGCATACTGTATATTGGAGTTGCTCCTATTTCCCAATGACTCCAAGTGACTTCCCAATTTGACATAGAAGTTTGTTATAAAACAAAACAAAGCCTGCTGCTTTGCAGAGTTGTGTTGCAGAGACCTAAGCCATCTTGACCCTAGAAGTTACCACTGCTCTAGAAGAGTGTGCTCTTAGTACCTCTGGTGTTTCTTGTCCATTTTTCTGTTCTCCATCTAGATATAGCCAGGAAGGGGCATGACCAAATGCAAGGGGCATGACCATAGTTTAAGGAACTCTTCTTGTAGAGGTAATTGTGATTTGAAATACTTCTTTCCTAATACTAATATTGTCTTAGAGAACTTCAGAAATTGGTTTAAAACGGAGAATCCATAAGAACTTTTACCAGCAAACTGAGATCTGTAGGAGTCTATGATCTAATGGATGGACAAATTATTTTTAATGCTTAGAAGAAATTCGGAAGTAACTCTCCTGAAGACAATACAGTCCCTAAAATGTATACCCAATATTGATACTACTATCCTAAGTGTGGATAAAACAACCCAATACTGAGTCCAACCTGCAAAAATTAAGGATAACCTTAATTGAATTTACTCTATGTGCATTATGTTAGATCAGTGATTACAAATTTTAGTTTACAAGATTGGTCTAATTCTTTGGACACTATTATCTAGGCCTCTTATGCGTAGAAAATCTATTTCAATTCATTACTCTTACACACAACCATGGGGGTCATTCCGACCCGATCGCACGCTGCAGTTTTTCGCAGCCGTGTGATCGGGTCCGGAATGCGCATGCGCTGCGGCCGCAATGCGCAGGTGCGCCACTTGCCGCGACGGGGAACGCCAGGCAGCGATTGTTCTAACAAAGATTTCGATCGCAGTGGCGATCGCAAGGTGATTGACAGCAGGAAGGCGTTTTGGGGTGGCAACTGACCGTTTTCTGGGAGTGGAGAGGAAAATGCAGGCGTGTCCAGGCGTTTGCAGGGTGGGTGTCTAACGTCAATTCCGGGACCTGACAGGCTTAAGTGATCGCAGTGGCTGAGTAAGTTCAGAGCTACTCAGAAACTGCACAAGATGTTTTTGTACAGCTCCCCTGCACAAGCGTTCGCACACTTGCACAGCTAAAATACACACTCCCATAGGCGGCGACTATCTGATCGCATGGGCTGCAAAAAGTTGCAGCGTGCGATCAACTCGGAATGACCCCCCATATACTTATAAATTGGCCTTAGTTTGATGGATTGGTCTCATGGTTGCAAAACATTTCCCCACATCACATTGGAGCACCTTCTTAACATATTTTCTCATTCTTTACGCACAATGTCCTCTATGATGTATAGGGAAATATTTTCTGACATATACTATAATAGATACCTATATATACCTATATATAATAGGGTTTTAATAAGTCTCTCTGAATCAGGGGCCTGTTAAAAGTGTCGTACCCTTGATGTCACATATTTACATTGTATGTGGTATTGCCCTCTTAAATTTAATTTTTGGAGACAGGTTAGGGGTTTCTGCACGACCTACCGCCTTAATTATTGCCCCTTAACTGCAGAGTGGGCGATTTTGGGTATTGCTCGTGCCTCAATTAGGTTGTTACAGGGTTGTGAAAAATTAATGTTAATTCTATCAGCGGTTGCCTGCAAATGTGTCCTGTAAAGTGGATCCATGGTGACCCCTCATAAATGTCTTTGTTTAATTCCAAATTGTTTTACGCTTTCTGTATGGACTGACTGGAGGCCACTTTTCACAAAGAGTAGAGTAGAGATTATTTTTCATATCCGGATCAATGCTTTCATTCAACACAATGATATAAAACCAGACAGCTGTTAGGCAATGCTCCCATTACATTGCCCACAACTACATAGTTTGTTTGGAAACCCCCCTTTTTCCTTCTTCTTTTTCTCCTCAGTGCCGGCCGTGCCTACTTTGCATTGGTTATGTATGGACCTACTCATTATGTTTATCCATGTATATTTCACTGTATACTGTTACAGTTTTAATGCAGGAATGTACTATGTCTTTGATTGCTCCTTCCTTAATATATATATATATATATATTTTTTTTTTATTTTTTTTTGTTAAATTTTATTATTTTTTATTATTATTATTATTATTGTTATTATTTTTTAAAGTTGGTGCATTATTATTAGTGAAAGTCCGACCTTGGACATCTGGTTTAGATGATGAGGTAGCGACTCTAATTTTCCTTTGGGCCATCTTTGGGTTATTGGAAACTTTAGATGCTTTAGGAGAAGATGAAGAAGCATTCTTTTTATTTTGAGAGCTGAATGGAGATGGAAGAACAGCAGAAACCAGCAGTGCCCTCCCTCATATTATAACGTCCACTTGACATGTTGAAAGTCCTTACAAGTCGAGGACTTCCTAAAATTATAAATTATTTTCCTGGAATCAGCAGCTTTAGAAACATAAAGGCACAAATGTAATAAGCACCGTTTGGTGCAAAGTATATCCACTAGATCTAAAGCAGCAATGAGTTTCAAGGCAAAATGAACCTGGTTTTGCCTTGAAGCTAATTTCCGCTTTAAATCTAGCTGCTTTACTGTTGTAACCTTATCAGGACTAGCAAATCGGTGTCACAGTTGTCGGTATTTGTTTATCTGTATTGCAGCTGAAACTAGGTGCTTTAATAAGACTTCTGTTCATCTAGATATAACTAGGACCAGAGCAGTACTGGGAATATAAAATGATTCTTGAGACCAGAGACTGGACTTGAATTGAACTGGAATCCACCACGAGACCTTTGAACCAATTTTGGTGACCATACCCTGAATCCTGGAACTTGGAGCTGGAACGACTACTGGAAACTCAGGGAACAAAACAAATAGAACCAAACTGAAACTATATTGGAATCAAGATCTGAGACTAGAGATGGGAAGTTCAGATATATGCATCCCACACCCCAGTGCACAGAGCTGGAAACAGAACCTGAGTCTCAGCACTAGCCCTAGCTACTAGATAACTGGAATGCAGAGACCAAACACCTACACCAATGGTATGCTAGCGGTGGACTGGTCTGATAGCGTAACTAGCAGGAAAGGTGCTAGACAGAAAAATGCAATGCAGAGCAATGTTGAGGACAGATGTGGAATGGCAATGCAGAGTTCTTGCTGAAGGAGAGCCACTGGATGGAGACGTGGAATCCTTGCAAGTTAACAGCAGCAGTAAAAGGGGAACTTGCTGAAGCACCTGTTTGTAGCTGACAGGAGAACTCATAGATTAACAAGAGCATAGAGAAACTGAAGCCCAGAGCCAGGGAGAGTCCTCTTCCTAAGAAGTGAATTGATTTGCCTATAAGTAAGTCACAGAGGCTGGTTTAAACATGGCGCTCTCTGCATCTATTGGTAGCAGTGGTCATGTGAGTGCAGCTCCCACGATCTGATTGGCCTTGTTCACCAACATGCCCATGCAGTCAGGATGTTTGTATACAGTGGAAATGCTGATGCTCAGGAATGCCCCCAACCGGCAGTAGAAGTGCAGGACACTGTGATATGACACCACCGGACAGGATACGTAAGGCTGAGACCTTGATGGCGACAATTGTAGCCTCTTACATTTGGGCCATAGTCTGCTGATACTTTCATTTTGTCTAATACATGGAATGTTGAGACATACTTCAGGTTTCTTAATGCACAGACAGTTTTTCCACATTACTTTGTTGTATGTGAAAATGCTTGGTTTACCCAGTATGTTTCTGATCAGAGCACACTTTGATTTTACTTTTTTTTCTTAGTCTCTTTGGATATACAGGTTGAGTATCCCATATCCAAATATTCCGAAATACGGACTTTTTTGAGTGAGAGTGAGATAGTGAAACCTTTGTTTTCTAATGGCTCAATGTACACAAACTGTGTTTAATACACAAAGTTATTAAAAATATTGTATTAAATGACCTTCAGGCTGTGTGTATAAGGTGTATATGAAATATAAATGAATTGTGTGAATGTAGACACACTTTGTTTAATGCACAAAGTTATAAAAAATATTGGCTAAAATTACCTTCAGGCTGTGTGTATAAGGTGTATATGTAACATAAATGCATTCTGTGTTTAGATTTAGGTCCCATCGCCATGATATCTCATTATGGTATGCAATTATTCCAAAATATGGAAAAATCCCATATCCAAAATACCTCTGGTCCCAAGCATTTTGGATAAGGGAGACTCAACCTGTATTGTAAATGTTGTTAGAGGAAGAATGAGCTGGATGAGATAGACTATTATTTGCAAGCAGTATGAATTTAACATTGAACAACCTAAAGGTAGTTAATCCGTAAACATTACTTATGTTGAGGTCATAAGTCACAAACTTGAAATAGTGGTTTACTTGTGTTGGCTGAGGATCAGCATAATGCCAAATACGACTGACAACACCTTGACAAGGAATAATGTGACACACAAACCATTGTCTTGATTTCTTCTCTAATTTTTACACCTTATACAATTTAAGAATAGTTGTTGTGAGGTTCCCTGATTTTGCCTTTCATCTGTGTTCATGCACTCAAAAGTGACTTGTAATATAAATATGTCATAATTGAGGTTATTCCCAGCAGTCATCTAGTTGAAAAACAGAAAGGTTCAATTTACTAAGTAGAGTGGTGAGAGGTTGGACTTGATGTGACGTTTAAACTTTGTTATATATGTCCTTAAAGATTTTTCCACCTCTCACACTTAGGGGGTAATTCAGACCTGATCGCTGGGCAGCGAGTTTTGCAGCACTGCGATCAGATAGTCGCCGCCTACAGGGGAGTGTATTTTAGCTGTGCAAGGGTGCGATTGCATGTGTAGCTGAGTTTGTGCAGTTTCTGCGCAGTCCAGGACTTACTCAGCCGCTGCGATCACATCAGGCTGTTCAGGACCGGATTTGACGTCAGACACCCTTCCTGCAAACGCTTGGACACGCCTGCGTTTTTCCAAACACTCCCTGAAAACGGTCAGTTGCCACCCACAAATGCCCTCTTCCTGTCAATCTCTTTGCAAACTCCCATATGAATGGATCCTTCGCACAAACCCATCGCTGACCGGCGATCCGCTTTGTAGCTGTCTGTCGGGCCTGCGCATTGCGGTGCATATGCATGCGCAGTTTGGATCTGATCTCCCGCTGTGCGAAAATGCACAGCAGCGATCAAGTCTGAATGACCCCCTTAGTCGCACTTCATGGTTGCAGAACTGCATCCTGAGACATTAGTCATGGAATGCATTGAACACACAATCTAGGTGTAGTTTTATGAGGAAAAGGGTTGTGATTTATTGTTAGTACTCACATAGGACCTGAAGATGGCACCAAGTATTGCGAAAGACACTAACACCAGCAGGAAAACAGATAGACCCCCAGATAAAACGGTGAAATCCCACTAGAGATGAGAGAAATCAGTCAGTTATAACTCCATAACAGGTAAAAATTAATTAATTAATTAACTTTTGAATGAATGAATGAATGACAATAGAATGTAGTAGATTAATTAATATTTACACAGGCAGTTACTCAATATTACAATGTTTTAAGTTGCATTATAAAGGTGAACTACATTCAGTTGGCACATCAAACTGTAATGTGGATTTTCTACAACAGATGGGGCATCCTGTGTGTAGTGCCCCCCCCCCCCCCCAAAAAAAAAAAAAAAAACAGAAAAAAAACCTGTGGAGTGCCATCTCTCCTGCAACGTATTCAGAAAACTGGGTCATGTGAAGATAGACTGACACAGTGCCGGATCTTTTGCTATCTCCTGTGCCATCTATCCATCTACCACTCCATGAAGTAGCAAATATAGGGGGGAGGGCACCGCACTATGCATCTCTCCTGAGTGCAGGGTGTGCAATGCGGGGCTGTCTTTGACCCATGGACCTGTGTACACAGACACAATGCACCCATTCTAGGCTCACCGCTGCATCACTGGCAGTAATATAATTTTGTGATCACTGGTTACAGTACTAGCAATGTCAGTTCTCTTGCCATGTAATGTATATACTGTATTGTCACACTTATACTCTTACCTTTGTCTGAAAAGCAAAAAGTGTCAGACCCAGTGTGACGAGTATGGTGGCTCCAGTAGCCCACATCACAGCATCAGCATCAAAGAGCCTGGGGAGAAATTGTGGATAATCTGAAAACAACTGTACAACTTTATTTATAGGTTCTCTGTTTTATTCTCTAACAGAAGACAAAGTAAAGGGGCTTACACATTCGGACGTAATTGTTTCTTGGTTTCTACATACCCTCATTCAACACTTTATTTTCTGTTGGTGACCTTGCTCCTTTTACTATCTAACTGGCACTCTTATATCCTGCTTACCTCTATTCCTCTCCTAATCCTGACTCTAGGTAACCTCTAAGTTTCCTAGTAGTAACTCTAACCATGATTATACCCTAATAAGAAATTAGGAAAATAACATATACATGGTATGTCAAAATATTTTTAGACACTCCTTTGACTGTAATGACCTGTTAAGGGTTGGAAGAGGGGAATTATTCCAAGAACACTGTGATTTATATAGGAATAAGCATCAAAGCAAAACTTATTACAGGTTGAGTATCCCATATCCAAATATTCCGAAATACGGAATATTCCGAATTACGGAACTTTTTTCGTGAGAGTGAGATAGTGAAACCTTTGTTTTCTGAAGCTCAATGTCCACAAACTTTGTTTAATACACAAAGTCATTAAAAAATATTGTATTAAATGACCTTCAGGCTGTGTGTACAAGGTGTATATGAAACATAAATGAATTGTGTGAATGTACACACACTTTGTTTAATGCACAAAGTTATTAAAAATATTGGCTAAAATGACCTTCAGGCTGTGTGTATAAGGTGTATATGAAACATAAATGCATTATGTGCTTAGACTTGGGTCCCATCGCCATGATATCTCATTATGGTATGCAATTATTCCAAAATACGGAAAAATCCGATATCCAAAATTCTTCCGGTCCCAAGCATTTTGGATAAGGGATACTTAACCTGTATATATACAAGATACATTGGGGGAGATTTTTCAAGACCTAGAGAGAGAGATGAAGTGGAGAAGTTGCCCAAAGCAACCAATCTGTCATTTATTTAGCACAGTCTTTGAAATGACAGAAGTTGATTGGTATCTTTAGGAAACTACTCCACTTTATCTCTCTCCAATGAATGATATATCTCACCTATAATCAGTATGCCTAGTAACATGACAAGTGTCAAGTATAGATAACAACAATAGTAAGAAGAGAGAGATCTCTGAACATGCAACAAAATATATCAATGCCTCATATGTCTATGCTCTTAATATAATACTCTGTTGGTTGGATCTAATATTATATGACTATTATGGACCAAAAGATAAATATCCATTTACATAATTTTTGAAATGAAACGTGTTTGAAATACAGGGACCATAAAATCCAGTCATAGAACTGAATAGCATACCACATTACTCTTCTAGTGACCTCACAGGATGGTTTTGGTTAAAGAAGAGAACACTTTAAATAAAATTAAAATAGGGGGGCGTGGCCTGGATCTGGCTCTGTGTGGACGTGCACTATTAGAGCTCCTGTTGCCAGAGGCCTGTTTTATATTAAATAATTGGCCCCTGCGGCTTATGTTACCCTGCGCTGTCCCACCCGTGGCCCTGCTTGGCATGTGGGTCCCGGGGAGGCCCCCTGTGACTGTTTCCGACCGAGGCCTACCATCCTTGCTGAGACCGGGGCCTTGAGTTTGGCGCCTCCCCGGCCGTGAGCTCCAAGAAAGTGCTGGAGCCGGACCGGGATCTGCGGTGGCTTCCTCCTGCCCCTGACGAGGTTCCCCAGCTGTATCTCACCTGCTCTAAGGCTCCGGGACCGGCGGTGAGACCCTCGTCTGCCCTCCTGAGCCGCGGCTACGGCATGTCTCCGTCTGCCCCTCTCCTCCCGGCGGCCATCTTCTTTCACCCGACCTCCTCTTCGGCTGCTCCGTCCCGCTCCGGCGGGCGCCGGCTGCGCCCTTATCCACCCCGGATCACCTAGACGCCCTCCCGTGGAGTAGCGGAGGGGCCTGCTGCCTTCCTGGATGCTCCGGCCGACCGCGGCCTACATGAGAACCGGGAGCCGCGGCCTAGATTTGTGCCTCCTCCCCGCCGGAAGTGCCCTATTGGAGTGGAATCCCGGAGCTGGCCTTTCTCCGGCCTGCCTGCACTCCTGGGTGGCCAACATCATCTACTGGCCCCTCTCTTGCCTGCTGCCCCCTGCACTCTGCTACTGGGGAGTCCCTGGAGGGAAGCCTTGCCTTATTAGTGCAGCCTTGTCTCCTATCACCTCGGGTGCAGTGCTGCTGGATCCTGGCTGTGTGTCTGACCTCTCACCCCTCTCTCCCGGCTGGGAGCCTACCGACTGGGTGCTACAGGCCGTAGATGATCCTCTGCCTGGCCCTGTGTGACACCGATCTTCTGATGTAGTTCAGACCGTTTGTCCGCCACCACCCTTGTTCTTTATGCTTACCTAACTCTCCGTCATATATTCTACGAGATCCTGCACTCCTTTATCATCGTAATCCCGCCTATGGAATCTCATTCCATTAGAATGCCTCCGAAAAAGGTTAAAGGGGTGCTGTCTCCCAGAATATATTTTCCACCTCAGAAAGCGGCCCCTACTGCCTCTTCTATACGGAAGTCCCAGAGTGCCGCTTCTGCACAGGATACCCCCTGCAGCCCTGCCTCTATGCCGGGGTTTGATCCTGACTCTGATGCCCCTCTCACGGTCAAAACTCTGTACCAGGCCCTTTCAGCGTTCAAGTCTGAGTTGACTCAAGATCTCACGGCCGCAGTTCGGGAGGTGAAGACGGAGCTGCACGCTATAGGAGACCGTACGGACCATTTAGAACGGAAAGTAGAGGAACTGGTCTCGTCCCATAATGACCTTATAGCGGCCCACGATCAGCAGCAAAATGACCTTGAGGCGTTTAAACTCAAGATGGCAGATATAGAGGACAGATCCCGGCGCAATAATATAAAGATCCGAGGCATTCCAGACTCAGTGCGGAATTCCGAGTTGGAGGATTATGCTACCGCGTGTTCCGGAAACTTCTGCCTGGAGCCGACACCAGAGAGCTGCTTATAGACAGGATTCATAGACTGCCTAAACCACGCTCTGTTGCTCCCTCACTCCCGAGAGATATGCTCATGAGAGTGCATTTTTTCACAACTAAAGAACGCATCCTGAAAGCGGCTAGGGAGGCGGGTGACTCCGAATCGGATGTGCTTGGCGGATTACAACTTTTTCCGGATTTCTCTGCACTGACTTTGGCCAAACGACAATCATTCCTTCCTATAACTTTGGCACTTCGCGATCAAAACATCACTTATAGATGGGGTTTTCCGGTGAAGCTCGTCATCTCGCATGAAAACAAGTTCTACACAGTGACTTCATTGGAGGCTGGAGTCAAATTGCTGGCGGAGTGGGATATCTCTGTCACGCTGCCTCCTGGATCCAAGAAGCAGCCAACTCTTCAATCGGAATGGTCCACAGCCTGATGTCGACTCCTTCAGCTTTGGCTTTCATTTTGAACTTTGTCCTTTACCGCTGTCATAGAAGGGACTCAGTCATTCTCCATGTTGAGGTCACGTGAGTTGTCCTGCTCGTAGTTGTGCTAATGGAGTCCCATCTCCTTGTTTATATCTTAGACTATATGTATCTGATTTCGGTTCTAATTTGTACTGTTGGTAGGCATATTTGTTCCTGCTTTCTATTTTTTTTTTCCTCTCTTCCTGTTCAGGTTCAAGGATGGTGGCGCTAGGCCACATGTTCCCCCCTGGTAATACACTACTGCATTTTTTTGTTTTCCTTGCTGTAGTTATGTCGACCCGATGTACTGGGTCGATTTGGTTTGTACCTTTCCTTTTCCCTCCCATTGTCCTTCCTTTTCCTCCCCACCCCCTATATTATGATGTAGGTATTCACTGTTTGAGACAAGTTTATCTGTGTATGTGTCAAGGTCATTCACTGCCCACAACATCCATTAGTTTGCCCCGATGGTTCAGGTTCTATCCATGAATGTTAAGGGGCTGAATTCCCCTAATAAGAGAAGGCTGGCTTTGGGTTATTTTGCTAGGTATAAAGCGGATATTGTCACGTTGCAGGAGACACACTTTTCATCTGCAGCGCCCCCTATTTTTAAAGACCGCAGATTCCCTTTGGGTTATTTTGCTAATGGCCCCTTTAAGAGGAACGGTGTGGCCATACTGTTTAGGAATTCCATCTCCTTTACTTTGCATTCTCAGATAGCCGATAAAAATGGGCGGTATCTCATATTGAGCGGCCTTTTAAATGATAGGCCAGTTACTCTAGTCTCAGCTTATGCCCCGAATTCAAACCAAGTCGCTTTTATCCGTAAGTTGTGTGTGGCCATTCAGAAGATTCGTAAGGGCTCCCTTCTTCTCACGGGGGATTTTAATTTAGTCCTTGACCCTAAATTGGACAGGTCTCCCAGGCCCTCTCCCTCCTCTTCAGCCTCCCCCAACGCCCCCCTCCTCAGCCTTTCGTAATCTCTTAGCTGAATTTGACCTCTATGATATTTGGCGAGTGCAAAACCCCACTGGTCGGGAGTACACTTACTATTCCCCCGTCCACAATTTTTACTCCCGTATTGATTTTATGTTTTCGGATAAATGGACCCTTCAGTTTGCCAGATCCATGGACATTCTCCCTATAACTTGGTCAGACTACGCCCCGCTGACTCTTAAATGGGATGTTGCTAGTCAGCATTCTCCCTCCCACCCTTGGAGACTCTCTCCTCACTTGCTGTCTAATCCAGTCTCAAAAAAAATCATAGTTGACAGTATCTCGTCCTATATGGAATTTAATTCCCCTTCGGACACGTCCACCCTGAAATTTTGGTGCGCACTTAAGGCCGTTATCAGGGGGGCAGCAATTCAGGCAGGAGCGCAGCTTAAAAAACTTAATCGACAATGCCAGGCCGATTTGGAGCTTAAGTTGAAGGACTTAGAGGACAAAAATCAATCTAGGCCTACGAAAACCCTACAGAGGGAGCTAGCCGACACTAGGTCCCAACTCCAGAAATTACTTATGGCGCGCACCCAGGCCTCACTAAATAGGATGCGTCAGAAATTTTATCTAGCGGGGAACAGGCAGGGGAAAATGCTTGCCCGCAAGATCAGAGCGCAGCACGCTCGGAATAGAATCAGGCTTATTGTGTCCCCTGCAGGCGCCAAAATTTCTAACCCGAGGGAGATATCGAATCAGTTTGCCAACTTCTACTCCCAACTTTATAATCTCTCGACTGATCCCTCTACCCCTCAGCCCACTCCCTCTTCTATCAACTCCTTCTTAGCTGATATAAGCCTCCCAACTATTTCAGATGATCAATTAGCATTACTGAATGCCCCTTGGTCCTTATTGGAAATCCTGCAGGTGATCAAGTCCCTACCACGGGGTAAAGCGCCGGGCCCCGATGGCTTTATTAATGACTTCTATGTTTCGCTCCAAGACCTCCCAGCTCCCTCTCTAGTGACAGTTTACAATGACGTTACCTCTCGAGGTACCCTCCCTGAGGAGATGCTCGAGGCGCGTATTGTCGCGATCCCCAAACCAGGCAAAGATTTGACCTCTTGTCAAAATTATCGTCCCATTGCGCTATTGAACGGGGACATTAAAATATATGCTAAATTAATAGCCTCTCGTTTGAATGCCCTACTCCCCTCCCTGATACATCCGGATCAGGTCGGCTTTATCCCGGGTAGACAAGCGTCTGATAATACACGCAGGGTTTTTAACCTTGTAGATTTCCTGTCCCCTAAGCACGGTCTCCTTCTGCTGTCTTTGGACGCAGAAAAGACCTTTGACCGCTTAAACTGGTCTTACATGCGAGACGTTCTATTAAAATTTGGCCTGCGCAATCGCATCCTTTCTTCGATATTAGCCTTGTATAGCTCCCCGTCGGCCCGGGTCTTCAGTAATGGTTTTTTATCCTCCTCTTTTCCAATTTCCAATGGCACCCGCCAGGGCTGTCCTCTCTCCCCTCTCATTTTTGTCCTGGCCATTGAGCCTTTGGCAGCTAAGCTCCGAGCGGACCCGCAGTTCCCTGGACTGCGATTAGGCTCCTCTCTTCACAAGCTCTGTCTGTTCGCGGACGATGTTCTTTTATTTGTAACTGACCCTTGCACTACACTCCCTCATCTACACAATACTTTAGATATGTACTCTGCAGCATCCTATTATAAATTAAACGCCTCTAAGACCGATGCTTTGCCCATTAATCTCACCCATTCCTTGACCCTCTTACGCGCTAAGTACCCTTATAATTGGCAAACATCCTCGATACGATATTTAGGTATTTTCATCCCCCCGTCTACCTCTTCTGTTTTTGAGGTTAATCTTCCCTCTCTGTTGTCCTCCCTACAGCTGTTCACCAAATCATGGCTCAATTATGAAATTTCATGGCTGGGGCGTCTGGCCGCTTTTAAAATGTCGTTGCTCCCCAAATTAATGTTCCTGTTCCGTACTATCCCTTTTATCTTCCCAAAGAAATATCTAGATAAGGCCACTGCAATTCTTACCAATTATATATGGTCTTCGCGCCCGCCTAAACTCGCTCGCCCGAGGATGTCTCTGCCGAGGAGTGCCGGCGGCCTGGCTATGCCTAATCTTTCACTGTACCAGGAAGCCTGCCTTTTGGCTCAGATTAAGATATTCTGTAGAGATATGCGTCCGGGGTGGACGTGTCTGGAGGAGACGGCTTGTCCCCGTTTTCCCCTGAAAATTCTCTTCTGGCTGCCCAAATCCCTGCGCCCACAGGGCTTAAACCTCCTTCCCTCTACCCGTGCTACGCTACAGGCCTGGGACAGGTTGACTATGTCCATGTCCCCCTCTTATCATAATATGTCTTTAGTATCATTACGAGCTGTGGCCGTCCTAGTCCCTAATCTTAATCTGGCAAACTGGAGTTCCCGGGGGATGGGGGTCCTGGGAGATTTGTTTAATGGGTCTGTGCTCGCCTCATTTTCTGATATTCAGGGACACTTCTCTTTGCCTAACTCTGAGAGGCTTCGATACTACCAAATCCAGCACTGGTGGAATAGCCTCCACCTTACTCTCACTCCACCACCCCCTGTTATAGCACATGCCATAGGCCGACTTTTTACTGCTACTTCTAAGGGGGAAATTTCCTTCTGGTATAGAGCATTACTGTCACTAATCCCCGTTTCAAAATCCAGAGCACAAATCAGGTGGGAGGCGGATATTGGCTGTACTCTCCATGATTCCCAATGGCAGCACATCTTTTTGTCGTCTTTTACTATGTCTAAATGTCTGAATCACTCCGAAATGCATGTCAAATTACTACATAGATTATACCTCACACCTGATAGGTTGCATACGATTTGGCCTGCATGTTCGAAGTTTTGTTGGCGTCTCTGCGGAGAGGTGGGCCACCTCTTTCATATTTTTTGGACATGTTCCTATATTCTAGTGTACTGGGTGGAGGTATTTGGGCTTATCAATAAAGTTCTGAATCTTGATTTGTCCCCTTCCCCCCTTATAGCTTTATTGAATGTATACCCGCGATCCGTGGGTGACCATTTACATTATGTTTTAGGACATATCTGCCTCGCTGCAGGTGCGGCCTTAGCCCAAAACTGGAAGCAACCCACATCACCTCCCATATTGAAGGTTATACACAAAATACAGCTGCACTTTTTGATGGAGACTGAGTACATCCCATACTCCTTCTCCGCTAAATCGCCTCTGGTCCGTTGGATGCCCTGGCATCTGTTTATCACGGAAGGTGAGGGCGCTACACTGATACTACGTTCCTCTTCCTCAGACTTGCATTCTCCTGACCTTTCGGCTGATGAGGTCCCCCCCCTCCCTAAGACTGAGATGGCCTTCTCTCTAGTGCTGTATATATAATATGCCCATTGCCGCCTTTTTCTCCCCTTTTCTTCTGTTTTTCTTCTCCTTTTTTACCATCTTCCATTATTTTAGGTTCACTGCAAGTTCTTTGATGTACTTGTTTGATTGACTTTGAACTGTTTGTACATGTTTGCCATTATGTTGTCTCCTGTATTCATGTACCTATCCCCCCCCCCTTTTTTTCCTTCTGTACCCCTGTTTTGCATCACAAAAATTCAATAAAAAACTATTGATGATAAAATGAAAATAGTTGAAAGCTGTGAGCTTTTTTGGGGGGTGGCGGGTGGTGCTTCTCAGTCTACTACTCAAAATCTGTCCTCATTCTAGCTATCCCCCAGGGAGCAGTTGCATGAGAATTATGTAAGCTTTCTGTCTTTATTTCTGTCTCGACACTGAGGAAGCCGCCGATGTAATCAAAGGCGGAGAAACACGTCTGTCGTTATTATTCCCCATACAGGAATCAACAGTTGAGTTATCAGCGGGCCGGCCGGCCACAGGCACAAGAAACCCCACTGCTATTTGGGGAGGATACGCCGCAGAAAGAACCCGGAGGCTCCAGATAAGGCTACCATTAGCCGGGAGGGGTTGCTCTCAGGACACTGCACAGGCAATGTATCACATCTTGAATAAGTGAACGTTACAAATTGCTTTATAAGAGGCTTTTTAATCATGTATGATCTGCACAGCTAAACGGCAGAAGCCCTATTATGCACAAAGCAAGTCTAAGTGACTAATCAAGTACGGGTGAAAAAGTTTGCCTGGGACTAAGGAATTATAATAATGCATACTTGGATGAAATACTAACACCTTAGAAGGAAAACCTACATGGTCGTATACTATTAATTAAAGAGCACTGGACACTTTATTTCCGTTTGAAATTACCTCAGTGATATTGCTAATATTGCATGAGAGGGTTCTAAAAAAGTTCATTTAAAAGTATATGAACGGATAGTATATTAGCCACGTGAATTGGAGTGGAAAGATATATTCTTATTAGTATCATACCAATCATATTTTATGTAGTAATATTTTTATGTGATGCTGGCCGGTATCAAGTACTTTTATATGTATATGTATATATGTGCAGAAAGTTATTTTATGTGAAAATAAATATCCACATCAGATTGATTTGCGCAGTCCCAGCCTTTTGGTTTATGTAAGCTTTCTGTCTTTATTTCTGTTTAAGAAATTGTTTTAGAATTGTGTTTCTGTAATTTCGTATCCTTTTTTTAATAAAATAATCAATGTGACTTTCTTCATCATATTAAAAACCATTAAATAACATTCTGTTTTTGTGTTAATTACAATTACCGTGACTGATACGCTTAGTTGTTTATAATGCTAAGTTTCATGCAGGTTGGATTTACAATGGGGGTCATTCCGAGTTGATCGCTCGCTAGGTGCTTTTAGCAGCCGTGCAAACGCTAAGCCGCCGCCCTCTGGGAGTGTATCTTAGCTTAGCAGAAGTGCGAATGAAAGGATCGCAGAGCGGCTACAAAATAATTTTGTGCAGCTTCTGAGTAGCTTCAGACCTACTCCTAGCTTGCGATCACTGCAGACTGTTTAGTTCCTGTTTTGATGTCACGAACACGCCCTGCGTTAGGCCAGCCACGCCCGCATTTTCCCAGGCATGCCCGCATTTGTATCTGACACGCCTGCGTTTTAACACACACTCCCCGAAAACGGTCAGTTACCACCCAGAAAAACCCACTTCCTGTCAATCACTCTGCGGCCAGCAGTGCGACTGAAAAGCGTAGCTAGACCTTGTGTGAAACTGCATCGGCTGTTGTGAAAGTACGTCCCGCGTGCGCACTGCGCCGCATATGCATGCGCAGAAGTGCCGCTTTTCTACCTAATCGCTGCGCTGCGAACGAAAACAGCTAGTAAACAACTCGGAATGACCACCTATAACTCTTATTAAATCAAATGGAGTGTTAGTTTGGAACCAAATCTTATTGGTGGCAGAACAGAGTTGTTAATAATGAGTGGTAGATCTAAATTTGGGTGAGTTTAATACTTTTTAGCCAAACCAGTCGGTTATGCTTTGATTAAACTTTCCTTGATTAACCCCTTTAAGCCCACAACCCACAAACATATGTTTTCTAGTTAAGGAATACTAAGGTGACATCTGAAACTATAACATTCAACTGCAACCAGTGTGATTCCTGACAGAACAGTCATCTAATTACAACTTGAATAATAAGTTGTTTGTCAAACTTACGCTGCAAGTGATCCCAGTAGACAACCTTCAAGCAACGTCTATAAGAAACAGATAAGCATTGTGTATTTTGTTAGCATCATATACTATTCATTAAATATTTCTAAACTCCACATAAAATAATATACAGGTTGAGTATCCCATATCCAAATATTCCGAAATACGGAATATTCCGAAATACGGACTTTTTTGAGTGAGTGTGAGATAGTGAAACCTTTGTTTTTTGATGGCTCAATGTACATAAACTTTGTTTAATACACAAAGTTATTAAAAATATTGTATTAAATGACCTTCAGGCTGTGTGTATAAGGTGTATATGAAACATAAATGAATTATGTGAATATACACACACTTTGTTTAATGCACAAAGTTATAAAAAATATTGGCTAAAATGACCTTCAGGCTGTGTGTATAAGGTGTATATGTAACATAAATGCATTCTGTGCTTAGATTTAGGTCCCATCGCCATGATATCTCATTATGGTATGCAATTATTCCAAAATACGGAAAAATCCCATATCCAAAATACCTCTGGTCCCAAGCATTTTGGATAAGGGATACTCAACCTGTAATTCTTCACTCCTAATACGGTAAGAATCTGGATTTTAGGAAAATAAACGTCTAATTCAGTGGTTCTCAAACTGGTTGCTGTGGCACCCTGGAGTGTCTTCAAATCAAATTATGGCCAATGTAATAGGCAAAACCAGTGATAGTGGATGTCACTCATAAAATATGTGGACAAACAAGTGAATCCTGTCTGTCACCACACAACTGAACCTAAGGACAACATATAAACACAATTTACTTAATTTAAGAGTTCTTTATAATTTCCTCAATAAGAAACTTTTGATCTAGGGGTGCTGTGAAAATAATTCTGATACTCCAGGTAGCCGTGATTTAAAAAAGTTTGGGAATCAGTGGTCTAACAGAAACATAAATAGCAGGACTTGGAAACATGATTGCCCTTCCTTACCATGTAAACTAAACTCAGGCAAATATAAAAGACAAAAATGAAAAGTTATGGATGTATCATTGGGGGTGATTCAGACCTGATTGCTAGGCTGCTAAAATTGTAGCCCTGCAATCAAATAGTCACCACCCAAGGGGAGTGTATATTCTCTGTGCAAGTGTGTGATCACATGTGTACGCCGAGCTGCTAAAAGTCCCTCAGTCAGCGGCAGTGGTGCAAGTAGAAATATTTTCTTAGTGGTACTGAGTGTCAAAAAAATGGGCGTGGTCACGTGTTGTGAGTGGGCGTGGCCACATGCTTCTATTGGGAGTGGCTACATGACACTAGCGGCTGGGCTAAACATATTTAGTAATGCCTCCAGTATAATAGAAATATATAGTAATGCCCCCAATTTAATAACAATATATAGTAATGCCTCCATTATAACAGGAAAATACAGCCACTGTCGCACTCTCAGTAACCCTGACAAAGTGGGAGGAGCCGTCATGCTGCCAAGTCTTGTTGCTTTGTTGCACATTATAATTATGGTAATGGAAAATTGTGTGGCAGGTGGTACTGAGTACCCGCTGCCAAATTCTTATGGGTACTCTGTATCCGAGCGTACCTGCATACTTGCACCGCTGGTCAGCGGATGGCTGCAAATCCATTCCTACCTCACCTACCAGTGAATGATTTGCCCTGTGTGTGCAGTCTGTGCGCAGCCCAGGACTTACACCTCCGGTGTGATGAGAAGAGGCTTATCGGGGCCGGAGCTGATGTGACACACATGCTTTGGCACGCCTGCGTTTTCCCTGACACTCCCAGAAAATGGTCAGTTACCACCCACAAACAGTTTCCTCCTGTCAATCAGCATGTGAATGGCTGTGCGATTAGAATTTTCGCACCAGCCTGTCGCTGACCGGCGATGCCTGTTGTTGTTTGCCGACGCGCGGTGCATACACATGTGCAGTTAATAGCTGATCGCCCGCTGTGCAGCACAGCAGCAATCAGGTCTGAATCAGAGCCATTGTTCTTTTGTAAAGATAGTAAGCTGGGCTCTGCATCACCCCCTACGGGCTGCAACATAGAATGTTACCTGCCTCTATTGCTGTATAGCTGATAAATGTGTTTTGCTGGAACAATGAACAACAAACTTTGTAAATTATCCTGTTCTATTAGATTTTTGTTAATGCTGAAAATGTTACAGGTTACAATGGTTTAATGATGACATAACTGCTCCCAACACTCCACTTACAAATATTCCAAGGAGAATAAAGTTTAATGGAACTTTCCGACGTGCTTCGTTACAACAGGCAAGCACCATCACCAGGATAAAGGTACAAGGTCTGAAAGAAAGAACACGGATCTGAATAGTAATTAGCCTAATAATCATAGTGATTATACTAAGAAAACAGAACCAATCATTAAGTATGTGTCACATTTGCCTTTATATTTGAATAGTAAATACTGCACAGTAATAAATAACCCCAGAGAATAAAGATCATATTTACTACTGTTCTGTTTGGATGAAAACCAATTGGAACTTAAGGGGAAACACATATGGCCTGATTCATAAATGTATGCTATGCCGATGTTTTTGCAATTGAGTGATTATCGGTGGTCTGTGCAAGTGTCACATGCGCTGTGACTGAATTAAGATTACGGTTGCAGTGAGGATTCATTCACAAGTAATTGACATGGAGCTGATTTTTGTGGGAGGTAACAAGTACTAGTGGCAAAAATGCCGGCATGTCTGGACCGTCATCAGCGTGTGTATCAGTCACCAACTGTGATCCAGTACACAGGAAACATGTTTCCGGCATCTCAGTTGTAGCGCCCATTCTGAGCTACCACAAACTCACTCGGGGAGTTGATGTTTCCTGGATCTGAGTGATGCTGAGAGTGTGTACACAGTTGCGGGCAGCTGCAACGGCTCTGGTGGTGGGCGACTGAATACAAATCCTGCCGGCTGTTACATTGGCATATTTTCGCACAACCTCTGAGCCAAAGATTGTATCTGCGGCAGAATTAGCATGCAATTATGAATCAGTCCAGTAGATTGTAAGCTCCTCAGGTGCAGGCACTTTCTTCCTTTTGTATCAGCACATAGGGCCCGATTCAGAGGTGGACATAGTGGCAATGTCGCACACAGGCGGCCAATGTTTTAGGTCTGTGCCAGGGCCAGATTAACAATGGGGCGGATGAAGCTGCAGCTCCAGGCCCCCATTGAAAACTGGCCCACAGGATTCCCTGAAGTGCAGCCAGTGTTGATAGGAAAACAAATCCTGTCACCACCAACAGCTCACTCACCTCCTGGCTGCCCATTCACCCTTACCCCAGTCTGGCTGGCCGAAGTCCTGACCACCCCACAGCCTGTCTGAAACTAGTCTGCCCCAATGCTCTCTGTATCATATGGCAGTCACTGTGAAACTCTCTGTATCATATGGTGGTTACTGCGATTCTCTCTGTATTATAACATGTAACAGCAATGCTTTCTATCATGTGGCAGTCTGTATTATATGGTGGTCACAATTTTTTTATTGTTATAACTATATTAAGTGGTTGAAGGTACGCACTAGCTATGACTTCCATGGAGATAGCCACACACCCTATGTAGACCACACCCACACCACACTGGTCACACTCCAACATCACTAATACAAACTCTTGAAAAGGCACACAATAGGCCCTTCATAAATGTCAGCTCCAGGCCCATGTTGACCTTAATCTGGCACTGGTCTGTGTATGTATCCAAGTAGCACTGCACATACATCCCAGTGGTTATTTATTAGAGGCGCAGAACAAATTTGGAAACAGGAAGAGTGAATTTCAGAGGGTGTTCCTGGGAGGTAACGGGGAGGGGCTAGCCAGATGCGGAAGTGTTACGGGTATGTCGCAGACAGTGGGTGTGTCTATAGATGCAGAACCGCTCTCACAGCATGCCATGTACATATGGAGAAACTGTGCCTGCGATAGGGCTGATACATATTTTGATGGTGTGACCAATGGTGTGACTACAGATACACCACAAGTGGGTACCTTAAATTGAACAGAATCGGTCTCGGCATTTGCATAAAGACGCAGCCACGGCAAAAGACATATCTATGGCCTTTGTCTGCACCCAACTCCGAATCGGCCCCATAATGGGATATATTTATGAAAATTGGTGCACATGAGGAAGATCCATGGATATGCAGCTGCTATTGAACAGGGCCATATGCCACCCAATTTCAAGCTTGGTAATCGAAAGTGTCTCCAATCTTGTACAGGCCTGATTTAGAGTCAAGTGCAAAGTGTCTGCAAGTGCGTACGAGTTACGGGAGCCAGATTTGCTACATTATGCTAATGCAAGTATTGATGTCACTTCCTGTGCATGGTCGCACCACCGTTTTTCTGCCTGCAGGCATAACCTTTAGTATCGGCACGGATGTCAGCCCTGCCCTGGGTGCAAAAGATCCACCGACCTGAATCAGACGACCTATCTCAGTGCACACACCTCAGACTACTACGTGGGTCTGGCTAAACGCTCACAACTCTCCCATGAAATGGATATTTTCTGTGCATTCACAAGGTAGCCGCTCATTTGCAGCCCAGAAATGCTCATTTCATACAAGGAGTGATCCAGCCTCCTGTATTCACTAAATGTGTAAGCATAGTGTGGCACATGTACAGTCTGCAAACATTGGCCGTTTGTGCTTGCTTTTGTGCTTGCCCTGACTGAGAATCAGGCCCCAAATTTACTGCTGTTCCATATGATTTTGAAGATGATGATTTTTATTCTATAATAAAAATACGTGAAAAATCATAGTACATACTGTATGATTTTTCTTTCATGGTGTATTGATCTCATTGGGGCTGAATCAGAGGTGGAAGCAGAAACGCCCCACTGCTGCATCTATTGGTGGTCGCCCTTCTGCGACATTCTGCAATTCAGTAACGTGCGGTCAGGGCAGGGACGTGCGGTGAGCTAAATGGCTCCGGAGGCACTGGCTAACCCCAGAGCCAGAATTCCATGCAATATATAAGCCAAAGGGTACATCTGGGCATTATACACAGGTGCAGCAGTATAAACTCCTGGAAATTTGGTGAGTTTTGATCAGAGATGATCGAAAAAGATAGACAGGTGAGGCACGGCCTCACCTGCCATAGACTTTTTACACCAGAGTTTGGGTTATAAAAATTATTAGAATAATGCAGAGAAGATATTTCAAACATATTATTTGTATTTTTCATATACTTTATTCAATCAAAACTCTGGTTTAAACGGAAGTATGACAGGAAAGGCTCTGCCTCACCTGCCTCACCCCACCGCACATCACTGCGGTCAGGGTAGGCAGAGCCTCGCCTGTCATACTACAGTACTCTCCTAAGTTTCTTTTTTTTTTTTTCAACATTAAGGGGTCTATTTACTAAGCCTTGGATGGAGATAATGTCGCTGGAGATAAAGTATCAGCTCATCGGCTCCTAAATGCCAAGCCACAGGATGTGTTTGAAAAATGACAGTTAGGAGCTGATTGGCTGGTACTTTATCTCCAGCGACTTTATCTCCATCCAAGGCTTAGTAAATAGACCCCTTAATCTTTATTAAGATTATTCATAAAAAACAGGGATACAGAAAAGAAAATAGGGGGTAATAAAACAAAAGAAAAATATAAAGAAAAAAGGGGGACAGGTTATCCAACAACATCAAACGAATACAGTAAATGTTTCGTATAAGTCAAATAACATCTTAACTGCTAAGTTTTGACTATAAAAATGATTAAAATAATACAAAGATGATATTTAGATCTTATAAATGTCATCTTTGTATTATTCATATCACCATTGAATTATTATAATCATTTTTACAGCAAAAACCCAACGCCAAATCCTATGTGTGTGTGTAAATTTGACTCAGATACTAGCCGGAACCTCCCCAGTCATTGAACTCACCTCACTGATGCAAATACTGCTACAATATCCTTCCCTGGCGTACATTTGTGCACCTGAAAGTGCACAGATTCAGATGCCCACTGTCCGCAACCGTGCACACAGTTATACTGACTGGTCTGTTCTTAGATGTCACTATCGGTCACATTATCAAAACGTGCACCCACCCTATGGCAGGTAAGTTTCTCCATCCTTTTAAAAACAAAGTCAATAGTGCTAATTATATCCAACTACTCCGTTTAATGGGATCCGGTCTGAAGATCGACAGTATCTAGGTCGACAATGTTTAGGTCGACCACTATAGGTCGACAGTCACTAGGTCGACATGGATGGAAGGTCGACAGGGTTTCTAGGTCGACATGTGCTAGGTCGACAGGTCTAAAGGTCGACATGAGTTTTTCACATTTTTTTCTTTCTTTTAATTTTTTCATACTTAACGATCCACGTGGACTATGATTGGAACGGTAATCTGTGCCGAGCGAAGCGGTAGCGGAGCGAAGGCACCATGCCCGAAGCATGGCGAGCGAAGCGGTGCACTAATTTGGGATCCCGGTCACTCTACGAAGAAAACGACGCAAAAAAAAAATCCTCATGTCGACCTTTAGACCTGTCGACCTAGCACATGTCGACCTAGAAACCCTGTCGACCTTCCATCCATGTCGACCTAGTGACTGTCGACCTATAGTGGTCGACCTAAACATTGTCGACCTAGATACTGTTGATTTGATGAACCACACCCCGTTTATTAACCAATGTCACACTGGTAAACAACTGCTGCTTCCCAAAAATGAGGAGCTGACCCTCAATTACAACCACAAAAGGAAATTTGGAAGAAAGGGGGAAGGAAGCGTTGTCCGATGACAGTGTGCGTATTTAAATAAGCATGTTTAATAAATAAAATTAGACATAAACATAAAAGATCTTAGAAACATCTAGACATCAGCCTTAGAATTCACTCTCAAAAAAAATTAAAGACATATGCAAAATTGCAATAACAATATGCACAAAAACAGCTAGCGTAGCGGTCAATTGTATCAATTAGGCAGAAGCTTGCAGTCTTTATAAAGGGTCATTTGGCACAAACAGGTATATTAGAACAATGTCCGTCACCAGCGCTCAATATATTAACTGGTTAGCGCAAAGAGCTGTATTGTAGCAAGCATAGATGTTAATCAAGCAGCAATCAAAGTTTCTCCATCCATGTATGGCCTCCTATGTGACTGCATCTGTGGACGCAACCACTTTCACCGACACGTCCGTGACACTCACATAACACATATATAAGACGGACCATCTCCATGCATGCGCGGACACAACTGGAATGCATGTGCGGTGCAACTTACATACATGCGCTGTAGACAAAAATTGCTCAACTACATCCAACCCTGGAAGTGCGTCCTCTGAATCCAACTTTAAATCAGGCCCTCATTGTTTGTGGTTCCTATTAATGAAGGCTGATTAGCTACTTGTGTTAGGGTTGGGTTTGACATATGCCGTAACCAGTGCCGTAAACAGACATTTTGGTGACCTGTGCCAGAAAGAGAATTGGTGCCCCTCCATATATAAAATAGGGGTGTGGCTTTATGGGGAAGGGGAGTGGCCACAGAATAGTGTCTGCTATTCACATTACACCACATAGTAGTGTACATTATTCATGTTACACTGCACAGTAGTGTCCCTTATACACATCACAGAATGGAGTCCCTTATACACATTTCGCATGGTACAGCCCCTTACACACATAATGCCCACTGTATTTGTGTCACTTACACGCATAATGCTCACTGCAGTTGTGCCACTTACACACATAATGCCCACTGCAGTTGTGCCACTTACACACATAATGCCCACTGTAGTTGTGCCACTTACACACATAATGCCCACTGTAGTTGTGCCACTTACACACATAATGACCACTGTAGTTGTGCCGCTTACACACATAATGACCACTGTAGTTGTGCCGCTTACACACATAATGACCACTTTAGTTGTGTGTGACATGTCTGAGGAAGGGGATACGTCCCCAAAACGTCACTGAATAAAACACACCCTGAGGGGGTCTTTTTTCAAGGTTTCATCAGTCTCCAAGTGTCGCCTGTGATTAGGATTCAAAGTATGTATATTTGTTTGTTCTTCATAGACTCCGACATGCCTTGATGGCTCTAGACCAAACTTGCTACACATACCATTCATTATCCAACTTAAGATACTGGTGGGGTTTCAAGTGAGAAAATCCACCCCTAGCGGGGCAAGGGCCCCAATCATAAAAATGCATAGAGAAAATGACGCCATCTCCCGCTGGAGCATTGTTCACTTGAACTTTTCAGCCGTTGCTTGTGTGACGCTCATTGAGGTCTCCTGCTGCTTCTACCTTCGGGCTGCACATCGAGGTTTCCAGCCGCCTCCGCTGCTGGGCTGCCCGCTCGTGGTGGTCCTGCCGCATCTGATCTCGTGCCGCCTCTTGTGGTTATTGGCCACTTCGTATTGCTATATTACCCGCTAGCTGGAAGTCTACAACGGTATCCACCAGGACAGAGATCCCTGCACTAGTGCTAAAGTGCAGGGATCCCCCAGAGGGGGTAACTATTGATTACAAATCCCGCTTGATCGGGTAATAAATCAAAGTGAGAACTTATCCTGCACTGGGACGCTAGTGACAGGTAAATTGGAGACACTATTTCATGTATAACTGTGAGACCACATTGTTCCCAATTACAGGCATATGCATATATCTTGCGGTATCAGCGGCTAATATAGGAGACACTGAGCTTCACATATATTGAGAGACTACTCTTTTATACACTGGTTGAATTATTTACCAGTTTTATTGGTTTCCATTGCACAATTTTAATATATACTATTATATACTATTGTTTTCTGTGTGCTAAGTGCAGCTGCTACATTTGTTTCAAACATTTTTAAATTGTAATAATGTATGTGTTATAGTAGACATTTGTATCATAAACAAGTCTCTTGGATTCTGTGAGTGAAAGCAAACACCTGTTAACCATTTACTTTGTTCTTAATTACCCAAGCGCACTTACTCTTTGTGTTATAGAGAAAATGCATTGGTCTGTTTGTGTTTTTCTGTATGTCTGTCCAGTCTGTCTATGACATCATGCTGTGATGTCATAATGGTATCAACTGCCTATACCAGGACTTTGATGCTGCTGTCCTGTCTCATACTGCTCCAGGCCGCATAGCTGCCGGTAAGTACATTGTTTTAATATTTATTTGTTTCCGGGGGTGGAAGGTATGCATTTTGCTTTATTATGGATTATAGTTTAACCATGTCTGCCATTTAAGTCCATGATTGAAGGTTATCCATACTTGAGCAGATGTTTGTAAAATTAGAAACTCCAATAAGAGTTAAACTGCTGGACTCAAACATGGATATTCCTCAGTTATGAACTGTAATCTTTAAGTTTGATTGGGTACACACTAGGATGATGGATCAGAGGTGTGATTTATTTGATGACATAATTCACATTTGTAAAGTTTATAGACACTTAACAATCCATTGTCTAATTTGGAGTGCCTGACATGCAACCAGGTGGACATTTACATGTGTCCTCTTATTTGTCCTGTCTTTCATCATCGGACTCTGCAGCAGGTGTACAGGTGGTGGCAGAGTGCACGTTGACACAGCATCATGCTGTCTGTGGGTAGAGTGAGGTGTGACATCTTAGTCTATAGCTTTGGTTAAGGAGTGATACTATGGCAAGGTACCTTGTGAAACGCATCAACAGTCCTGTGTGGAATAGATATTTCTTCTCTGTGGAACTTCTACTGCTGTATGGACTTCTGAATTTACTACTGTGTGGACTTAAACAAATTCTATCCTTTATACTATTTCGTTATCACTCCTGTGTGGAATCAGTGGAAGTTTTGCAGAGTAGAACCCTATGGAATTGTTTGGACTAATCTGCTATCACTGATGTGTGGAATGAGTGATAGTCTTGCTTTGGAAAACTTTTTATTTTACAAATAAAAAACTAATTTGTCTTTGTAAAATTATATTATCAATAAAATTTTGATTACAAAGCTTGTTTTTATCTGTAGTTAAATGTGGATTTTGACCAGTTTAATTTGTTAGTAGGTTGGACTGTGATCTTAAATAATGGTAAGGCTTTTAGTGTGATAAGAAGGGTTATGGTATAAGAGATCTATACTGTCTAGATAGACAGTCAATAGGTAGACACCTACAAAAGGTCAGTATGTAAACAGTCGACATAAAAATGGTCGACACGGGTTTCTTTTTGTTTTTTTGGAGTTAGTGTGGATAGTTTTGCCATCTGGGAGCACAATTTGTAGAAAATCGGACTCTCGCAGGCTCACTTTGATCACCACGCTTCGGGCACGGTGCTTTTCTTCGCTCGCACAAGTGGGGTCATTCCGAGTTGATCGCACGTAGCAACTTTTTGCTGCTCATGCGATCAACTAGACACCACCTATGGGGGAGTGTATTTTAGCATAGCAGGGCTGTGATCGCTTGTGCCGCCCTGCTATGCTTAAAAAGTTTCACCCAAAACAAGAGTAGCTCTGCAGCTACTTTCCCAGTGTGACGGATACAGCGATGATACCGGTCCTGACGTCAGACATCCGCCCTCCGTTCGCCTGGACACGCCTGCGTTCTTCTTATCACTCCCCGAAAATGGCTGGAAATGGTGAGTATCCGCCCTGGAACGCCTCCCGCCTGTCCATCTTCTTATGATCGCCGCAGCGATCACATTTGTCGCTGGCGGCGTCATTGCTCGGTGACGATCGTCGCCAGGCACTGTCAAGCACTGTCAGGCACTGTCGTGCAAATGTGTCGGAATGACCCCCAAGGTTACTAAAGTTCATGATTTGTGACATGGATAGTCAAGGATGGAAAAGTTTAAAAAAAAAGTTAACAAAAAAAATGTGTTGACAATATGTGTGTCAACCATTGGCATGTCGACCAATTTGAACATGTCAACCTGTTGTCAGTGTCAACCTACTGCATGTCCAT
Organism: Pseudophryne corroboree; assembly: GCF_028390025.1. NCBI lineage: Eukaryota > Metazoa > Chordata > Amphibia > Anura > Myobatrachidae > Pseudophryne > Pseudophryne corroboree. Next base: position 119,002,263 of record NC_086448.1, read on the forward strand.
CTTTTGTTTGTGTCGACCTATTGACGGACTATCAGACAGTGTAGATCTATAGTCTGGATACTGGTAAGAAGGAGGGCACTGTCTCTGTTTTGAATATGGGGGATGCCAAAGGGGAGGGGCTGGTACCATAAAAGGGGAGGAGGCAACATAAATCATTAAATCACATCCCCTAAAAGAAAAGTCTAGATCCGCCCCTGCTGTACTTGTGCTGTATTGTCTTGAACTGTAAGTCACTGTTTTCTTGTTTTGCTTATTTCTTTATGTACTCTGTAACTGGGCGATGTGGATCCCTTGTGGCTCCACATAAATAAAGGATAATAATCATAATGTGAACCCCCAGCCAGGAGAAGACCCTAACACAATCAGGACACGTGTAGGGGAACAGGTTTTATTAACTGAGGCAAAGCAGAGGAATTGGGAAGGGTGCATATTTGGAGAGACCACAGGGTAGAGTCATAACTAGACTGTGCCAGAAAGAGAATTAGAGCCCCTTTCCCCATTTTCCAGTAGGGGCATAAGGTGCATGCAAGTATCCCAGAGAAAGCCCATGCTACAGTATGATGCCCCTTCCCACATTTTATATAGATAAAATGGATTGGGACACAAATCCTCTTTATACTACATTCATGCACTTAACTTAAGATCTTGTTGTTATTCAGTTAAAATACCCTTTATTAAATAATACATTTTAATATACTGTCATACCCAAGAATTAATAATAATAATAATAATTTTATTTATATAGCGCTCTTTCTGCAATAGGACTCAAGGCGCTTAATTAAACCTATAACCTGTTGCATTCCAGTCAAACACCCTACTCATTGAGCTATTTGATCCTGCATAAAAACTATGAGAACTATATGAAGCTACTGGTACTTTGTAAAAATAATAATAATAATAATAATAATCAACATTGCAATTGAGCAGATCTATGTAGTGTGCAGCCACACATTCAATCCATTGCAGCCACACACTACATAGATCTGCTCAGCCGCAATGCTGATCATTTTTTCACAAAGAACAAGGTGAGTATCAAATATTTATAATTCTCTAGCTTTCTATGCCAAGGCAGATAGCTCAATGAATAGAGTGAAATGGGTATACAGGCAATAGGTTAGAATCCTAGGTATATCAGCATCTTTAAATGTAATAAAGAACAGTATGACTGAATAACAAAGAGCTATCCAGTTAAGTTTATGAATGTTGTATTGGTATTAGCAACGGAAGGGGTGAGATTAGGAGACAGGGGCGGTCAGGAGATACTGGGCTTTAAAAGGGGGGGATGCTGCAAATAAAATTAAAATGGATAATTAACAAGTGCCGTCAGCAGCGCCCCCTACACTGCAGCACTATGGGTCTAATTCAGACATGATCGCAGATGTGCTAAATTTAGCACGTCTACGAATAGCTTCCCTGACATGCGGGGGGACGCTCAGCACAGGGCTAGTCCACCCGGCATGTCAGGCCCGACCCCCCCGCACAAGTACAAAAGTATCACACAGCGGCAATGCTTTTGTACTTGAAGAGTAGCTCCCCACCAGCGCAGCTCCTGAGCGCTGTCAGGAGCTACTCATCGCTGTGACGTCACGCAGCCGCCTGTCCCCCCAATGGTCTGGGCACGCCTGCATTGCCCGGACCGTGCACCCTAAATGGCAACCAAACCCCGCCGGCCCGCCCCCTCCCACCCAGCGACCGCCTCTGCCTGTCAATCAGGCAGAGGTGATTGCAGGGCTGAGACAGCCGTCTGGCATGCATCAGCACACTGTGGCGCCGGCACATGCGCAGTACAGACCTGATCAGCTGCTGTGCGAAAATGCACAGCACCGATCAGGTATGAATTAGGCCCTATGTGCGGTGCCCCTCCGCACACACCTAGTTACGGCCCAGGCTGTAACCAGTGCTTGCACTTGCAGTTGAAGGAGAGGCTGAATGGATGGCACTAGCAAGTAAACAGAGTGATTAACCACTTAACTGGTTGACACATTGACTTGTGATGCGCTGCCCCTGATGTATGCTGTCCCCCGATCTCCGAAGCCCCCATTGTGTGCTGCTGCCCCCATTGCACCCCGGCAGTAGTGCAGCAGTCTCTGACCACCGACATCACTGCAGGAATTGCACCCCAGAATGATGTGCAGCCGACATTCTGGAGTGCATGTTCCAGGGAAGCACAGTGCGGGGAGGGGAAGTTCGTTCCTCTCCTTGCACAGTTTAGCTGATCTCTGCGTGTGTAGAGATCAGCTGCAGCATGGGGGACTGCTCCACTACGCTCTGCATGGGGAAGGGAGGGGCATATAAAATCAGTGGTGGTGGGGACGGTGGGGGGTTGCAGATAAGTATTTAAATTATTTTGGAGGGGAAGTGGCGGCAAAAGAATAATAAAAAATACCCTGGTCACAGGGTATAGGGGGAAGTGGGAAAAGGGCTTTTAACGTGTGAGGGGATTATAAAATAATGTTTTTTGCAACTAAAGGGCTGTGGGGACTACTACCAATGGGGGGTGGGAATTTATGTTATAATGGGGGCCTATAGATATTGGGGGATGGGGGGTGGAAAACACAACCTAGATTTTTTTAAATAAAATATTTTAATAGTTTATTAAAAATATTTTCCAAACTTTATTAAATAATAAAAGAAATCAATTTCTGAGCACTTTTGTTTGGAAAAAGTTAAGTGGTTAAAGACACTGCTATCCACGTGCCACCCAAGACCACCGGGTATATGTTCCTCATTAATACTTTTACTAGTGCTAATAATTGTCAGTAAAAACATCATCTTTAATATCCATGGGTATCAGACTAAAAGTTTCTAAATTACTTACAACAGAGCATACACGATATATGGGTAATCCCGAACCCAATTCCTCAAGGTTTTCCTAGAATAGAAACACAACAACATTGTGTTACATGTTATATACACAACCATCAGCTGTAGAGATTCCTGTAAACCAAAACAGACCTTCCATTAGTGGCATTTGTTGACCACCTTCAGATGACTTCAAGGCAGTTCTATGAGCAATGAATTGCTGCAAAAGGAGGGTGGCACTCGGCTATGATGTCACAGCCCAGCATCACTCTCTCAGTCTAATACAATAACAAAAGATACAGTAACGTAACAATACATAAAAAATATGTGGGGTCACCCTAGCGGTCAACCGCTGACCGCAAAGTTCCCACCATTGGATACAATGGACCGCCTATGCGCTACATTGCATCTCGAGTGCGCCGCCTGACAGCTCAGACGTGCACAGCCAATCAGGAGAGTGCCACAACGTGGCGCTCCCTGATTGGCTGAAGGGACCCTCTTTGACAGCAGTCATGGGGGGTCCCGGCAGTTGGGGAAAGGGGTCCCATGTGCAAACATGGGACCCCTTACAGTGCGTGGATCGTGTTTGTCGTTTTTTTATTTTGCCAAGTACGTGGATTACAACAAAGAAGAGGACCGATCTACCCCGGATTGTTGTGAGTATAATTTTATTTACAGGTACCCCGTGGATTCTACGTGGAGAAGGGGACTGACTCTTCGTGTCAACATAGGTAAGTATGTGTGTATGTTGGTGTGCATGTATGTAATAAAGTTATACTGTCACGGTGGGTGTGTACTGTTTTTATTTGGGTATTTTTTTGTAGTAGAACTACAGGTACCAGTAGGCCCATTTCCCCCCGCATGCTGGTACTTGTGGTTCTCCAAGTACCAGCTTGCATGGAGGCTTGCTGGGACTTGTAGTTCTGCTACAAAAAACAATATTCTTTTTTTGACACAAGGCTATCAGCCCCCCATCCGCCGCCCTTGGATGGGGGGACAGCCTCGGGCTTCGCCCCTGGGTGGCTGGAGGGGGAGACCCCTGGATTTAAGGGGTTCCCACTCCTCCAGGGTACCCCGGCCAGGGATGACTAGTTAGTGATTTAATGTCAGGGCCGCAGGGACCTATATAAAAGTGTCCCCCGGCTGTGGCATTATCTCTCTGACTAGTGGAGCCCGGTAGTGGTGTGAAAAATACGGGGGACCCCTACGTGTTTTGTCCCCCGTATTTTTGGCACCAGGACCAGGCGCAGAGCCCGGTGCTGGTTGTTTAAATACGGGGGATCCCCTGTCATTTTTTTCCACGTATTTTTACAACCAGGACTGGCTCAAAGAGCTGAGGCTGGTTATGCTTAGGAGGGGGGACCCCACACATTTTTTTCTGTAATTTTAACACATACCCGGGATTCAAACCCATTGCCTGTGACATTGCAGTCAGACAATCTATTAATTGAGCTGTTGGCCCTGGCATAGAAAGCTAGAGAATTTTAAGCTAGAGAATTCTTACTATTTGAAGCTTACCTTGTACTTTGTGAAAAATATTCAGCATTGCAGCTGAGCAGATTTATGTAGTGTGTGGCAGCAAGAGATTGGATGTGTGGCTGCACACTACATAGATCTGCTCAATTGCAATGCTGATTATTTTTTTATACAAAGCACCAGTAGATTCATATAGTGTTTATAGTTTTAATGTAGGATCAAATAGCTCAATGAGTAGGGTGTGTGATTAGAATTCAGCAGGTTATAGGTTTGAATCCTGGGTATGGCAGTATATTCAATACTGCCATACCTAGGATTTAATAAAGGGTATTGTAACTGAATAACAACGAGCTCTCAAGTTAAGTGCATGAATGTGGTATAAAGAGGATTCTTGTTAAATGCGTGTGTAATATATACTGTATATATAATGTGGGAATGGGCATCATAACATGGGCTTTCTCTTTGTATCAATCTTGTCATGCCCCTTCCCCATGAGGCATGTACCTTATGCCCCTATTGGAAAAATGAGGAGGGGGCCAATTCTCTCTATGGCACAAGGCACCAAAAAGTCTAGTTACGGCTCTGGGCGCTACTGTGTGGTGTAATTTGAATAATGGAGACTACTGTGCAGCGGACTATAAATTGGTATTATTTTGTGGCCACGCCCCTTCCCCATGAAGCCTCGCTCCTATATTTTGCCTTATTCAAAATATGAATGGGAGGGGGGGCGCCGATTATATTTCTTGCACACAGCGCTAAAATGTCTAGTTACGGCACTGACTGTGTGGTATAATGTGAATAAGGGGTACTACTGTGTGAGGTAATGTGAATAAGGGGCTTTACTGTGAAGTAACACAAATAAGTGGCAATACTGTGTGGCTTAACGTGTATAAGGAGTACTGTGTGGTGTAATGTGAATAAGGAGCACTGCGGTGATGTAACATGAATTAGGGGCACTGCTGTGCAGTGTAATGTAAATAAGGAAAATTAGCATGACTGACCGCTGTACAGGATTGCCGGCAGTCACAATACCAACACCGGAATCTTGAAGTGTGAAATCGCAATTGGTGAGAGGTAAGTATGGTCCCCCCCCCTTCTCTACCCCTAACCCTCCCTTCCTGCAGCCTAACCCTAACCCTCCATCTTTGTGCATAAACCTAACCTCCCCATGGAGGTGCCTAACCCTAATTCCCCATCCCCGCAGCCTAACCATTACCTCTTCCCCCAGCTGCCAAACCCTAACCCCCCTGGGAGTTTCCTAAACCCGCCTGCTATTCTTAATGATGCTGGCTGTTGGGATTCTGGTGTCAGCCTCCTGACCTTGTCAGGATTCTTCCGTCTGCATTTTGACAGGTGGCAGGATTTATCGGTATTCTGACTGCCAGGATCCCGATAGCTGGCATCTTAAATGCATCCCAAATAAGGTTGCACTACTGCGTGGCATATTTTGAATTGGGGGTACTATTGTGTGTATAGGCAGCTGCTCTGACTGGTGCCACAAAAATAATATCAAATATAATAAAACAATAAAAAAAAATGAAAAGGGTTGCCCTGCAGCATGGGAGAATGAAGAACTTACCAAAAAGTTCCACGGGGTTAATAGATATGTTTGTGTGTGTGTTTCTCCAGCACTGAATATCACATATGTTTTCTTTAAAAATATATAGACCAACAAAGTGCAAGCCCTAATAAAAAAAAAATTGTGGGCTCTAGTTGTGGTCAGATTTATTTCCATGTATTGGAGATCTAATCTCTTACTCATTTGATGTATAGAAAGATAAATCAATGGGCGAATGAAATTAATTAATTTAATTGAATGAACTGATAAAAGCACATATGTCTGGGGTGTTCACGCCTTCATTTACAGAAACTAATAGTATACAATTACATATAGCACACTGCCTGAGGAAGCGGTCTGTTGCACCAAGAAACGCGTTGCAGAGACACAAGCACTTTCTTTTAAGTGAGAAATCCATTTCCATTTTTCATTTATTTTAATTTCTTGATTTTGATTTATTAGACTTTTTTTAGTGACTATGTTGCTTTAAATTATGGATATTTTGTGCTGTTATATATATTTATTGTTACAGAAGCATTTTAAAAACAGCTTTTTAAAAACCTTTTTAATAGATTTGCTTTGTATTTCCCATTATTTATTTATTTATACACTGCGAGTGGGACTAAAACCCTAAATACAATCTGCTATATGTCAATGAATACTATCAGATTCTTTAAGTGAAGGAGTGAACACCCCACACATACTATACATCAATTTCTTATTGTCGTATGAGTAAGAGATTAGGGCTGTGATGTAATGAAGTCCCAGTTCGCTGGCCGTGCGGGATGCCAGACAAACTCTGAAGTTTTTTTTAAAGGGGAAATCATATACAAGGCAATGTTTATGTTTATGTAAATGATTGCCCCTTTAAAAAAGTCAGAGTTCGGGCAGCAACCGCACCGCCAGCGAACTCGGACTTCATTACATCCTGCCCTAGATATCCACTATATACAGTAGGAACAATTCTGACCACAACTAAGGCCCACAAAAGATACTTTTTTTTCATTAGGGCTTGCACATTATTGGTCTAGGTACTATTGTGTGGCCATGCCCCTTCTCCTTGAGACTATACACCTTTTTTGGGCTGTCCCTATTTTGTATATTGGGGAGTGGGTGCACCAATATTCTTTCTGGCATAGGGCATTAAAATGTCTAGTTACGGCTCTGCCTCCCAGTCATGCCACATACTTTGCCTATGCAATTCTTCCTGTGTGCGACTGAATCGCCACCGCATGTGTATTAGCTACAAATCGCTGAGCTCCAAGAACATTGGCACCGTGTGGGACTCAGAAACAGGCCCAGTGTGACCATCTTTTATTTAGATAAAAACAACTTACCAGAATGTAAACATAAAAACAAGTCCAAAGGTTATGATGAGCTGTATTGTCAATGTAGTATAGACTTTCCGAATAAAAGCTGAAAAGAAAGGACAGGCAGGTTAAGTTATACAGTCAACAACATATTTAAGGAAACAACTAAGGTGTCAGGATACATGGAAATAATTGAGATGCATAGACATGGAAAGTGACCAGAAAGTGACCAGTGACCAAAAATAAATCACCTTTATATGAATAGGTCCAGAGGTGACATGTACAGTAATCTATCGGGAGCCCCCAAATCTTATTTAATAGTATAAACATATTAAACCTTAATTAAAATGCAGCAGACAAATAAAACCCTATGGGACGAATTTTAATAGCGGTGAAATCACAGTAATTTACCGTGACTGCCATTTTTACAATTTGTGCGTCTTGTTCGGCACCAAAATTTATTTTTCTCGGGTATGCGCGCTCTAGCGATTTGCCCTATTCAAATGCAAATTTGAGAAAACAGGATTCCCGCGACAAATTGGTGCTGAAAGTGAAAACATTTAAATGGGTAAATCGGTCCGTAGTCCCCCCAAAAAGCTAAACTAACATCAGATAACAGTATAAAAGTTTATTTTCTCATATAATAGCCCAGATATGTGACTCTGTGCCTGTGTGTATAACGCTGGGCGTGGCTAAGAGCTCTCATTGGGTTAGCACTTTAGCAGCAGGTCTATCACACCCAGTCCACAGCTGATTGGGCGAGAAATGCCCTCCCACACAGGTTACATCCAATGGGAGGCTCTGCCCTTTGGCTGCTGTGTGTTCCCAGAGCAGGATTAACAATGGGGCTGATGGAGCTGCAGCTCCAGGTCCACACCCCAAAATAGGCCCACTGCATCTGCAGCAATACCCTCCAACAATTAACACATAAAAATTGCTACAAATTCAAAAAAGGGGTGTGGTCACGGGTACAGAGGCGTGGCCACGTCCCTTTTCCTATACTTTCAATGGAAGTTTGGAGAGCCAAAAATCGGTACAGACCATAAAAAAAGGTACTGTATCTTCCAAAAAGGTACAGCTGGAGGGTATGCCACTGCATCTGCAGCATGTCTCTGCGCTGTAGACAGGGGGGAAAAAATCCTTTTACTGCAGCGTCCTATGTCCTGCTGCCAGTCCGCCTGCCCCCTCCGGCATCAACAATCCCCACTCCCTAGCTGCGGCGCAGGTGGATCAAAAGCTGCTGCGGCCACCGGCATAGATGTATATGAAAGCGGCACAGCGGAAGACTTTCATAGCCCTCCCTGCGCCGCATACTCTCTGAGCCCCGGAGCCTCCTCTGCGCGTAATGTCATAGACGTGCCTCCCCACCACAGATCCCCAGAGGCCCTGACTCCACAACACAGCACCTGGGCTGCCGGCCTGGAAGCCCCGAGATGGCTAATGTAACGGATAGAGTGGGTGATATCGCAGAGGGTAATGTCTGGACACTGAATCAATGTAAAAGGTGACAAAGCTGTGCAGTGCAGTGGGTGTGCAGTGTCACATTGATTCAGCGAGTCAGTCAGTTCTGCCAGCCAGTCACTATTGTTAGCACCCTATTGTTAGCACTGGTGTCCCAACGTGCCGCATTACATGGAAGTATAAACTACAGCTCCCAGCAGACCTTAGCGCAGGAGCATTCTGGCCCTTAGGGCTGCTGGTAGCTGTAGTTTATTGAGTGCATCTTCTTCCCTGTAATGCAGCGCGTTGGCACATCGGCGCTAACAATAGTGATTGGCTGCTGTGCGAGTCTCCGGGAGAGTCACTGCCAAAGGGAGGACAGCTGCATCCAGGAGGAGAAGCAGGAGAAGCATTAACCGCCCCACCCTTAATCACAGTACCCCCCTGGGCCCTATCCACGGCACCCCCACACACCCCCTCCACCAGCCGCGGTGGCTCCAAACCCCCTCCCACACACGCAGCACCCCTGCCCCTACCCCACCCACGGCACCACTGCACCCGACCTTCCCCCACCCCCGACCCCCCCAGCCGCTCCTACCCCACCCGTGGTGGCTCCGGACCCCCTCCCCCACCCGCGGCACCACCGCACCAACCCCTCCCGCACCTGCAGCATTGCCGCAATCCGCCCCTCCCCCACCTGTGTCTCCCCTGCACCAACCACTCTCCCAACCACAGCACCTACTAGGTGATTCATCAGGCCCTGCATGTGCTGTTCACACCGTTACAAGGGGCTACGACCCCTTAACCATCGCATGCCTTTTCTCCGTGCAATATTTAACCACTTACACAATTATGATTGGAGGTAATACTCCATATAATAAAAATATTGCACAAGGGCTAAGGGGGCGTAGCCTCTTACGACGATGTGAAGAGTGCCCGTAGGGCCCGATGAATCACCTAATTTGTTATAATGAATGTATTTCTGGTACTTAAATTGGGTCAAATGGTTGTTGTATCATGTAAAAAAATGATAGAGATATTTTTTCAGCAAAATACGTGCTAAAATGAACTTTGGGGTACATAAAAATGGGTATAAGTATATACGGTATTTGGGTCATTTCAGGGGACTTTTTTTTTTTTTAAGTTTAAATTTAAACAGACAGATTGCTCCCACCTGCAAGTCTAAAAACACTTGTCCCACTCATAAAGCAAGCACCCCAATATATCTGTCCTATACCTTGTACCCCAATTTCCATCACTTTGCACTTTTTCACCCTCATGTCATTATTGCCAATTAAAAATAGTTCAAAACTTTTAAGTGCCTAATTAGTTATTTAAGGCGTTGTCCCAGGGGTCAGCCCTAACGCTCAATACATATAATTTAAGATGTTTGAATAAAAATTGTAGCAATCACTTTCATTTTTCACTGCAAGGGGTGTGTGACAACTTTTTACCTAGGGTGGCCTCACAATTTTTCACATTATTCTTTACTACATATGTCCAAGTGAATTGTATAACATTGTTTAGGACAGATGGGCTTAATATAGGGACAACAAAATAAGTTAACTAAGAATTAGATAAAAAGGGAAGACAGGCACTAGGATATGACTAGCCAATCCACATAACACATGAGAGTACTGCAAAGGATACGTGGGATGCACTACAGAAGCTACAGGAAATACCCAATTTATTCCTGCTTAGAAAACTATACCAAATGAGACTTAGATAAGGATAGAATGTGCAGGAGCATATACATGGAATGTTGGAGACAGTAACACAACTCCAGTTTATAGGAGAGCCATACTTTTGTGCAGTTTATTTGGCACATACAGAATACCTCCCCACATATTGTCAGGCTGATTTAGGATAGGGGGGCGTGCCATGATGTCAATGGGGCATATTGAACCTAGTGCTGAAAGTGCGCCATGACATCAAAGTGATGTGTCCACATCACCGGGCAGGTGTGTACAGCATCCATTCATCGCTGCGCTGCTATGCAGAACATGAATGACTCATATGTAACAACTCCCAGGAATATTGGGATAAAGCAGTAGCAATCGCAACAGTGTGACAGATCCCTTAAATAGGAACTATCATGCTGAATTATGTCATCAGATCCCTCCACATGCCCCTTATGTGCCATCAGACCCTTCCACATTCCTCTTATATGCCATCAGCCCCCTCCATATAGGCAGCCCGCCGTGAATAACATCCCCTGGTCTGTATTATATGTATTAGGATAATGAAGTTCACCTTGCAAGAGGAAATAAACAAACCGGTCTGTCCCAATGCTGTGGACTGACCACTCATTTATCTGTCAGCCCAACAGGAAGTGAAGGATGGTGAGTCAAAAGGGGGGATGTTGCTCATAGCAACCAATCAGATTCTACTTATCATTTAACTAGCACTTTCTGGAAGATAATAGATAGAATTTGATTGGTTGCTATGGACAACATGTCCAATTCTATAAACCCGCACTTTAGTGAAGATACCCATTAGTGTTGAAAGCTGGGAGGCTTTATTAGGATTTTTGGCATGGAGTTAGTACTGAGGAGTGTACTCGGCACTGGTTAGGGAGGTTGTGAGGTGAGTGTCTTGGGAGAATAACTAGATAAGTTCTAGTATTAGATAACCAGGATAGAACTGGTGGAGGGTATCAGGAACTGGTCAGGGTAATGTGTATTAGGGCTAAAACACACTACCCGGCTTTTGCCGGCCGGGAAAAAGTTGGACGGCTTTTTCCCGTGCCGGCATTGTAGTTAACAGTGTGAGGGCTAGGGTCCCTTCACACTGCACGGCCCCGGCCCGGCTGCCGGGTTGCAGCCGGGTCTCACCACTGGAAGGTCCGGTGGCCGGGCGGCCGCCGGGCCGTCTTTGCAGCCAGTGAACCGTGTGTGAAGGGGAGCTTTCACACACAACGGTTTTTTCTGAAGCCTTGTCTGATGCTGCACATGCGCACAGCATCACACACGGCTCAAAGCCGTCCTGTGTGCGAGACTCTGCCGGTTTCTCCCGGATGGCAAAAAGCCGGACAAAGTTTGTCCTGCTTTTTGCCATCCGGGAGAAACCGGCCAGTGTGTTACAGCCCTTAGAATAGCCAGGCAGGGACCGGAAATGCATAGCAGGGTAGCCTGGGCTAGAACTGGTAATGCATCTGGTAAACAGGTTGGAGCTGGTGAAACAGGAAGGAACCAGGCTGGGACCAGTAATGTGTCTGATACTGGTCTGGGACCGGTAACGTGTGAGGTAACCGGACTGGGACCAGTAATGCATGATGTCACCAGACGTGAGGTAAACCACAGAAACTCTTAAAAACTGCAGAAACGAAACTTTAGAAACTCTTAACATTCCAAACTAGGTGTAATGTGATTTTTAATAAAAGATAAAATGTAAAGTCACTTTGCATTAAGGAAATTAGATGTTTCCATTTATACAGTGTCTCATTGGTCTCTCTAAAAATGAACCAGCCGAAGTTCCCCATCATTGCAGGGTCCAAGCATCCTTGGTAGCGATGCTCCATTGTCAGAATGTCTTTGCAAAAACATTCCCTCTGAGCTCAGCAACAGCAGTGAAAAAAAATAAAAACAGAACACACCATTGCTGCTTCACCATTGGACCTCACCATCTGTAGTAGAGCACTGATGGTTGCAATTCATCAATGGTTGATGTATTTCAAGTAAGTCTGATGCTTCCTGACTGAGCCCTCACCTAATCTAAGTATGCCAACTTTCCTCCCTATTTTTGCTTGTGTCCTGATTTGTTGGTTGCTGGTTTTCTGTTGCAGGGAGAGCGGCAGATCAGAGGATTAGTGCTACATGGCTTTTATACTCTCCTTCGTAGTAGGTCTCGGCTGTTGTCCCCAGTCCAGGTGTCAACGACACCATCTTGCTGCGTCTTCATTGTAGGTATGGTATGAAGGAGTAGGGGAAACTATCTCAGCTCTGCACCAAGGGTAGGACCACTAGAGCCCGCTGCAGTTTGGATGGGCATGATAACTGGATGCTGATCTAGCCGTCCCCTCTTACCTAGCACCATTTGATAACCTAATTTAAACCGCCAAATCATATGGGTTGTGTATTTAATTCTGGTTAATGGTTTGGTGGTTAGAAGTCTCACCAGGGTAACAAGGATGGCATCTACCTTTAAGGAGTTTATGCAGTTGTTCAGTACGGCAACTTTCTGAACTTGTTTGTGAGATCCATTCAATATGTTCAGTATGTTAAAATGACCTTGTGACTCACAAATGTACTATCACTGTACTATAACTAGGAACGTCATATATCCATATAAAATATAAACGTCTGGTTAAATGTTAACAACTGAATTAATTTTAAAACAGTAACAAGACCACGTAATTGTGTGCTCATATTGTTCCAGCCCAAATCAATGTGTGTGAGTAGTGTGATAATCAATAGAACATTTTCAAGTACAAAAGACAGTGTGGGGAAGTCACTGATAGTGATAACTCATTATTCAAATGTCCAGATTTCAAGTTCATCAATCACAATTTATATTATTATGTCACATGTTGGAAAAACAATATTTTTAGTGACAGAATATTTCTAAAAACATATTGCTGCCCATGATCTAGAATGGTAATAGTAAAAGCTGCAATAGAAATATCAACATTTATAGATGCAGATCCTTAAAACAAAGTCACCTTTGGTTGTGCTGAGCGTGGGTGGGAGGCATGGCCAGGCCTCCTCAGTGGCCCAGTGCTGGGGCCCAGCTGATCTCATGGCAGTCCTGATTTACTTTATAAGTTGCACAGTGAAATCCCTCTGTAATCGTTTATAGCAAACCAAAGCAAACTTTAAATATGGATAATGCAATCTGCAGCTGCCTACAGTTTATAGGCGAGAAATTGTCTGCAGTCTCGCAACTGCCACATGGAGCTTACACAGAAAGGGCAATCACAGCCCCTCCAGTTGTGGGCCCTGTAGGAGGTGTACACCCTGCTGTCTTTGTAGTTTCAGTTTATAGTATGAAATATCTGGGCTGCTTATAATATATTTGTTTGAAAGTGTTTTTTACACATCAGATCAACAGTTACAGTTTACTAATGAAGTATTTTGCTATTCCTTCTTTGGGAAAGAGGTATTTCTATTAATTCAGTAATGTGAGTGCACAAGTTTACTAATCTAAGACTTAGGGGGACATTTACTAAGCAGTGATAACAGCAGAGAAGTGAGCCAGTGGAGAAGTGCCCATGGCAACCAATCAGCACTGAAGTAACATCTATAATGTGCATACTATAAAACTATACAGAGCTGCTGATTGGTTGATGGGACAAATTCTCCACTGGTTCACTTCTCCGCTCTTATCACTGCTTAGTAAATGTCCCCCTTAGACAGGTTTCTATGTGGGCTGCTGTGCTGCCGAACTTAACAAGCTCAGGAATGCGAGGTTTTGATAGGTAACACGAGATGGTGTTAGCTTATACTAGTAGCCTATAGATCCGGATCCCTCTCTGACAGCCCCTGGTGAAGCATGCACCGGCCGATGGTTGTGCATGCGTAGTGTGTGCCAAGGACCCGAACCAGGTAGAAGTGTGAGAGCGTTACACTGTCACACTACTTCAAGCTCTTTACCAGGATGGGCTCTTATCTGCCCGTTTACTGGCAAGAGAAATATAGTAAATTTGCGTGAAAATTTTCATTTTCACATTTCGAATTGACTACAAAAATATTTATCACATCCAGGGCCGGCGCTACCCGCTCAGCGAAGGGATGCAGTGCAGGGAGGCGCTGGGACGGATAGGCGCTTCCCCTGCCCTGCATCCCTTCCCTGCTGCGCCGTCCTGTCCCCCCTGCTGCTGCTGCCAGCTGCTTTGTCTGTCACTGTATGACATGAAAAGCCTCCTCCCTCCCCTCCCCTCCCCTCCCCTCCCCTGTGTGACAGCGCTGTGTACGGGGCAAAAGGGGCGGAACTACATGGGATGGAAGGGGCGGGGTTAAATGGGACAGAAGGGGCGGAGCTACACGGACCAGGCTGCTGTACGGAGGGAGACTGGCTTAGGTAAGTGGAGGGTGAGAAAGAAATGTGTATGTGTGTGTGCGTGTATGTGTGTGTATATGTATGTGTGTGTGTGTGTGTGTATATGTATGTGTGTGTGTGTGTGTGTGTGTGTGTGTGTGTGTGTGTGTGTGTGTGTGTGTGAGGTATGTCTGTGTACGCGCGCTTTATGGACGCTAGTACTGGGGGGGGCATTACATATAACTACGCTACTACTGGGGGGGCCTTTACATGTAAGGACACTACTACTACTGGGGAGGGCATTACGTATAAGGACGATACTACGACTAGGGGGGAATTACGTATAAGGATGCTTCTACTACTGGGGGTGCACTACGTATAAGGACGCTACTACTACGGGGGGGGGGGGGCATTACGTATAAGGACGATACTACTACTAAGGGGGGGAATTACGTTTAAGGACGCTTCTACTACTGGTGAGTGTACTACGTATAAGGACGCTACTACTATGGGGGGGGCATTACGTATGTGGACGATACTACTACTTGGGGCCATTATGTATAAGGACGCTAATGTTACTAGGGGGGCATTACGTATAACAATGCTACTACTACTCGGGTGAGGGCATTATGTATAAGGACGCTACCACTACTAGGGGGGAATTACGTATAAGGACGCTACTACTACTGGGGGGCATTATGTATAAGGATGCTACTACTACTGTGGGTGCATTATGTATAAGGATGCTACTACTACTGGGAGGCATTATGTATAAGGATGCTACTACTACTACTGGGGGGGCATTATGTATAAGGATGCTACTACTGGGGAGGCATTATGTATAAGGATGCTACTACTGGGGAGGCATTATGTATAAGGATGCTACTACTACTACTACTGGGGGGGCATTATGTATAAGGATGCTACTACTGGGGAGGCATTATGTATAAGGATGCTACTACTACTACTACTGGGGGGGCATTATGTATAAGGATGCTACTACTACTGGGAGGCATTATGTATAAGGATGCTACTACTACTACTGGGGGGGGCATTATGTATAAGTACACTACTACTACTGGGGGGGCATTATGTATAAGGATGCTACTACTACTGGGGGGCATTACATATAAGGACACTACTACTACGGGTGGGGCATTACGTATAAGATGAATAAGATTGTGCTACATTGTGGCGTAATTTTAAATGGGGGTACTATTGTGTGGCCATGCCGCTTACTTGTGAGACCACACCCCTTTTCCCGGCGTGCGCCAAAGGAATATGGGAGGGCGCAAATTTATAGTTTGCAGGGGGGCGCCGAACACCCTAGCACCGGCCCTGATCACATCCACATTACAAATGCGTATTGTAATAAATATGCCCCAAACAGTTAAAAAGTAATTTAATATAATTTTATAATTTAAATATATTTAAAACTTGACACTATTTTACTGTTTAAAAGAATATGTTTAAAACAAAATAAATAAGCAGTAATAATTAGTGTTTGACTGTGGCATGATGGCCTCTTGGGGGAATGCAGAATCTCATGCTAAAGGGGTGTGGTCATGAACCAGAGGGGTGTGACCAGTCACCACAGGCGCATGGCTAACTGCTGTATATTAGACGAATCATGGTGTAGTTTCCATGGACGTAAGCAAAACATTCATGTTTATCAGTCATCCTGCTCCAGGTAAATGTTCTTCTATAGAGTAACAATGTATAATTCGAATACACAGTCTGGAACCTGACCACTAGATGAGGAAGTAAGTAGGTCCTTAGGCCGTTGGGCCCACCGGGAATTTCCCCTTTTGCCCCGTGGACCTTTCCACCCCTGATAATCATATGGAAACACAATATTTATGTTCAAATATCTGCCATCATTCCCAGTGGGAAAATTTGGACAAATGATTCCATTCCACCAGTCAGCCAACTAAGATATATTATGAGTGATTTAATACACATTTTGGAGTAAACATGGCTGGCCCCACAAATTTTTGGACACTGGACTGCTGTTAGGTAGGCACTCAGTTGAGGTTACGTTATTACCTTGTGTTCAATTAAGTCCTGCTTCTTATTCACCAGGGAAAGCGTTATAATGGGGAAGATGGAACGACAGCTACAATTCTCCACATTAAAATAAGCCCATCATCATGACAGTAGGATGTTGATCAGCCATTCAGTTGGCCACACGGTTAGCCATAAATCTTAGGTATTCAAATTGTATTGCTATTTTCCTCATAAAATTATGCACATTTTCTCCTTTTAAATATTTAGGGAGACAATGGGGCTGATAGTGTAAGGGGTGTATATGCCCACATGGCACTAGCCACTCCCACACAGGACTGGCCAGACCCACACAGCACTGGTCATACCTCCTCTGTTTTTTATAATACACCCTCAGTCATTTTCAGCCCCAGGACCATGTGGCCCTTGATCCAGCTTTGCCACTCACCTCTTCTGATGGATTGCTCAGAGAAGGGGCTGCTATCCTGCAGGCCGGCAGAGTATTCTGGGGGTGTTTCCGCATCTGGTTTGGGCCCATTCTCGGATTCAAGGAAAGCAGAGTAGGGCTGGTCTGGTGAAGTGTATGTGCTGTACGCTGGGCTCTGTACCGAGTAAGGTGGTGGAAGTGGCATGGAACTCTGGTAGTTTGGTACTGGTGGAGGGTAGGCAGGGTTTTGTGCTCCATAAACATAGGTTAACTGAAGGTTACTGTTGACGATGTTGACATTCTGCACATTTTCCTGCATTGTCATTTGTCTGTAGAAAATAAAAGATAAAGTTATAATTGCTTATGGGAAACATTAGTACAACCTGAATTTTGCTCTAAAAAGTAATCTAAGTGAAGCGGGAAAATACCAGTTTACTATGTGTGAGCATATTATCTATACTTTACCCACTGTCACAGTGCGGCCTACCTGTATGGTGGTAGAAGTGGGACCAGTCAGAGCCGGCCCTAACCCATATGATGCCCTAGGCAAGATTTTGGCTGGTGCCCTCTAGCATCGCCACTAGTTTCGCCTCTGACCCTGCATCCCTTTCCCAGCACCATCACCCCTCACCCATAGCAGTCCTTATTTTGTTGTTCCTACCTCCTATATTTTAAATAGGAACAGCCCAGACATTAAGCACACAGTCTAAAAAGGGGCGTGTTCTTGCTGGAAAGGGACATGGCCACACAATAGTACCCCCAATTCAAATTACGCCACACAGTAGTGCAACTTTATTCACATTTTATCATGCGATAGCATCCCTTATTCACGTTACATCACAAAGTAGTACCACTTAACCTTATATACGTTACTCCTTACAGTAGTGCCCTTTATATACACTTTACATCACACTGAATTGCTCCTTATGCACATTACACCACACCATATTGCTCTTTATTCACATTAGACCACACAGTAGTGCCCTTTCTATACATTACGCCACACAGTAGAGCACCTTATACACATAATGCAACACATTAGTAATGCATTTATACACATAATACCACGCAGTAATGCCCCTTACACATATGACACACATTATTAATGTCCTTATAAACATAATGCGCCTTACACATTATGCCAATCTTTATTAATGATAATAAATTAGGTTTCTATAGAAACACTAAGGAGCGCTAATAATATATTCATAAAAGTGATATTTTATTGTTTTTTTCGAAATTAATTACCACAATATAAACAATTTATCTAGTAATTACAAGGTAACATAAAACCACATTAATAATTGAATATGCAGAATGTATATATAGCCAGCTGATTAGCTCATTTTAGAGAAGCAGTACTGCAGTCCAAGGTAAGACGTTATTTATTAAGGAAGTCCTCCAATTTGGTATAGTAAAATATGAAATGAAAAAAGCGTCCCAATGATTTTTTGGATAGAGGATGCTTTATATTTGTTGTAAAGTTCCTCGTTTAAGAGGCACTGATCTCACCCGTGGTGACTGGTCTCCGCTGATTTCCGTCGGTGGCAATTTGCAGCATGAACTACGAGCGGCTGGAAGTAAACCTCCTTAGCATGTTAGGAGGAAGCGCCGCGAGTTCTCAGTAGTCAGTCTGCAGACAGGCTTCTCAAGCACAGCGGTGGAGCATAAGGATGTACCGTCTCATCAGGCGCCAACAAGGGGGATACCTCGAGATTAGAGCAGGGTATTAGAGGATAAATCAGAACTCCTTTAGTGGACAAGCAGTGCCCGCAGCCCTCAACGCGTTTCTCCGCCCTAAACGAACGGCGGTTTCATTAGGATTTCATTAAATTATCTATTTATTGTAACTCCTTTCTCAATATCTGTTAGGTTCCTGGTGCTCAGAACAAGGGAGATGTTATGAAGTGAGTCCAGAGCACCAGGACGTAATGCTGGGAAAGGGGAATGGAAAGGGAATAGCCCCTGGCGCCCTATCTCCGTTGTCTCGCCCGTGCTGTCAGTACACTCTTGCGAGACTATGGTTGCTTGAGCCCATGGCAGCCGCGTTTGAAGGGCGGATTACGTCTGCCCAACTTCGATGCCCCCTCAGGTCTTAATGAGAGACAAAGAGTGAACCGAGACAGGGTGATAACAAGGGGCCCTCTAACTAAACAACAAGGCCAGGGGCTACTAACAAACCTAAAACCAAAGTATGTGCGGCTTGCCGCCAAAGGAAAAGAACAACAAAGGAAATGCTGACCACACGCCGACACAATACTTTTGTGTACCGGCGGTGACAGCATAAGCAGAACCCTCTGCAAAACACCAGTGACAGAAATAATAACAGAATACAGCGGCCTAGGCCGACGGACGCGGCAGAGCCGCTACTCACAGAACCGGTACGAATACTGGCAAACGGACAGGAACCCCCAATGCTGCCGACACAGACTCTCAGAACTGGAGGACAGGCAGAATCCCAAACGACAGACCGGTGGACACCAAGAAGCCAGAAACTCGACCAGGCATAGGCAAAGCCACAGGACTTCTGGACAGGAACGCTTCACGGCAGGACACGTGATCAGACACAGGAATCAACACAGGGACTGACACAGGAATCGACACAGGAAGCAGCTCGACAGACACTGCTACACAGGAGCTCAGGAACTGGCAGGAACAAGCTCAGAACTCAAGCAGACTGGAAACCTAGAAATATCACCAGCCTCTGTGAATTGCACTGAGCCAGCATATAACAGAGAGGCCTAATTAATAATATCATGCAGCTGCCCTGTTGCATGACTCCAAACTGACAAGATGCAATTAGCAGCCAGGTGAGGCTGAACACATGGGAACAAGCTGCAATTACACAGACTAACCGGCAGCAACCAAGAGTATTCTTAAACAGAGCAACGGGAAATCCTGGCCTGCAAGACAACTTATAAACATAAAATAGGAATGAACCACTACCTGTGGTTCATAACAGTATCCCCTCCTTAAGGGTGAGCTCCGAGCACCCCATGACACCCACGGGGAACATGAACAGAAGAATAACATAAAATACCTAACTGACATGCAAAACAGGAATGAGCCACAGCCGTGGCTCATAACAATATCTTTATCTTGTTCTATAGTCTTTATACACTAACATTTATTGAAGAATAGTATTTAAATCTATTATATAATCTGCTACTGTGCGTGTCTAGCACAAGCACAGTGAGAGGTGTAGGGAGGCCCCTCCCCTCACAGCTCTCACTGGCTGCCTCAGGGCTGTGGATGTACAGGTCAGCAACCAGCACACCTTCCCCTAGGGGAAGGTCACACACTCACATACCTTACATAGCACCAAACTTTCCCTTCTGTCAGTGCCCAGGGCACCATGAAAACAGAAGCATGTTGCTGTAAGTGATGCAAGCAATGCATGCATGCTCACTGCAAGCATATGTTGCAATGGGGTTCACTACGATCTGCCGGGATAACAAGGGATACAAAAAAAAACCTGACACACTGGTCTAACAGTCAAGAAAACAGAAACAAGCTGTAGTAACAGCTTGTAACAGTGCCCTCCCCTTGACGGTGGCCACTGGACACAAGACTAGGAAAAAAATCTTTTTCTTTTTTTTTTATATCAAGGCAAGAGTCAAAAATTATTTCTTTTTCTTCTTCTTCTTGTTACAAAGCTCCTTAGGTCTGACCAAGGTAATTCCCCAAACATTGTCTGAACTGACGGTACCACCCAGCAAGGCTGCGTTCAAATCAGAGATAGGTTTCTTACCCTTGGGAGCTGAACTTTACGGCAAAGTACTCCTATTAGAAGAAGAATTCAGAAAAGCACATCCTGCAGTCAAAACAACGGGCTGAGACTCTTGTGCCGAGTTTACAGTACTTGGTGGACTCTCAGCAGACAAGACGGGTGACTTAGAGGAACCTGAACCAATTTCTTTGGAACCATATCTTTTAATAATTGCATCACAGAATGCTGTGGAATCCTGAAGAATGGGATCTTCAGCTTTCATTAGGCTGGTCGCCCAATCAAAAGGCTCTCCTCTAAAAGAATAAATCAGATAGAGCCCAAGGTTCTCTAAAGTGATGCCCAGAAATGGTCTAGACAACATAATAATGTAATAGTGTTTGAAAAGCGCCAGAAATTGGGCTAAGTCCCCATCAAAGATTATGGATGTTGAGATATCAACAGAGTCAGGATCTGTTTCCTTCCCATCTGACTGACTGGAGTGCTTTGCTAGGACCTGGTCACTATTGACCTTACTCAAGGCTGAGACTCTCTGAATCCCACCCGGGGCAGTGACTTTCTGAACCCCACACGGGGCAGTGACTTTCTGAACCCCACACGGGGCAGTGACTTTCTGAACCCCACCCGGGGCAGTGACTTTCTGAACCCCACCCGGGGCAGTGACTTTCTGAACCCCACCCGGGGCAGCGACTTTCTGAACCCCGCCGGGGCAGTGACTTTCTGAACCCCGCTGGGGCAGTGGCCTCCGGGAACCCCGCTGGGGCAGTGGCCTCCGGGAACCCCGCTGAGCTCAGCACCTCGGATTCTTTTACTGGGACCGAGCCGTCGGCCTCCCCCACTGGGACCGAGCCATCGACCTCCCTAACTGGGACCGAGCCATTGACCTCCCTAACTGGGACTGAGCCATTGGCCTCCCTCTCTGAGTCGATAATTATCGAAACTTCTCCCGGGACTATGACTTCCGGAACTTTTGCTGAAGCTATAACCTTCAGCACCTCTACTAATGCTACACCTCTTAAGTTCTTTCCTGGGGAAGCGACCTCTAGACCCTTCTTAGAGGCTGCGTCTCTCGAGACCCCACTTGGGGATATTACTTCAAAGATCCCTTCTGGGGTTTTGCTTCTCGAGTTCCCTTCTAGAACTATGGTTTCAGATACCCTTTCTGGGGTTGCGCTCTTCAAGTCCCTACCTGGGGTAACAGCTTCTGAGACCCCTTCTGGTATGGAAACCTGAGCTATAATATTTGATGTCCCTCTATAAGCTAGAGCATCGGGTACCGCTCCAGCACTCTGGGCATCGGGTACCGCACCAGCACTCTGGGCATCGGGTACCGCTCCAGCACTCTGGGCATCAGGTACCGCTCCAGCACTCTGGGCATCGGGTACCGCTCCAGCACTCTGGGCATCGGGTACCGCTCCAGCACTCTGGGCATCGGGTACCGCTCCAGCACTCTGGGCATCGGGTACCGCTCCAGCACTCTGGGCTTCGGGTACCGCACCAAGATCCTGAGCATCGGGCACCTCTCCAGGACCCTGGGCAACGAGCACCACTCCAGGACCCTGGGCAACAGGCACCACTCCAGGACCCTGGGCAACAGGTACCACTCCAGGACCCTGGGCAACGGGCACCACTCCAGGACCCTAGGCAACGGGCACCACTCCAGGAATCTGGGCAACGGGCACCACTCCAGGAACCTGGGCAACGTGCACCACTCCAGGAACCTGGGCATCGGGCACCACTCCAGGGGCTTGCAACTCTGCTTCAACAGGAACCTCAAGAGAGGAGAGAAACATTCTCTTTTGATTCCTGAATCTATAATGGGGCTCCCTTGCCCAAGGACCCCAATTATAGGACAGAGAGCTTTTTAGTGTGGGTTGTGTGACAAGTACCTCTGCCACAGTAGAGACAGGAGTAGGTCTTGTATCCTGACTCAACTTGGCCAGAGGGCAAGACTCGTCACCACACTTTGGCTTGCGCAACTCACAGGTCTGCAGATAGTGGCCTAAACCCCCACAATATAGGCATAAGTTTAAGTTTCTGCGACGCAGACGCTCCTCTTCTGAGAGCCTGGGCCGCAGAAAACTTTTAAACCTTTTCTCTTCAATTAAACCAGAGGATTCTCTTGTCACCATACTGTGAACAAGAGTCTCTTTAGAGATAGATGTACTCTCAATGACTTCTGACAAGATGAGCAAGATTTTAGTCAGAAGGTTTTGCAGTTGCTTTAGGGATTGCTGCAAAACTTCTAGTTGCTCTGGTCTCAAAGCACTGAAAGCAGAGTTCAGGGCTGCGAGAGATGCCTGCAGGGCTTGCATGGTAGACATAGGAGGATTTAAAACTAGACAAGACAAGGCAAGACTAGACAAGGCAAGACTAGACAAGGCAAGACTGAATTTTTAAACTAGACAAAACAAGACTGGTTTAAAAAAAAAAAAACGGACTGGATTCTAAACACCGGACTGGATTCTAAACACCGGACTGGATTCTAAACTAGACACTGGACTGGGCCAAAAAAGAAAAAAGTTTTATTTCTTTTTTGTGGTATGGCTGGTGATAATGTTAGGTTCCTGGTGCTCAGAACAAGGGAGATGTTATGAAGTGAGTCCAGAGCACCAGGACGTAATGCTGGGAAAGGGGAATGGAAAGGGAATAGCCCCTGGCGCCCTATCTCCGTTGTCTCGCCCGTGCTGTCAGTACACTCTTGCGAGACTATGGTTGCTTGAGCCCATGGCAGCCGCATTTGAAGGGCGGATTACGTCTGCCCAACTTCGATGCCCCCTCAGGTCTTAATGAGAGACAAAGAGTGAACCGAGACAGGGTGATAACAAGGGGCCCTCTAACTAAACAACAAGACCAGGGGCTACTAACAAACCTAAAACCAAAGTATGTGCGGCTTGCCGCCAAAGGAAAAGAACAACAAAGGAAATGCTGACCACACGCCGACACAATACTTTTGTGTACCGGCGGTGACAGCATAAGCAGAACCCTCTGCAAAACACCAGTGACAGAAATAATAACGGAATACAGCGGTCTAGGCCGACGGACGCGGCAGAGCCGCTACTCACAGAACCGGTACGAATACTGGCAAACGGACAGGAACCCCCAATGCTGCCGACACAGACTCTCAGAACTGGAGGACAAGCAGAATCCCAAACGACAGACCAGTGGACACCAAGAAGCCAGAAACTCGACCAGGCATAGGCAAAGCCACAGGACTTCTGGACAGGAACGCTTCACGGCAGGACACGGGATCAGACACAGGAATCGACAAAGGGACTGACACAGGAATCCACACAGGAAGCAGCTCGACAGACACTGCTACACAGGAGCTCAGGAACTGGCAGGAACAAGCTCAGAACTCAAGCAGACTGGAAACCTAGAAATATCACCAGCCTCTGTGAATTGCACTGAGCCAGCATATAACAGAGAGGCCTAATTAATAATATCATGCAGCTGCCCTGTTGCATGACTCCAAACTGACAAGATGCAATTAGCAGCCAGGTGAGGCTGAACACATGGGAACAAGCTGCAATTACACAGACTAACCGGCAGCAACCAAGAGTATTCTTAAACAGAGCAACGGGAAATCCTGGCCTGCAAGACAACTTATAAACATAAAATAGGAATGAACCACTACCTGTGGTTCATAACAGTATCCCCTCCTTAAGGGTGAGCTCCGAGCACCCCATGACACCCACGGGGAACATGAACAGAAGAATAACATAAAATACCTAACTGACATGCAAAACAGGAATGAGCCACAGCCGTGGCTCATAACAGTACCCCCCCCTTGAGGAGGGGCCAAAGGACCCCAAAATACAGACTATCCAAAACAAGGGATACAAAAAAAACCTGACACACTGGTCTAACAGTCAAGAAAACAGAAACAAGCTGTAGTAACAGCTTGTAACAGTGCCCTCCCCTTGACGGTGGCCACTGGACACAAGACTAGGAAAAAAAATCTTTTCTTTTTTTTTTTATATCAAGGCAAGAGTCAAAAATTATTTATTTTTCTTCTTCTTCTTGTTACAAAGCTCCTTAGGTCTGACCAAGGTAATTCCCCAAACATTGTCTGAACTGACGGTACCACCCAGCAAGGCTGCGTTCAAATCAGAGATAGGTTTCTTACCCTTGGGAGCTGAACTTTACGGCAAAGTACTCCTATTAGAAGAAGAATTCAGAAAAGCACATCCTGCAGTCAAAACAACGGGCTGAGACTCTTGTGCCGAGTTTACAGTACTTGGTGGACTCTCAGCAGACAAGACGGGTGACTTAGAGGAACCTGAACCAATTTCTTTGGAACCATATCTTATAATAATTGCATCACAGAATGCTGGGGAATCCTGAAGAATGGGATCTTCAGCTTTCATTAGGCTGGTCGCCCAATCAAAAGGCTCTCCTCTAAAAGAATAAATCAGATAGAGCCCAAGGTTCTCTAAAGTGATGCCCAGAAATGGTCTAGACAGCATAATAATGTAATAGTGTTTGAAAAGCGCCAGAAATTGGGCTAAGTCCCCATCAAAGATTATGGATGTTGAGATATCAACAGAGTCAGGATCTGTTTCCTTCCCATCTGACTGACTGGAGTGCTTTGCTAGGACCTGGTCACTATTGACCTTACTCAAGGCTGAGACTCTCTGAATCCCACCGGGGCAGTGACTTTCTGAACCCCACACGGGGCAGTGACTTTCTGAACCCCACACGGGGCAGTGACTTTCTGAACCCCACCCGGGGCAGTGACTTTCTGAACCCCACCCGGGGCAGCGACTTTCTGAACCCCACCCGGGGCAGTGACTTTCTGAACCCCGCTGGGGCAGTGGCCTCCGGGAACCCCGCTGGGGCAGTGGCCTCCGGGAACCCCGCTGAGCTCAGCACCTCGGATTCTTTTACTGGGACCGAGCCGTCGGCCTCCCCCACTGGGACCGAGCCATCGACCTCCCTAACTGGGACCGAGCCATTGACCTCCCTAACTGGGACTGAGCCATTGGCCTCCCTCTCTGAGTCGATAATTATCGAAACTTCTCCCGGGACTATGACTTCCGGAACTTTTGCTGAAGCTATAACCTTCAGCACCTCCACTAATGCTACACCTCTTAAGTTCTTTCCTGGGGAAGCGACCTCTAGACCCTTCTTAGAGGCTGCGTCTCTCGAGACCCCACTTGGGGATATTACTTCAAAGATCCCTTCTGGGGTTTTGCTTCTCGAGTTCCCTTCTAGAACTATGGTTTCAGATACCCTTTCTGGGGTTGCGCTCTTCAAGTCCCTACCTGGGGTAACAGCTTCTGAGACCCCTTCTGGTATGGAAACCTGAGCTATAATATTTGATGTCCCTCTATAAGCTAGAGCATCGGGTACCGCTCCAGCACTCTGGGCATCGGGTACCGCACCAGCACTCTGGGCATCGGGTACCGCTCCAGCACTCTGGGCATCGGGTACCGCTCCAGCACTCTGGGCATCGGGTACCGCTCCAGCACTCTGGGCATCGGGTACCGCTCCAGCACTCTGGGCATCGGGTACCGCTCCAGCACTCTGGGCATCGGGTACCGCACCAAGATCCTGAGCATCGGGCACCTCTCCAGGACCCTGGGCAACGGGCACCACTCCAGGACCCTGGGCAACAGGCACCACTCCAGGACCCTGGGCAACGGGCACCACTCCAGGACCCTGGGCAACGGGCACCACTCCAGGACCCTGGGCAACGGGCACCACTCCAGGAATCTGGGCAACGGGCACCACTCCAGGAACCTGGGCAACGTGCACCACTCCAGGAACCTGGGCATCGGGCACCACTCCAGGGGCTTTCAACTCTGCTTCAACAGGAACCTCAAGAGAGGAGAGAAACATTCTCTTTTGATTCCTGAATCTATAATGGGGCTCCCTTGCCCAAGGACCCCAATTATAGGACAGAGAGCTTTTTAGTGTGGGTTGTGTGACAAGTACCTCTGCCACAGTAGAGACAGGAGTAGGTCTTGTATCCTGACTCAACTTGGCCAGAGGGCAAGACTCGTCACCACACTTTGGCTTGCACAACTCACAGGTCTGCAGATAGTGGCCTAAACCCCCACAATATAGGCATAAGTTTAAGTTTCTGCGACGCAGACGCTCCTCTTCTGAGAGCCTGGGCCGCAGAAAACTTTTAAACCTTTTCTCTTCAATTAAACCAGAGGATTCTCTTGTCACCATACTGTGAACAAGAGTCTCTTTAGAGATAGATGTACTCTCAACGACTTCTGACAAGATGAGCAAGATTTTAGTCAGAAGATTTTGCAGTTGCTTTAGGGATTGCTGCAAAACTTCTAGTTGCTCTGGTCTCAAAGCACTGAAAGCAGAGTTCAGGGCTGCGAGAGATGCCTGCAGGGCTTGCATAGTAGACATAGGAGGATTTAAAACTAGACAAGACAAGACAAGGCAAGACTAGACAAGGCAAGACTAGACAAGGCAAGACTGAATTTTTAAACTAGACAAAACAAGACTGGTTTAAAAAAAAAAAAACAGACTGGATTCTAAACACCGGACTGGATTCTAAACACCGGACTGGATTCTAAACTAGACACTGGACTGGGCCAAAAAAGAAAAAGTTTTATTTCTTTTTTGTGGTATGGCTGGTGATAATGTTAGGTTCCTGGTGCTCAGAACAAGGGAGATGTTATGAAGTGAGTCCAGAGCACCAGGACGTAAAGCTGGGAAAGGGGAATGGAAAGGGAATAGCCCCTGGCGCCCTATCTCCGTTGTCTCGCCCGTGCTGTCAGTACACTCTTGCGAGACTATGGTTGCTTGAGCCCATGGCAGCCGCGTTTGAAGGGCGGATTACGTCTGCCCAACTTCGATGCCCCCTCAGGTCTTAATGAGAGACAAAGAGTGAACCAAGACAGGGTGATAACAAGGGGCCCTCTAACTAAACAACAAGGCCAGGGGCTACTAACAAACCTAAAACCAAAGTATGTGCGGCTTGCCGCCAAAGGAAAAGAACAACAAAGGAAATGCTGACCACACGCCGACACAATACTTTTGTGTACCGGCGGTGACAGCATAAGCAGAACCCTCTGCAAAACACCAGTGACAGAAATAATAACGGAATACAGCGGCCTAGGCCGACAGACGCGGCAGAGCCGCTACTCACAGAACCGGTACGAATACTGGCAAACGGACAGGAACCCCCAATGCTGCCGACACAGACTCTCAGAACTGGAGGACAGGCAGAATCCCAAACGACAGACCAGTGGACACCAAGAAGCCAGAAACTCGACCAGGCATAGGCAAAGCCACAGGACTTCTGGACAGGAACGCTTCACGGCAGGACACGGGATCAGACACAGGAATCGACACAGGGACTGACACAGGAATCGACACAGGAAGCAGCTCGACAGACACTGCTACACAGGAGCTCAGGAACTGGCAGGAACAAGCTCAGAACTTAAGCAGACTGGAAACCTAGAAATATCACCAGCCTCTGTGAATTGCACTGAGCCAGCATATAACAGAGAGGCCTAATTAATAATATCATGCAGCTGCCCTGTTGCATGACTCCAAACTGACAAGATGCAATTAGCAGCCAGGTGAGGCTGAACACATGGGAACAAGCTGCAATTACACAGACTAACCAGCGGTAGCAACCAAGAGTATTCTTAAACAGAGCAACAGGAAATCCTGGCCTGCAAGACAACTTATAAACATAAAATAGGAATGAACCACTACCTGTGGTTCATAACAGTATCCCCTCCTTAAGGGTGAGCTCCGAGCACCCCATGACACCCACGGGGAACATGAACAGAAGAATGACATAAAATACCTAACTGACATGCAAAACAGGAATGAGCCACAGCCGTGGCTCATAACAATATCTTTATCTTGTTCTATAGTCTTTATACACTAACATTTATTGAAGAATAGTATTTAAATCTATTATATAATCTGCTACTGTGCGTGTCTAGCACAAGCACAGTGAGAGGTGTAGGGAGGCCCCTCCCCTCACAGCTCTCACTGGCTGCCTCAGGGCTGTGGATGTACAGGTCAGCAACCAGCACACCTTCCCCTAGGGGAAGGTCACACACTCACATACCTTACATAGCACCAAACTTTCCCTTCTGTCAGTGCCCAGGGCACCATGAAAACAGAAGCATGTTGCTGTAAGTGATGCAAGCAACGCATGCATGCTCACTGCAAGCATATGTTGCAATGGGGTTCACTACGATCTGCCGGCGGCCGGCCTCCCGGCGACCAGCATACCGGCGCCGGGAGGCCGGCCGCCGGCTTACCGACAGTGTGGCGAGCACAAATGAGCCCCTTGCGGGCTCGCTGCGCTCGCCACGCTACGGGCACGGTGGCGCGCTACACTATTTTATTCTCCCTCCAGGGGGGTCGTGGACCCCCACGAGGGAGAATAAGTGTCGGTATGCCGGCTGTTGGGCTCCCGGCGCCGGTATGCTGGTCGCCGGGAGCCCGACCGCCGGCATACTGAAGACCACCCGTTGCAATGTGTACGTGTCGCCATGACACAGAGCATAAGCTACGAGGCATAAGCAGCTCAGTTGACTGGCAGAGGAACATATAGATACATTGGAGAGAAAGGGGGGATGGATGGGAGAAAGAGGGGAAGATAGAAAGGGGGATGCACAGACAGAGGATGGGGAAAGACAGAGACACTTGGGAGAGAAATCGGGGAAGGTGGGGGGTGGTGTAGTAAAGTGGGGAGAAAATAGAGAAAAAAATCTCCTGCAATGTTGAGCACAGTAGCTATCAACCTGGCGACTGACAGTTTAAAAATACTGTATAAAAATATTGTATTATTGGTTTTGTATTAACTTTGTGCTTTGGTTTTGGTTTTGGCAAAACCGTCCTTGCGTGTTTTGGTTTTCGATCTGTATTTTTTTCCAAACTGTATAAAAACTATTAAAAACAACATATTTTGGGCTTTTTTTCTGTTCCTACAGTATTAATGACCTCAATAACAGTAATTTCCAGTCATTTCCTGTCAATTTTGACAACCTCACAGCTCACAATATTGTTTTCATCCAGTTTAGGCCAAAGGCTGCCGCAAGTTGGCTTGTTACTAAGCTATAGAGCAGCAGCATAAACATACGGCAGTTTATTGCTCATTTATGAAACATTGTCACACAGCAGTGGCAGAAACGAAAAGTGCAAGATGGAATTGTCCTTGGGACATCCCATCCAACTTTATGATGGATAATAAAACAAGCATGTACAGTTTAACAAACCAAGCACTTTAATGACAGGGACTGCCACTTTTGTGTCTGAAGTGCTTTGTTTGCTTAGGCCCTCACAAAACACGCTACCAAAGGGCTAAAGGCAGCTAAGTAACAGTGCTGTTAATGAGCTCTACAGTGGCAAGTTGTCATCGTCATTATCATCCTCACTCTCACCTTCATCAGTGTTTACATCATCCTCACGTTTAAGAGAGGAGGAGGCCCATGTGCAGCATCCTCCATCCAGGCCCCTCCTCTCTGTCATCAGTGGCACTGTAGAGAGTCTGAGCTCTAGAGGCGTCAGACTCTGATGCGCATGCGCCGATCTCCAGGAAAATAGCTCGGTATCCATTTTCCTGGTGATTTCTCTACTGCATTAGTAACCAGCCAGCTTGCTGCAGCCTTTGGTCTGAACTGGATGAGAGCAATATTGTGAGCAGTGAGGTGGTCAAAATGTACTAGAAATTAATGTTATTGAGGTCAGTAATACTGTAAGAACAAAAAAGGTCCACAATATATGATTTTAGCTTTTTTTGTCATTAAAAAAAATATATAAAAACAAAACAAGCCACAGCATTTAGGCAAAACCAAAACTTGTTGATGATTTAGAACCAAAACTAGCAAAAATGGTCCATGGCACATCTCTAGTCATGACTTGTGGCAGCAGCTGCAGTGCTATTATTTAGTTGCTGCTCCTGCTCTTCTCTCAACTGATTGTTATCCATATCGATGAACATACACAGGTTGTACAGATGAACAATTTTTTTCACTCTTTTTGCAAATGACAACTCACACTGCGGGGAGTCACACAGCTTATATTTATGTGAACAAAGTCGCAGTGTGGTAGAGTGCACACAGGTTTCACAAACAAAAGAACCATTTTTATTTTTGTTTCGCAAATGATAACTCACATTGGGGAGTCACACCACTTATATTTTTGTGAACAAAGTCTAAGTGGGGTACAGTGCACAATCGTACAGACAAAATAACAATTTTTTTACTTATTTCTCAAATAACACAGTGGTGAGTCACATCGCTTTTATTATGTGAACAAAGTCGCAGTGGGGTACAGTGCATGCAGGTTGTACGAACA
Organism: Pseudophryne corroboree; assembly: GCF_028390025.1. Taxonomy (NCBI): domain Eukaryota; kingdom Metazoa; phylum Chordata; class Amphibia; order Anura; family Myobatrachidae; genus Pseudophryne; species Pseudophryne corroboree. The sequence goes on from NC_086448.1 coordinate 119,033,279, forward strand.
AAAAAAAAGTATTTTTTTACTTTTTTGCAAACAACAACTCACACTGGGGGTCATTCTGAGTTGTTCGCTCGTTGCCGATTTTCGCTATATTGCGATTAGTCGCTTACTGCGCATGCGCAAGGTTCGCAGAGCGCATGCGCTTAGTTATTTTACACAAAAGTTAAGTATTTTACTCACGGCATAACGAGGATTTTTCATTGTTCTGGTGATCGTACTGTGATTGACAGGAAGTGGGTGTTTCTGGGCGGAAACTGGCCGTTTTCTGGGCGTGTGCGAAAAAACGCTGGCGTTTCTGGGAAAACCGCGGGAGTGTCTGAAGAAACGGGGGAGTGTCTGGGCGAACGCTGGGTGCGTTTGTGACGTCAAACCAGGAACGAAACTGACTGAACTGATCGCAGTGGCAGAGTAAGTCTGGAGTTACTCAGAAACTGCTAAGAAATTTCTATTCGCAATTCTGCTAATCTTTCGTTCGCAATTCTGCCCCAGAGGGCGGTGGCTTAGCGTGTGCAATGCTGCTAAAAGCAGCTAGCGAGCGAACAACTCGGAATGAGGGCCACTGTGTGGAGTAATATTGCTTATATTTATGTGAACAAAGTCGCATTGGGGTACAGTACATACAAGTAGTACAAAAAAAATAACAATTTTTTAAAACTGCTTTTTAAATGACAAGTCACACGCTTATGTTTATGCGAACAAAGTTGCAGTGGGGTACAGTGCCTTCATTATTTATGTGAACACAGTTGGGTACGGCCCATGGAGTCACAGTACAGCACCAGTGTGACACACTTAGACAATAGATGTAACCAGTGGCAGCACCATTCCAATTGCCACCCCAAACACTGGCAATCATCGCTGTCTGGGACTCACTGGCAGTTAGTGTGGCGCCCGTGTTTGAATTTTGGACTGCGCTGCAGCAGCACTGGTTGTAACTAAGTTCCTGCACTATAAAAGTAATAAGCATTGACTTGCTAACAGCCCTGTAAATAGGTGTGTGTAGACCGTGCTTTGCCCACAGAGCATTTGCCCTGTGGGTGCACATTTCACAAACACCCCGATTGGCTGCCTATCACCCTGTGTGCTCCGCTGATGGCCACTCTGACCACTTCCCCCGCTCCCGTACCCCTGTGTACTCTGCAACTAACGCCTGCAGCACCAAGCTCCCACTCTCAGAGCGGGAGCCTCTGCGGCTGGTGCTGCATATATAGTAATAGAGCAGTCAGCGCTGGCAGAGTCTCTCCCCCATGTGCAGCACTCCCGCCCCCACTCTTGTCTTGCAGACAGTGTACAAAGGGAGTTTCAGGTCAGGAGCCGGCAGCAGCGCAGAAGGGAGAAAATAATGTAAGTATCTACACACACACACACTACACTACAGTACACTACACTACAGCACACTACACCCTAAGGGTAGTGGGGAGGATTTAAAAGGGCTCTACCTGGTGTAATGTGTATAGGGGGCTCTGCCCAGGGCTGTAGAGAGCCACGCCAGGCCCCAGTAAAGGGGGGCTTGGCTTAAAAAGGGGCATGGCAATGCCCTTTACTATTAAAATATTAATATAATAATATGACAGGGGGACACAATTTTAACACAGGTGGGGCAAGGGGGGCGCGTGGAAGTACACCAACTTCCTACCTTACTTTATCAGGAAGCGGGTCTCTCCTCTCCGGCCAGCTCCTTCTTCCCAGTGATATGTGTGAAGATGATGCTGGCCACTAGAAAGCAAAGAGCCTTGCACAGTGCCAAAGTCTTTTCTTTCTATGTGTGATGGCATCTTCCCAAAGATATCACCAGGAAGATGACGATGCAGGCAACAGTGCAGGTATTCTGGGGTAGGGTATTGGACCCGCCCCCTCCTTCTCAGCGGCACTGGTTCTACCCAGAGTAATGTGTATAACATGCTCTACCTGACATGTGTATAAGGGGCTCTACCTGGTGTAATGTGTATAAGGGGCTCTACCTGGCATAATGTGTATAAGGGGTTCTACCTGGCATAATGTGTGTAAGGGGCTCTACCTGGTGTAATGTGTATAATGTGCTCTACCTGGCAAAATGTGTATAAGGGGCTCTACCTGGCATAACATGTATAAGGGATCTACCTGGCATGCAATGTATAAGGGGCTCTACATGGCATAACGTGTATAAGGGGATCAACCTTATGTAACATGTATAAGGCGATCTACCTGGCTTAATGTGTATAAGCTGATTTACCTGATGTAACATGTATAAGGGGCTTTACCTAGTGTAACATGCATAAGGGGCTCTACCATGGCATAATGTGTGTAAAGGCTATACCTGGCATAATGTGTGTAAGGGGCTCTTCTTTGGTGTACTGTGTATAAGTGGCACTACTGTATGGTGTGATTTGAATAATGGACACTACTGTGCAATGTAGTGTGGATTGGTACTATTTTGTGGCCATGGCGCTTCCCCATGAAGCCACTTCGCTATATTTTTTAGCACTATCCCTAGTGGTGGGGGGCACCAATTCTCTTTCTGGCACAGGGCATCAAAATGTCTAGTTACAACTCTGCTTGATGTCTGCACTGTAATCTAGCTCGACTAATGTTAACAAAACTAAGGAGCTTGAAAGGACTGGAGTGGACAGATTGGTCAGCTAGGCCACCCGCTTCCTACCTTATCAGGAAGCAGGTCCCTCCTTTCCGGCCAGGGCCATCTTCCCAGTGATATTTGGGAAGATGATGCTGGCCACTAGAGAGCAGAGTCTGACACAGTGCCAGAGTCTTTGCTTTCTATATGCAGCTCCATCTTCCCAAAGATTTCACTAGGAAGACAATGCATCCGATGCCTGCAACAGCGCAGGTATACTGGGGTGGGGTATCGGACCACCCCCCCCCCCTCTTGGCAGAACTGGCTCTGCCTGGTATAATGTTTATAAGGAGCTCTGCCTGATGTAATATGTATAAGGGTTCTATCTGGCGTATTGTGTATAAGGGACTCTACCTGGCATAATGCATTTAACGTGCTCTACCTGGCATAATGTGAATAATGTGTATAAGGGACTCTACCTGGCGTACTGTGTGTAAAGTGCTCTACCTGGCGTAATGTGTATAAGGGGCTCTACCTGACATAATGTGTGTAAGAGGCTCTACCCGGTGTAATGTGTATAATGTGCTCTACCTGGTGTAATGTGTGTAAGGGGCTCTACCTGGCATAATGTGTATAAGGGGCTCTACTTGGCGTAACATGTATAAGGGGATCTACCTGGCATGTAACGTATATAGGGCTCTACCTGGCGTAATGTGTATAAGGGCCACACTCGTTCCCCATGAAGCCACACCCCTATATTTTTGGTGCACTCTCCCTATTTTATACACCAATTCTCTTTCTGGCACAGGGCACCACAATGTCTAGTTACAGTTATGCTCACTAACTGTCTGTACTGTAATCTAGCTCAGCCAATATTAACAAAACTAAGGAGCTTGAAGGGACTGGAGTGGACAGATAGGTCAGCTAAGCCTCTAGAGTGAATGGACACTGTGAACCCAGATAGGTTGTCAGCTCAACCACTGGAGTGGATGGACACAGTAGACACAGATATGTCAGGTCAGCTCAGCAACTTGAGTGGATGGACACAGTGGCCACAGTGCCCCATGTAGCACTGCAAGGGGTGCAAATACAGTGTTTTCCATACAGGGTATATACTGGCAACAGCTTTATTTTTACACTGCAATTTGGATTTCAGTTTGGACTCACCCCTCACAAATCTAAATCCCTTTAAGGGGCATATTTACTATATATCTGGTTTTAGACCTGATAATTATAATTCCTTATTGCTGCTATTCATGGAAATAAGAAGTTATAGATTGCCCAGATGTACTACTAATCATCCAACAGGGACAGGGGCTTCAAAGAAACCTGCCCCTGTGATGTGTAAGAAGGGGCAGCTGGGTCGTTCTGCGTATCTACAAATATTAAATATCCATTATCTACTATGTAGGGGTCCCTCAATTCACATCCACAATGCAGCCCCCATGGGGGTTTCTATAGGGGCTACAGTGCTTCCAGATTTACCAAGATATAGAATGTGGAGGCGGAGCATTCAGTACTTGGCCTAGATAGGATAATGCCATAGCCAGGTGTTGCCCTATAGTATACTATGGGCTACTATTATGCAAAATTTACCAGCAGATGGCGTTGCCCTATAGTAGCCTATGGGCTACTATTTAAAAAAAATTACCAGTACCCTACTCGGCAATGAGCTCCGCACATGCGTTTTCACTTTTCAGCAGACCCCACAAGCACAGAATGTCCACAGCTCACGAAATAGAAGTGAAATGATTTCTTTTGCGACCATCTCACTTCTTTTCACATTGCAGGGACGGGTCCTTTTAGAGCCCCTGCACGTGATTGTTAGTATATTCCTGCGAATGTTCATTTCTTATTGCTGTGAATAGCGGCTGGGTCTAAAATAATTCTAATCTAATGTCCGTAAATACTCCCCCAAGCCCCTTAGTAAGTAGTGGAGCAATAGTTGATTTTTAAATACTCTTTTCAATGTATTTTGCTGTTCCTAGAACTCTGTGCCTCAGCCAGCCTCACAAGCACATCCATCAGAATATTTTAATAGCATGAAGTGTCGTATTTAAATTACTGCTTTGGTTTATGCAGTCAGCTTCAGGTTTTGTTTTTTTCAGTGTAAGTAAAACCCATTGATGCCTACAGTACATTCTCCACGGACCATCCCAAGTCAAGCACAAGTGTTCATTACAAGCAAGTTCGTGTATGAATAACATACAATATCACAAGGATTTGAACTTCCATAGTGCAAACACCAGTGAGTGTCCGGTCTAAGGTGCAGTGAGTAGATAATATTTTTTTTACTTTATTTTGGAACTTTCACTTCTTTAGCAGGCAAACATTAAAATGAAATAGAAGACACACAGTTGCTAATCAGTAGTTTTTAAACATTGAGATTTCCCTAGATTTTAGGATAATAATACTTCGAATGATAATAACAAAAATAATAATGATTATTAAAAATATCCCCTAAAAAATGTACAAATGTTATACTCACAGGTCGAGGCTTAAACCCTGCTAGTCCTTCAGTGCCTGTCTGTAACAGTCGTCTACACTGAAACAGACTAATAATGAAATACTGTTTCAGTGCTAAAGTCCATGTGCTCTTATTGACCGGTGTTTACACAAGACTTTTAGTCACACACTATAATATCACATTATCATCATAACATTTCTGCTGCCTGGATTTCCCCTACAGTAGTAAGGAAATGCTAACATGCCAGTTTATGTTGTCATACTGGGATTGATTTATGTCCTCTATACAAATATTTAGCGATTGTGTAAAAGTCAAAATTGACATTTCAAACTTATGTTATCCAGTAAAAGGATATGTGTATGAACCACACTTACTTACTCTCCCAAAAAGTCTGGTAGGCTCTCGAATCTCAGATGACTCTCCGGGGCTGGATGCCCTATAGAGTGGGCAAGTCTCCCAGAGGCCGCCTGCCACCCACCCTCTTCCTAAGTGAAGTGGGCGGTCTGGGTAGCTAATTACACTATTCAAGCTGAATTACATCATCATGACCCCTCCACCTGTATTGCAATTATGGTAATTATAGCATTTTGATATGATTTTGCCATCATGCCCCCACGTGCCACCCACTTTGCTGCATCAGGTCCCCCCACAGCCAGTGCCGTTTTTTCCACTAGGCACGTGCCTAGGGGAGGCACCTGCTGGGTTTATCATGGTAGACTCCCACCCCAACCCCAGATTGAGCCTTCCTTTGGTGACAGCAATCCTGGATCAGCAGCTGCTTTAATGGGAAGGAGTGGGGGTCATGGGAGGGGGCATTGCAGGTTGTGGGAGGGAGGGTTGCGGAACACGGCAATGGGGAGTTGTGGGAGGGGAGTTCACAGGTCGTGGGAGGGGTCGCGGGTGGGAGAGTGTAGACTGAGGTAGAGGGTACCTGCTCCCGGGTCCTGGTACTGAGGTTTCCTGAATAGGGCGGAGCCAGAGGCTGAGAGCCTATCAGAGCTCTACATCTGTGATTAATTCCTGTGGCTCTGCCATACGTATCAGGACATTAGCAGTTCTTGAACGTGGCTCGGGAGGAGGCTGACACAGATCTGATGGTGAAGGTGGTGGTGGGGGTGATGATGGTGGTGGGAGCGGCCAACAATGCCTTACCCTTAAATCCGCCACTACCCGCAGCCAGAGGGGGCAGCCACAAGCCGGAAAATATGGTATGAACATATAAACCTTCAATTATGTTTTCATGTACACTGTACTCATTACACTGACATTTTAAACATGGACCTCTTATCGGGTCTTCCCTCAAGACTCGAAACCGAAAACAAGGTAAAATGCCATCTTCTTGGCATCGGATCTCACATGTTTTGGATTGCATAAAAATCTCTCTCTCGTGGTTCGGGCACCATTTCACACAGGCTGTGGAAGTGAACTCGGAAGCACAGTCCATTAATAGTTGTCAAAGTCAGTAAAGGAGGCCAGGAACACTGTATCATTTTGTGGCTGATAATGATGATGATGTTGTTTGTGTCAAAGTAAGTCAGCCACCAGTGGCAGCAGTTATTGCTCGTGATAAAAACAAAGGCCATTATCATGCCTGGGTATAAGACCAAAAAAGCCTCCTTTGTCTGTGGATTATTTTTACTCAAATCCTGACAACATTTTTTAAAGCCATCTGTACCATTTGTGAAGCCAAAGTATGTAGAGGTAGGGATGTTAACCATCTAACTTCCTCCCTGTTATGTCATTTGCAGCAAGATCATGCAAAGTACTGTATTTGGGAAAATCCAAAAAATCTGGTAAAATAATATCAAGGAATCCAGCATCAGTTCGATCCCAGCACAATGGCGTGACTACCATGGGTACAGGGGGTGTAGCTGCAATGGGGCCTGTGTTATGATCTGTTTCTATTGGATCAGCTTGCCATGTTTTCCTGCATTCCCAGTTAATTTCAGATTCCTGCATGTTCCTTTGTGTTCAGCTTCAGCTGCAGTATAATGATGAGTTTTCTCTGTGTGTGTAGCTGAACAGGTGCATTGAGTCTCCTCATCAGAGGGACTGGTCTCCCTGGCTGCTTTGATTGAGTATTATCTCCTACATTATATACTGTATGTGTTTCCTGTCTCTCATTCCACGCTGGTCATAGTTCCTTGTTGCTGCGGGAGCCCTTGTCACTGTGTTCCAGTCACTGGCTGCAGAATTCTGCAGCCAGTCTATCCACATCCATCAACAGTGACAGCTCTGGTGTCCAGCTTCTGCTCTGTACCAGCCTTCCATAGAATTATCTTACTGTATTATATATCTTTAGCTTTGTCTTTAGAAGAGATGTGCGGTGGACACTTTTTTGTGTTTTGTGTTTTGGTTTGGGATCTGGATCTCCACTCGTATTTTGGATCTGGATTGGTTTTGCCAAAACCACCCTTTCGGGTTTTGCTTTTGGATCTGGATGTTTTTTGAAAAAAACACACAAACAGCTAAAATCACAGAATTTAGTGGTAATTTTGATCCTACGGTATTATTAACCTCAATAACATTCATTTCCAGTCTATTCTGAACACCCCAAACATCACAATATTGTTTTTAGGCCAAAAGGTTGCTCCGAGGTCGCTGGATGACTAAGCTAAGTGACACAAGTGGATAGCACAAACACAGGATGGCAGTTTTAAAAACAAGGCCCCAAAGAGAACATAATGCGTAGAAAAAAAAGAGGTGCAAGATGGAATTGTCTTGGAAACTCCCACCCACCCTTATGTTGTTTAAACAGGACATGCACAGTTTAATAAACCCATCATTTCAGCGAGAGGTGGTCCCCCTGGAAAAAGCTTGTTAAGTTCTCCAAATCATAGCTAGCTACAATCATACCACCTCCTTCTTTTTTTAACATCAATAGTTTTTATTAGAGAAAAGCCATTTTATGGGGTACAAAAAGAAGAAAAGGGGATGGGGCATACAGCACAACACCGTAACACGATATAGGGGGTGTGTGTAGAGGGGGGGGGCACACAGGAGGGGGGAGGGAGGAGCATCCAGTAACACAATGGTAGAGGTACCTTGCAACAAATGTGGAAAAGAGGAAAGGGGAGTACATGTAAAGGCATAGGGAGAGAAAGAACATGTAAAGGCATAGGGAGAGAAAGAGGACTGAAACATAAACATGTCCCTACAACCAATTAAGGCAGGTGGAGGAGAGCCCACACTATAATGAAACCAAGGAGGCTACTCCGGGAGGAGACCTGGAATGCAATCACTCACTATCAGGGAGTTCGGTAAGACTAAAATGGGCTGAGACACTGTTAAAAGGGTTGCGGAAATACTGGGAACCTGGGCCAGTAGTAACAAACACCTGCCATGGGGACCAGTGGGCCTGGGGGGAAGAAGCAGTGCCGGAGACAGGGACGAATTCAGTTTCCATGAGGTAGTGGTGGTGCGTTTTGTGAATAACGTTTAGCAGAACTGGGGCAGTAGATTGCTTCCATAGTTGAGCAAGATTAGCGCGAGCGGCTATCAAAATATGTCTGAGAACATATCTGCTAGTAGGAGAGGCGAGGAGGGGGGGGGGAGTAAGTGAAGTACCGCTACAGTCGGGTCAGGAGTAAGTTGCGTGTGGAGAACCGTATTAATCAAATCGAACACTTCGGACCAGTATTGTGTATTTATTGGGCAGGACCAGAATATGTGGAAAATATGTCCTATTGATCCACAGAGTCTCCAGCATTTGTTGCTGCAAGTAGGCCAAAACGTGTGTAATCGGTCGGGGGTCAGATACAGTCTATGGACAAGTTTAACATGCATTTCAGTGTGGTTCAGGCATTGGGACATGGAGTGGGAGGTTAGGAAAACAGTACGCCATTCCTGAGGTGACAGCGATCTACCCAGATCTAACTCCCATTTCGTTTGAGCAGTAGATTTGGGGGGTTGATAGGGGTAATAAGAAGCTTGTACCAGAATGAGATATCGCCTCTGGATTTGTTTAAAGAAAGCCGGGAAAAGAGGGCTTGCGAGGTGGAATCCAGGGTTAATAAGGTGGCAGGGATCGATTTCCACCAGTGTACGACCTGATAATAATGGAAAAGTTCGAGGGCAGGAAGGGGGAATTTCTGTTGGAGGGCAAGGTAGGGTAACATGAAAAGTCCATCCAGTATATCCCCTAGACATAGTATGCCCAGCTGTCTCCATTTGGAAAGATTTAAATGGGGGATTATCGCTGAGAGGGTCGTAATGGAGACCTGGGCGATGCGGCAAGCAGGTGATGGCAGGGCGGCATGTAGATTATCCCAAGTCTTAAACGAGGCTTGAGTGGATGGAAGACGATATGGGAGGGCAGGTCGGAGCATCTTGGGAATGCGGAAAAGATCCGCAAGGGGGACCGAATGGGCTTGGGTTTGTTCCAGTTCCACCCAAGATACTAGAGAGTCAGTGGTAAAATAATGTTTAAGGGATGCCAATAGGGAAGCTTCCTGGTATAGAGAAATGCTGGGTAAATGGAGACCCTCTAAGGCTCTTGGTAATATCATTTTGGAGTGAGCCAGTAAAGGGGGTTTAGAAGACCAGACATACTTGGTCATTTTAGAGGAACAAGTCTGAAGGGCTTTTTTAGGGAAGGTGTATGGGATCGTGCGGAACAGGTACATCAGTTTGGGCAGGAGGGACATTTTGAATGCAGCCATACGTCCTAGCCAAGAAACTTTGTATGCTACCCAAGATTTTGTTAAGGCCTCTAAGGTAACTAATAAGGGGGAGAGATTATGGGGTATATGCAATTGCGGTCGAATTCCCGAAATTGTCGAATTTCGGGTCATTTTCGCCAAAAAAAAAAAACGTCAATGCAATTCAGTGCTTTCCGTCAAAAAAACGGACTTTCAAAATTCGACTTTTTGAAATTCGACTTTTTGCAAATTCGACTTTTCTGCAATGATACAAGTGCTGCAATTCGACAAAAGCATATTCAATTCAAGTTTGGAAATTCGACAGCAGTGCTTTTAGACAGTAAATTCGTCATTTTCAATCCGCCACACTTTGGAGGGTGAAAACAATAAAAAAAATTTAAACATGTTTTTTTTGGTGTTTTTTGGGGGGGGGATAGCATATCTATTTATATTAGAAGGGATTAGGTACTTTTTTTTTTTGGAGGCACAAGTATTATTTATATATTTTTTAAAATATGATTTTTTATTTATTTTATTTTTTAGTGCTGGAACGGGGGAAAAAAAAATGGCGTGGGGTCCCCCCTCCAAAGCATAACCAGCCTCGGGCTCTTCGAGCTGGTCCTGGTTCTAAAAATGCGGGGAAAAATTGGGCCGGGATCCCCCGTATTTTTAAACCAGCACCGGGCTCTGCGCCTGGTGCTGGTGCAAAAAATACGGGGGACAAAACGAGCAGGGGTCCCCCGTATTTTTCACACCAGCATCGGGCTCCACTAGCTGGACAGATAATGCCACAGCCGGGGGTCACTTTTATACAGTGCCCTGCGGCCGTGGCATTAAATATCCAACTAGTCACCCCTGGCCGGGGTACCCTGGGGGAGTGGGGACCCCTTCAATCAAGGGGTCCCCCCCCCAGCCACCCAAGGGCCAGGGGTGAAGCCCGAGGCTGTCCCCTCCATCCAAGGGCTGCGGATGGGAGGCTGATAGCCTTGTGAAAAATGTCAGAATATTGTTTTTTCCAGTAGTACTACAAGTCCCAGCAAGCCTCCCCCGCAAGCTGGTACTTGGAGAAGCACAAGTACCAGCATGCGGGAGAAAAACGGGCCCGCTGGTACCTGTAGTTCTACTGGGAAAAAAATACCCAAATAAAAACAGGAGACCGACACCGTGAAAGTAAAACTTTATTTCATACGTCGACACACACATACTTACCTATGTTCACACGCCGACATCGGTCCTCTTCTCCAAGTAGAATCCAGGGGTACCTGAAAAGAAAAGATAAATACACTCACCTCATCCATGGTCCAGAGGTAAATCCACGAACTTGTCAAAAAAACAAACCGGCCACCCGTACCACACGAACTGAAAGGGGTCCCAGGCATGTTGACACATGGGACACCTTTCCGCGAATGCAGAGAGACCCCCTCGTGACAGCTGTCACTGAAAGGTCTCGTAAGCCAATCAGCGAGCGCAACGTCCTTGCACTCTGCTGATTGGCTCTGTGCGCGTCTGAGCTGACAGCGCATCGCAAAGCCTCTCCATTATATTCAATGGTGGGAACCTTGCGGCTAGCGATGGGGTCACCCGCCGGTCAGCGGCTGACCGCGGGTAACCCCACCGCTGACGGCAAAGTTCCCACCATTGAAAGTAATGGGAGAGGCTTTGCGATGCGCTGTCTGAGGTCACACGCGCACAGCCAATCAGGTGAGCGCCACAGAAGTAGCGCTTCCTGATTGGCTGAAGGGACCTCAGTGACAGGAGTCACGTGGTGTCCCGGCATTCGGGGAAAGGGGTCTGATATGTAAACATGGGACCCCTTTCAGTCCGCTGGTACGGGTGTCCGTGTTCTTTTTTTAACAAGTACGTGGATTATCTCCCGGACACTGGATTGAGGTGAGTCTAATTTTTTTCACAGGTACCTCGGATCGTCGGAGACTGTGGCAGTCGGCGTGTCAACATAGGTAAGTATGTGTGTGTCGGCAGTGTGTAATAAAGTTGTACTTGTCACGGTGTCGGTCTCCTGTTTTTATTTGGGTATTTTTGTTCCAGTAGTACTACAGGTACCAGCGGGCCCGTTTTTCTCCCGCATGCTGGTACTTGTGGTTCTCCAAGTACCAGCTTGCGGGGGAGGCTTGCTGGGACTTGTAGTACTACTGGAAAAACAATATTCTGACATTTTTCACAAGGCTATCAGTCTCCTATCCGCAGCCCATTGGATGGGGGGGACAGCCTCGGGCTTCACCCCTGGCCCTTGGGTGGCTGGGGGGGACCCCTTGATTGAAGGGGTACCCACTCCCCCAGGGTACCCCGGCCAGGGGTGACTAGTTGGATATTTAATGCCACGGCCGCAGGGCGCTGTATAAAAGTGACCCCCGGCTGTGGCATTATCTGTCCAGCTAGTGGAGCCCGATGCTGGTGTATAAAATACGGGGGACCCCTACTCTTTTTGTCCCCCATATTTTTTGCACCAGCATCAGGTGCAGAGCCCGGTGCTGGTTTTAAAAATACGGGGGATCCCCTGTCAATTTTTACCCCGCATTTTTAGAACCAGGACCAGCTCGAAGAGCCCGAGGCTGGTTATGCTTTGGAGGGGGGACCCCACGCCATTTTTTCCGGGTTTTTCCCGTTTTTCCCCGTTTTTTTAATTCGCGGCAAAATCCGGCAAATCGGCCGTTTTTCGCCCGCGGGACTGTCGAATCCGTTTTTCATTGAATATGGTGAATTCCGGCAGCCACCTGCCGGAATTCACCTGTCGAATTGTGTCGAATTTAAAAACGGCGATAATTTGCCGCGATTCGCCGTGAATTGCATATACCCCTATATGTAAAGACATTGGGAGTGTGAGTGGGGATATGGATGCCTAAGTATTTTATCGAATTAAACTGCCAGTTATAAGGAAAGGAAGATTGGAGGGTCGGAAGGGCGTGGGAGAGGTTAATGGGCAGGGCGTCAGTCTTTGTGATGTTAAGTTTGTAATAGGAAGCTAAACTGAAGGCATGTAAGATGGAGGTCAGAAGAGGGAGAGTGGTGGGAGGGTCAGAAATAAAGAGAAGAACATCGTCCGCAAAAAGGCTTAATTTATGGTGGGAGGAGCCGAATTTTAGGGGTGGAAAGTGGGGATTGTCGCGGATTGTAATAGCCAGGGGTTCGATTGACAAAACAAACATCAGGGAGGAGAGAGGGCAACCCTGCCTGGTGCCATTTGTGATTGGGAAAGGGTCGGATAGAAAGCCATTGCTGAACACCCGGGCTGAAGGAGAGCAATATAATGCTAAAATACAGGATAGGATGCGATCCTTAAATCCAAATCGGAGAAGGACTTCGCGCATATAGGACCAATTTAGTCTATCAAAGGCCTTCTCGGCATCCAAGGATAGCAGGAGAAGGCCCTGATCTGTAGAGAGAGAATCAATCAAATTGAAAACTCTGCGCGTATTGTCCGACGCCTGTCGGCCCGGGACAAAACCAGTCTGATCCGGGTGTATCAGCAATGGCAGAAACCCATTCACTCATGACGCAATCAGTTTAGCATATAATTTGACATCGGTATTAATGAGGGCAATGGGGCGGTAATTGTGTACATAAGCAGGGTCTTTGCCGGGTTTGGGAATAGTGACTATTCGTGCTTCTAGAAGTTCCACCGGTAAAGTTCCTTGATCCGAGAAATTGTTAAAGAGGGCAGTCAGGCGGGGGGAGAGAACATCAAGGAACGAGTCATAGAAATCAGAGATGAACCCATCAGGGCTTGGGGCTTTGTTGTGGGGAGAGGACTTAACGGCTGCGGCTACCTCAGCAGAGGTCCATGGGGCGTTGAGAGCGGACAGTTGCTCTGGATTCAGTGTGGGAAAAGAAAGATTATCCAGAAAAGAAGAGATGGAGAGAGGGGTGGGTTGAGGGTAGATGGGTCAGACATTAGATTGTAAAGTTTAGCGTAGTAATGTGCAAAGTGATTTGTGATATCTTTAGGATTGAGGACTTTCCGTTTGGAGGGGGAGTATACAAATTTGATCGTATTCCTAGCTTGCTGAGCCCGGAGCTTACGGGCTAACATTCTACCAGATTTGTTACCCAGGAGATAAAACTTGTGTCTTAATCTGTTTAAAGCCGCTTGGGTACGGGCGAGAAGCAATTTTTGGAGTTGGCTACGAACACTAGAGAGTTCCTTCTTGAGGGTTCTAGAGGGAGTGGCCATGTTGCGTGATTCAAGATCTAGTAATTTGGCCTCCAGTTTCGACTGAAGCTGGAGAGCTTGTTTCTTGATGATGGCACCAGCTTGTATAGCTGCACCACGGGTAACAGCCTTAAAGGCGCACCAGTGGTTGATGACAGAGGTGTCCTGGGGGGAGTTGGTGGCGAGATAAGAGTTAATAGAGTCTAGGATCCGTGTTTTGGAGAGAGGATTGCTTAAGAGGTAGGGATAGAGACGCCATTGCCTAGGGGGGTTCTGGGGAGCGGAGAGGTTCCATTTCCAGAGAATAGGGGCGTGGTCAGACCAGGTGATCGGTAGAATAGCAATGTCCCTTGTTCTCTGGAGAGACCATTTATCGCATAAAATTAAATCTATCCTGGAATAGGAATTTTGTACTGAGGAGTGGGAGGTATATTCCCGCCCTGAGGGGTTATTAATCCTCCAGATATCAAATAGATCGAACTCCGTGAGGAGATTGCGGAAGGCCAGAGAGGGGCCGGATTGATCCGAGGGTATGGGTCGTGAGAGAAGGCCAGATTTATCCAGTTTTGGGTCTAAAACTAAATTGTAGTCCCCCAGGACAACTAGGGAGCCTTTAAGCGATTTGCGAATTAGGAGAAATAATTTGCGCAGGAACTGTGTTTGGTTAGAGTTAGGGGCATAGAGGGAAACTAGTGTAGTGGGCTTGTCGTCCAGGAGACCTGTAAGGATTAGATAGCGGCCACTCTTGTCAGAGATTTGGGAGTGAAGGGTAAAGGAAATATGTTTATTAAAGAGGATAGCTACACCGTTACATTTAAACGGGGCGTTTGCGTAATATCCCACAGGGAAATAATTATCTTTGAACAGGGGGGGGGTTAGCAGAGGAGAAATGGGTTTCTTGCAGCGCGATTACGTCTGCTCTTTGTTGACGGAAAAAGGAGAGGGCTAGTCTGCGTTTGTTGGGCGAGTTTAAGCCCTTAACATTGAGAGAGAGGAGGTTAACCATTAAAAGTGTGAGGCAAGGGTGAGAGACAAATATCTATACAAGGCATCATAATTACTGTAGAAATGGAGAACAAAGTACCACAGGAAGCGGAGAGAAACCATGAATCTGGAGCTCGGGGGGGGGGAGAGACAGTAGGGGGTACATGGAGGACAGAGTAAACTGGGAGAAGGGGGGTAGACAAAAAAAAAAGGTCCGGTACATTGGACCTGCATGACTACTGCAGGGGGAGAAAACAACTTGCAGTAGTGTAGAAAAAGGTCGGGGACGGGCCGGCAGAGCAGGCACCGCCACTCAGATACAACAAGTTAAAGAAAGAATAAAAATATGTAAAACTGGCCCTATGGCGCAATAGATGAAAGCATAGGGGACATCACATATAAACAAGCAGGGCATAGTGCCCCTGGGAGCTGGAGTAAACCTGAACTGCGACAAAACCCCCCCCAAAAAACAGTATATGATAAGAGGCACATCGTAACAAGTGAAAGAGTAACCTGTAACAAATAGACCAAGAGAAATATCACAACGCATAACGGGTACAATAAATGTTAATGACTTCCCCGCACGGCAGGGGGGGAAGAGGTCTAAAGTTTCACAGAGTCAGAAAGGAATGTTGAGAGACCCAATTCTGTGAACAGATAGCTCAGGTGTTCGACCATTCCTGCCTGATTGAGGATGGACGGGATGGAGCAGATGACCTCTGAACAGTAATGTCCCAATCCAAGAGCAACTTGGCTCCCGCATCGAGGGAGGAGATGATGTAAGTGGAGTCCTCATAGGAAACTATCAGTTTGACCGGAAATCCCCAGCGGTAGTGGATATCATTGGACCTAAGCGCCAGAGTAATAGGTGAAAGGGCACGTCGCTTCGCAATGGTGGCAGCGGAAAAATCTTGGAATATTTGGAGGCCCCCCAGGGTGTCTGAATTTTTAGATTCTCTGGCAGCTCTCATGATGCGTTCCTTAACTGTAAAGAAATGCACACGGAGGAGGGTATCTTTAGGGAGGTCAGAGGAAAATGTGCGAGGCCGAGGGAGGCGGTGGATACGGTCAATCCGGAGCTCCGCGACATCCGCAGCAGGGAGGAGCTTCCTGAAGAGGGCGATGGCAAAGGGTTCGAGTTCGGAATTAGTGACAGAATCGGGGATGCCCCTGATCTTAATGTTGTTCCGTCGAGATCTGTCCTCCATGTCAGCTAACTTAGACCGGAATTGGTCCATCTCCTGTTGTTGACGATCATGGGAGGTGATCAACTCGTTATGGGAGGCGACCAGTTCTTCCACCTTACGTTCCAGGTGGTCGGTCCTGTCCCCGATTGCCACCAGCTCGGTTTTGACCTCACGAACAGCAGAGATCAGGTCTTTAGAGAGTTCAGATTTAAAGGCGGAGAGAATCTGGCAAAGAGACTTCACAGTCAGAGGTGCATCAGAATCACAATCAACTCCGGAGACCGTGAGCATGGATGGCAGACCAGTCGACAGCACAGGGTCTGGCACAGTAGGCGGGTTGGGGGAATGTTTTGTAGAGGGGAGATTTGGAGGGGCTTAGGGGGCGAAGGAGATTTTGGAAGCCGCTGGGTCCTTGTTCTTTTTGGGAGGCATCGTTCGTCAGTAGAGGTGAAGGCAGTGGAGAGTGAACGGGTGCCTTAACTCCGCCGGGTCCGGTCAAATGTGAAACGTGAAACAGGAGTACTCAGCAATAGTAGGTCAGGAACATGTCGGTAAGGCAAACATGAGTGGCGGTGGAAGCAGAGCAAGAACACTCACATTATGGAGGTTTCATAATCATAGGACGGCAGGGTCGTAGCGGAGCCAACTTGAGAGTATGGACAGAAAGATAAATGAATGGAGCAATACACGGCAGATAAATCAGGAAACAAGCGTGGGGAGGCTATTTTACGTTGTAGAAACTCCCAGGTCCCCGGGAGCTCATAGAAAGCACAGCCTGACTGATCAGCCTTTAGGCCACACCCAGGGATTGCTCTTTTTATGTATTATGTATTTATTCCTTCTTCTTTTTTCCCCCCCTTTTTTTTCCCCTCTTCCTCCTCCTGTCTGGGTTAATGCAGCTGGAGAGGTGGAGAGGTCCCAGGGAGTGACCGGGAAATTTATTAGGTACAAGGCACCCCCGGAGACAGAGGTAATGAGGGCTCCACGAGGTGCTTTGCCAGCACACAAGATGGCGCCGCCAGGTCTCTGAGAAGGTCCTCCGCTGCCCAGGCTCCCGGAGGTTGCTACGAGACCAGCCGGGAGCGGACACAGCCGTGCGTGAGTCATGCGGGCCGGGGTCCTCCGTCCAGGCGCCACTCAACGGAAGAGGCCGCCGCAGCGGGAGAGGGGGAGCGCGCCCGTCACAGGCCCTCCACAGCGCGGCGCGATGTCCGTCAGTCGCTGCCCTGAGGTAACGAGGGCAGCAGCAGGTAGGACTCACCGGAGGAAGAAGGCAGAGGGTAGGGGGTATCCGGCGGTGGCCCTTGCACACAGGCGATGAGCGGTGGGAGGGCCGTCCTCCATGCCGGGATCCAGTCACTCCCCTCTGGGCCACAAGGGAATCAAGGTCCAGGCTTCAGGGGGGACAGCAGGCCGCAACCCGCACGGGTGTTGGAGACACCCGCCGGCTCCGCACAGCATGCTGCCCAATGTAGGGGTTCCCCAGATGATAAAGGGGAGTCCCCAAAATGATCAAGGAGCTGCCAGGTGCTTTTTAAAAAGTGTCCAAGACAGGAGCTCTAGGGAGACACGTCTGCCTAGTTCTGTAGCCAAGCCACGCCCCCATACCACCTCCTTCTTTGATGACTTTTCACATTACGAGAAGAGGCAAGAGGAAGAGGACAGTGTCAAGAAGGTGATTAAAAATTAGAGAGGCACACACAATCAGGAACAACACACAGGCTTTCACCTCCACTCCTATATTGGTGTGGAACGGAAAGGACTTCAACCAAGCAAATATATAATTACCACATTACTGGACAAACGGAAAAACTAGGGGCCAAATTTGTACCCCCTTCTCCATTTTTAGGGACCAAGATAATCTCAGATTTAATGCTGGGATGCAAATAAACTGGTGTATATCACAGACTTATTTTGTGAAAATCTTGTGGGTTTCTTTTTTCCATTTTTTAATTGCATTTTTATTTACATATTTTGCGGCAGAAGCCTTATTTTTGTTTTTCACAGCTCCCAGTTACACGCATGTGAGCATACCTGTGTGTCCCTGTTACACGCATGTGAGCATACCCGTGTGTCGTGTTTATTTATTTTTTCATATTTAATTTTTAAATAAAGCAGCCCCTTAGATGCTTCAGCAGCCCTTCCTGAGCCCCCACAGCAGCCCCGAATGGGGCAAATTGAGTTCGGGTGGGTTCGGTATAGTACTAAGCAGGACTGTGCAGTGCATTTTTGGTTATTGAGCTCCTGCCCTAGTGGAGCTTACCACTCTACAGTCGAAAACAGTGGCGTAAGTTCGTCACAGTCGCCCGGAGTGGTGCCCCCCTATTTCCTTAATTGTCTTTTATTTTAAATCACACATTTCTTAGCAGTCATACCCAGGATTAGAACCCATGACCTGTTACACTGACAGCAGTCACTTTACTGATGGAATTATTTACTCCTTTAGAGAAAGCATGAGAATTCTAACTAAATGAAGTTACGTGTAATTGTCAGAGAAGTATCTTCATATAGTTAAAATTCTCATATTTCCTATACAGGAGCAAACAGCTTTATCAGTAAGGTGTCTGCTTTCAGTGTAATAGGTTGTGGTTTCTAATCCTGGGTATGACACTTGTAAAAATAAGATTTTACTCACCGGTAAATCTATTTCTCGTAGTCCGTAGTGGATGCTGGGACTCCGTAAGGACCATGGGGAATAGCGGCTCCGCAGGAGACTGGGCACAACTAAAGAAAGCTTTAGGACTACCTGGTGTGCACTGGCTCCTCCCACTATGACCCTCCTCCAGACCTCAGTTAGGATACTGTGCCCGGAAGAGCTGACACAATAAGGAAGGATTTTGAATCCTGGGTAAGACTCATACCAGCCACACCAATCACACCGTATAACTCGTGACACTATACCCAGTTAACAGTATGAAATATAACTGAGCCTCTCAACAGATGGCTCAACAATAACCCTTTAGTTAGGCAATAACTATATACAAGTATTGCAGACAATCCGCACTTGGGATGGGCGCCCAGCATCCACTACGGACTACGAGAAATAGATTTACCGGTGAGTAAAATCTTATTTTCTCTGACGTCCTAAGTGGATGCTGGGACTCCGTAAGGACCATGGGGATTATACCAAAGCTCCCAAACGGGCGGGAGAGTGCGGATGACTCTGCAGCACCGAATGAGCAAACTCTAGGTCCTCCTCAGCCAGGGTGTCAAACTTGTAGACTCTTGCAAAAGTGTTTGAACCCGACCAAGTAACAGCTCGGCAAATTTGTAAAGCCGAGACCCCTCGGGCAGCCGCCCAAGAAGAGCCCACTTTCCTCGTGGAATGGGCTTTTACAGATTTAGGGTGCGGCAGTCCAGCCGCAGAATGTGCAAGTTGAATCGTGCTACAGATCCAGCGAGCAATAGTCTGCTTAGAAGCAGGAGCACCCAGCTTGTTGGGTGCATACAGGATAAATAGCGAGTCAGTTTTCCTGACTCCAGCCGTCCTGGAAACATATACTTTTCAGGGCCCTGACTACGTCCAGTAACTTGGAATCCTCCAAGTCCCAAGTAGCCGCAGGCACCACAATAGGTTGGTTCACATGAAAAACTGATACCACCTTAGGAAGGAATTGGGAACGAGTCCTCAATTCCGCCTTATCCATATAAAATACAGATAAGGGCTTTTGCATGACAAAGCCGCCAATTCTGATACACGCCTGGCCGACGCCAAGGCCCACAGCATGACCACTTTCCACGTGAGGTATTGTAGCTCCACGGATTTAAGTGGCTCAACCCAATGCGACTTCAGGAAATCCAACACCACGTTGAGATCCCACGGTGCCACTGGAGGCACAAACGGGGGCTGACTATGCAGCACTCCCTTAACAAAAGTCTGAACTTCAGGCAGTGAAGCCAGTTCTATTTTGGAAGAAAATCGATAGAGCCGAAATCTGGACCTTAATGGAACCCAATTTTAGGCCCATAGTCACCTCTGACAGTAGAAAGTGCAGAAATTGACCTAGCTGAAATTCCTCCTTTGGGGCCTTCCTGGCCTCACAGCACGCAACATATTTCCGCCATATGCGGTGATAATGGTTTGCGTTCACTTCTTTCCTAGCTTTAATTAGCGTAGGGATAACTTCCTCCGGAATGCCCTTTTCCTTCATGATCCGGCGTTCAACAGCAATGCCGTCAAACGCAGCCGCGGTACGTCTTGGAACAGACAGGCCCCCTGCTGCAGCAGGTCCTCTCTGAGCGGCAGAGGCCATGGGTCCTCTGAGATCATTTCTTGGAGTTCTGGGTACCAAGCTCTTCTTGGCCAATCCGGAACAATGAGTATAGTTCTTACTCCTCTCCTTCTTATTATTCTCATTACCCTGGGTAAGAGAGGCAGAGAAGGGAACACATACACCGACTGGTACACCCACGGTGTTACCAGAGCGTCCACAGCTATCGCCTGAGGGTCCCTTGACCTGGCGCTATATCTTTGTAGCTTTTTGTTGAGGCGGGACGCCATCATGTCCACCTGTGGCCTTTCCCAATGGTGTACAATCATTTGGAAGACTTCTGGATGAAGTCTCCACTCTACCGGGTGGAGGTCTGCTGAGAAAGTCTGCTTCTCAGTTGTCCACTCCGGGAATGAACACTGCTGACAGTGCTAACACATGATTTTCTGCCCATCGGAGAATCCTTGTGGCATCTGCCATCGCCATCCTGCTTCTTGTGCGCCCTGTCGGTTTACATGAGCGACCGCCGTGATGTTGTCTGACTGGATCAGCACCGGCCGGTGTTGAAGCAGGGGTCTAGCCTGACTTAGGGCATTGTAAATGGCCCTTAGTTCCAGAACATTTATGTGTAGGGAAGTCTCCTGACTTTTCCATAGGCCTTGGAAGTTTCTTCCCTGTGTGACTGCCCCCCAGCCTCGAAGGCTGGCATCCGTGGTCACCAGGACTCAGTCCTGTATGCCGAATCTGCGGCCCCCTAGAAGATGAGCACTCTGCAGCCACCACAACAGCGACACCCTGGCCCTTGGAGACAGGGTTATCCGCCGATGCATCTGAAGATGCGACCCGGACCAACTGTCCCCCAGATCCCACTGGAAGATCCTTGCATGGGACCTGGCGAATGGAATTTCTTCGTAAGAAGCTACCATCTTTCCCAGGGCTCGCGTACATTGATGCACCGACACCTGTATTTGTATTAGGAGGTCTCTGTCTAGAGACGACACCTCCTTGGACTTCTCCTCCGGGAGAAACCCTTTTTATCCTGTTCTGTGTCCAGAACCATACCCAGGAACAGTAGACGCGTCGTAGGAACCAGCTGCGTCTTTGGAATATTCAGAATCCAGCTGTGCTGTTGTAGCACTTCCCGAGATAGTGCTACTCCGACGAACAACTGCTCCCTGGACCTCGCCTTTATAAGGAGATCGTCCAAGTACGGGATAATTATTTCGGCCATTACCTTGGTAAATACCCTCGGTGCCGGGGACAGACCAACGGCAACGTCTGGAATTGGTAATGACAATCCTGTACCACAATTTTGAGGTACTCCTGGTGAAGAGGGTAAATAGGGACATGCAGGTAAGCATCCTTGATGTCCAGTGATACCCTGAAATTCTCCAGGCTTGCAATAATCGCCCTGAGCGATTCCATTTTGAACTTGAACCTTCGTATATAAGTGTTCAAGGATTTCAATTTTAGAATGGGTCTCACCGAACCGTCTGGTTTCGGTACCACAACATTTTGGAATAGTAACCCCGGCCTTGTTGAAGGAGGGGTACCTTGATTTCACCTGCTGGAAGTACAGCTTGTGAATTGCCGCCAGTACTACCTTTCTCCGAGGGCAGCCGGCAAGGCTGATGTGAGGTAACGGCGAGGGGGAGTCGCCTCGAACTCCAGCCTGTATCCCTGTGATACTACTTGCAGAACCTAGGGATCCACCTGTGGGCAAGCCCACTGGTCCCTGAAGTTCCTGAGACGCGCCCCCACCGCACCTGTCTCCACCTGTGGAGCCCCAGCGTCATGCGGTGGACTCAGAGGAAGCGGGGGAAGATTTTTGATCCTGGGAACTGGCTGTCTGGTGCAGCTTTTTCCTTCTTCCCTTGTCTCTGTGCAGAAAGGAAGCGCCTTTGACCCGCTTGCTTTTCTGAAGCCGAAAGGACTGTACCTGAAAATACGGTGCTTTCTTAGGCTGTGAGGAAACCTGAGGTAAAAAAAATTTTTCCCAGCTGTTGCTGTGGATACGAGGTCCCAGAGACCATCCCCAAACAATTCCTCACCCTTATAAGGCAGAATCTCCATGTGCCTTTTAAAGGCAGCATCACCTGTCCACTGCCGGGTCTCTAATACCCTCCTGGCAGAATGGACATTGCATTAATTCTGGATGCCAGCCGGCAAATATCCCTCTGTGCATCCTTCATATATGACGTCTTTAATATGCTCTATGTTAGCAAAATATTATCCCTGTCTAGGGTATTAATATTATCTGACAGGGTATCAGACCACGCTGCAGCAGCACTATTTATGCTGAGGCAATTGCAGGTCTCAGTATAGAACCTGAGTGTGTATATACAGACTTCAGGATAGCCTCCTGCTTTTTATCAGCAGGCTCCTTCAAGGTGGCCGTATCCTAAGACGGCAGTGCCACCTTTTTTGACAAATGTGTGAACGCCTTATCCACCCTAGGGGATATCTCCCAACGTGACCTATCCTCTGGCGGGAAAGGGTACGCCATCAGTAACTTTTTTGAAATTACCAGTTTCTTATCGGGGGAACCCACGCTTCTTTATACACTTCATTCACTCATCTGATGGGGGAACAAAACACTGGCTGCTTTTTCTCCCCAAAAATAAAACCCCTTTTATGTGGTACTTGGGTTCATGTCAGAAATGTGTAACACATTTATCATTGCCGAGATCATGTAACGGATGTTCCTAGTGGATTGTGTATATATCTCAACCTTGTCGACACTGGAGTCAGACTCCGTGTCGACATCTGTGTCTGCCATCTGAGGTAACGGGCGTTTTTTGAGCCCCTGATGGCCTTTGAGACGCCTGGGCAGGCGCGGGCTGAGAAGCCGGCTGTCCCACAGCTGTTACGTCATCCAGCCTTTTATGTAAGGAGTTGACATTGTCGGTTAATACCTTCCACCTATCCATTCACACTGGTGTCGGCCCCACAGGGGGCGACATCCCATTTATCGGCCTCTGCTCCGCCTCCACGTAACCTTCCTCATCCAACATGTCGACACAGCCGTACCGACACACCGCACACACACAGGGAATGCTCTGACTGAGGACAGGACCCCACAAAGTCCTTTGGGGAGACAGAGAGAGAGTATGCCAGCACACACCAGAGCGCTATATAATGCAGGGATTAACACTATAACTGAGTGATTTTTCCCCCAATAGCTGCTTGTATACACATATTTCGCCTAAATTTAGTGCCCCCCCTCTCTTTTTAACCCTTTGAGCCTGAAAACTACAGGGGAGAGCCTGGGGAGCTATCTTCCAGCTGCACTGTGAAGATAAAATGGCGCCAGTGTGCTGAGGGAGATAGCCCCGCCCCTTTTTCGGCGGACTTTTCTCCCGCTTTTTCATGGATTCTGGCAGGGGTAATTTATCACATATATAGCCCTGGGACTATATATTGTGATGATTTGCCAGCCAAGGTGTATTATATTGCCCTCAGGGCGCCCCCCCCCAGCGCCCTGCACCCATCAGTGACCGGAGTGTGAGGTGTGCATGAGGAGCAATGGCGCACAGCTGCAGTGCTGTGCACTACCTTGTTGAAGACAGAAGTCTTCTGCCGCCGATTTTCCGGAACACTTCTTGCTTCTGGCTCTGTAAGGGGGCCGGCGGCGCGGCTCCGGGAACGAACACCAAGGTCGGGTCCTGCGGTCGATCCCTATGGAGCTAATGGTGTCCAGTAGCCTAAGAAACCCAAACTACCACCAGTTAGGTAGGTTCGCTTCTTCTCCCCTTAGTCCCTCGCTGCAGTGAGTCTGTTGCCAGCAGATCTCACTGTAAAATAAAAAACCTAAAATATACTTTCTTTCTAGGAGCTCAGGAGAGCCCCTAGTGTGCATCCAGCTCAGCCGGGCACAAGATTCTAACTGAGGTCTGTTGGAGGG
The DNA here is from genome assembly GCF_028390025.1 of Pseudophryne corroboree. Classification (NCBI taxonomy): domain Eukaryota; kingdom Metazoa; phylum Chordata; class Amphibia; order Anura; family Myobatrachidae; genus Pseudophryne; species Pseudophryne corroboree. The sequence continues at coordinate 119,057,385 of NC_086448.1, forward strand.
TCATAGTGGGAGGAGCCAGTGCACACCAGGTAGTCCTAAAGCTTTCTTTAGTTGTGCCCAGTCTCCTGCGGAGCCGCTATTCCCCATGGTCCTTACGGAGTCCCAGCATCCACTTAGGACGTCAGAGAAATGAGTATATTCCGTATGATAAAAAGGGTGTGATTTGTAAAGTGCAGGGACCAGTGAGGAAGTCGGCCACTGAAAAGACAGCAACAGCTATCAATTAACTTAATTCAATGGTGTCACAGAATGGGAGGAGAGGTGCCCCCCTTCAGAGTAGGAGCCCGACGGCAGATGACTCCGTTGCCTCCCAGAGTTCTGCCTCTGGTCGAAAATCATTTCATGCTATAAGTAAGACTGTGGGAGGAAGCAATGCTAACCTCTGTGTCCACAGCATGCCTCAGCCTGGAAAGCCAGACATCTTCCTGGCTGTAAGCCAGAGAGTCCATAGCTCAGCCTGGCAAGCCAGACATCTTCCTGGCTGTAAGCCAGAGACTCCATAATGGGCCTTATTCAGTAACTGTTTGTGCCTCACAGGAGCTCCTGGCCCATCTAGTGCTGCAGTGCAATGGTGCAGTGCTGATGCAATGCAAGATCACTGAAACTCTGTTCTTCTAACACCGCAAGGTCTTGTGATAACCCTACGCAGCCCTTAGGAAAAGAACCCTGTACAACAAATGCTCATTTTGTATATAAATAATCCCAAAATGTGGAACATCAAAAATAAATCAAAATTAAGGTTGACTAATTGGAACCGTTCATTTGAGTGAGTTCAACATGAAATAAGTGATAAGAACCTCTCTCTAATGCTCCGGCAGAAAAATCTCACTTTTACCTCCGACAGTTTTGCTGGATTATGATTCAGTCTCTTCTGAGTCACACTGACTTTGGCCACAAATGTTGTCTCATTGGAAAACACTGTGAAAATTTCCATTTCCACCTTTGCGGCTATGTTTTCACAAATCTGTTTATGATGTTGAAGCTTGTTTCATATCTGCTCTAGGCTTTCATTTAAACCTAGGATCAAGTACAGCAGCACCCCTGGAATTATATGGCAGAACCCCTGGATTTATACAGCATAGGCAGCACCCCTGGAGAATTACACAGCATAGCAGATAGGCAACAGCACCCCTGGACTTAAACAGCAGTGGGGCAGCACCCCTGGACTGATAGGGCAGAGCGGCAGTACCCCATATAAGGCATCACCCCTGGAATGATGTAGCAAAGCAAAGACGTGCAAGATGGAATTGTTCTTTGGTCCTTTCACCCAACCTTATGATGGATAATAAAACAAACATGTACAGTTTAACAAACCAAGCACTTTAACATCTGAAGTGCTTGGTTTGTTTAGACCCTCACAAAACAAGCTGCTAAAGGCAGCTAACAGTGTTGTCAATGAACTCTACAGTGGCAAGATGTAATTGTTATTATCATCCTCACTCTCACCTTCATCAGTGTTTACATTATCCTCACGTTTAAGAGAGGAGGTCCATGTGCAGCCTCCTCCATCCAGGCCCCATCCTCTCTGCCATAAGTGGCACTGTAGAGAGTCTGAGCTCTAGAGGGCACATAGTCTGATGCGCATGCGCAGATCTCCAGGAAAATAGCTTGGTATCCATTTTCCTGGTGATTTCTCTACTGCGCTTAGTAACCAGCCAGCTCGCTGCAGCCTTTGGCCTGAACTGGATGAGAGCAATAGTGTGAGCAGTGAGGTTGTCAAAAATTACTAGAAATTAATGTTATTGAGGTCAGTAATACTGTAAGAACAAAAAAAAAAAGGCCCACAATATATGAATTTAGCTTTTTTTTTGTCATTAAAAAATAAATAATACAAAACCAAAACAAGCCACGACATTATTTAGGTGTCAGTGGACTGCTTATGCTATTACCCTAAGTTTCTGCACTTGATAAGGGAGGATGTTCCTAGATGGGTAATGTCCTTACCCCTACTTATTATGGATTGACAAAGGCAACAGATGGCTTGACACCTGTTGTCTGGATTTGTGGAGAAATAATTCCACACGAAGAGGTGGCTTTTTTGGTATTTTGCCAGGCATGACAATAGCCTTTTTCATCACATGGCCAACAACTTTCTCCACTGGTGCCTTATTCAAACAAACCACATCACCATCAGGCTCATCATCGTCAACTTCCTCCGCAGCGCCAGCTACACCTATAATCTCCTCATCCTGGTGTACTTCTACAGTGACATCCTCAATCTCAATATCAGCAACTGGACTGGCGGTGCTCCTCCCAGCACTTGCAGAGGGCGTGCAAATGGTGGTAGGAGCCTCCTCTTCCCAGACAGTGTTGTGAAGGTCAGACCTAGACATCACAACCGCGGACAGTGCCAGAACCCCAGTATTTTCACAACACCCCTGTAATTTTACAGCATACAAGACAAGGCCAGTGTACATTTATTTTCACTGCACCCCTGTATTTTACAGCATGCAGGACCAGTGTACTTTTATTTTCACAGCAGCACCCCAGAATTTTTACAGCATACAATACAGGGCCAGTGTACATTTATTTTAACAGCATAACCCCTGTATTTTTACAGCATACAGGACCAGTGTACTTTTATTTTAATAGCAGCACCCCTGTATTTTTACAGCATACAGGACCAGTGTACATTTATTTTCACAGCAGCACCCCAGAATTTTTACAGCATACAAGACAAGGCCAGTGTACATTTATTTTAACAGCATAACCCCTGTATTTTTACAGCATACAGGATCAGTGCACTTTTATTTTAATAGCAGCACCCCTGTATTTTTACAGCGTACAGGACCCATATACATTTATTTTCACAGCAGCACCCCTGTATTTTTACAGCATACAAGACAGGGCCAGTGTACATTTATTTTAACAGCAGCACACCTGTATTTTTACAGCATACAGGACCAGTGTACTTTTATTTTAAGAGCAGCCACCCCTGTATTTTTACAGCATACAGGCCCAGTGTACATTTATTTTCACAGCAGTTCCCCAGAATGTTTACAGCATACAAGACAGGGACAGTGTACATTTATTTTCACTGCACCCTTGAATTTTTACAATCAGCACCCCTGTATTTTCACAGCATACAGGAGGACAGTGCCCTTGCCCACTGTACAACATAGTGACAGCCAGAGCAGCAACACCCATGTACAGCTGCAGCACCCCTAACAGCACATGAAACACCAGTGACAGCCAGAACAGCACCTCTAACAGCACAGGGACACCACAGTAACCGGAACAGCACACCTATAAAGCGCACACTGACCCCACCTGATGCCACCACCCACAGAGAGAGACTGAGGTCTGTCTCCCTCACTCTCCAAGTCCGGAGTGAAAATGGCAGTGATGTGCGGCTCCTTATATGGAATCCAACACCGCAAGAATCCGACAGCGGGATGATGACGTTTTGCCTCGTTCTGGGATCCGAGTCTGGTGGGAAGTCCCGAGCCAGATTCGGATTCTGTTTCGGAATGTTATGTTCAGGGGGCTTCGGTTCTCAGAAAACCGAACCCGCTCATCTCTAGGATTTAGTTTTAGTTTAGTACTAGCTGTTACTTATAGTACTATTCCTCCAAGCCTGGAGGTTATCCCCAGTTAGGGGTATTATTTGTGTTAGCACTCCTCACTATTAACCTCTCCTTGGCCTGGCAGTCCCTCATCCCCTCAGTACTTTAGTTTTAGCTAGTCTGCCTTTGTTTGCCTTCCCTTCTCCCCGTTCATCCTTGCTGGCCATGTAGTTATCTTAGGGTTCAGTTCCTGTTGGCTTTGATTCAGGTCACCTAGGGGTTGAGCTCATACTACCACCAGTGGTGTAAGTCCTGGTGGGCATCCCAGTACCGGTAGACGCATAGAGTCTTATGGGGAAAGCGGCTCTTATAGGCAAGAACACCTGCTGAGTGCGTTCTAGGAGTCTCAACCCCTGGTTTGCAGGGGTCACTGCCTGAAGACCTACAAGCAACACTGTATTCCGAAGGAAGATCTCCATTCCACTGTAACAGCCTGGGCTACTCCCAGGGCCCGATGCTCCCCCCTGCATCCAGTCATTGGATACCGCTAAGGCCCACCGCTCCCCCTTCACCCCCACCCACAGGATAAACATCCATCACTGATAGCACCCTCCTGCAGCCTCAGATGATGTGGCAGGGGTGTAGGGAGGTCCTACTTGGCAGGCTCAGAGCAGCAGCAGCAGAGCAGTGGGTGCAGTGCCATGATTTGCGGGGATTTAGGGGGTGGGGCCTAATGCTGTGATGCCCCACTCCATCAGAGACCTCTGCTGTAGCAGGTAATGTATCTCCTGCTCACTCCCCCTTATCTCTACCCTCAATCTCTCTCTGACACTTTCTCTGTTGCTACAATCTTTCTCCCTGACACGGTCTCTCTCCCTCACTCCATTCCTGACACTGTACTCCTGACACACTGTCACTGTCTCTCCCTCTCTGACATGGTCTATCTTTCTCCCTGACACTGTCTTTCTCTCCTCTCTCTGGCACTGTCTCTCCCTCTCTCTCTCTCTCTCATGCTCGGACACTGTCTCTCTCCCTGGCACCATCTCTCTCCCTCCCTGACACTATCTCTCTTACTTTCTCCCCCTGACACTCTCTCTCTCCTGGATACTATTTCTCTCCCTCTCTAACACTATCTCTCTCTCTCTGGCACTCTATCTCACTCTCCTTCTCCCCATTACACTGGCTACCACTCCTTCTCTCTTTCCTGACACTGGGGTCAATTCAATTTGCCGACAGTTGAACAGCGCCGAGAATTAGCTCCCGTCGCTATTCAATTCTGATCATGTTAAGACGGCAAATGCCCGTTCTCCCAGACTTAATAGGTTGATTTGTAGGGAGAACGGGCATTCTCCGACTTAACTGCCCAGCGCGCTGCTGATTCACAACAGAATCAGCCTCGCGCCGGCCACACGCCAGCACTTTTGTCTGATTTCTTCTCTTACCCCCCGGGGGTGCAAGAGGAATTCCCGACAATTAAGTGTCTATGGCGCTGTATTAAATAGCGCCGGGAGATAATTCCCGGCGCTATTCAACAGTCGGCAAATTGAATTGACCCCACTGTCTCTCTGTCCATCCCTGACACTCTCTCTCTCCCTGGCACTCTCTCTTGCTCCCCCTCTCTTTTGCTCTCCTCCCTCCCTGACACACTCTCTCCGTCTGACACCATCTCTCTCTCCCTGATGACCGCCCTCTCTCTTTTCCCCTCTCAACTCTTTTTCTCTTTTCTTTCTCCCTGACACCCTCTCTCTTGCGCATTTCTTTCTCTTTCTTTCCCTCTATTTCCATGAAACCCTCTCTCCCTAACCCCTCTCTCTCCGTCACTTTCTTGTTCCTTCCTCTTTCTCTCTCTCTTCCCCTGACACACTTGTTATCTCTTTTCCACTCTCCTCACTCTCTCTCTCTTGCTCTCCTAAGGGGCAGTGGCATAACTACCATAGGTGCAGGGGATGCGGCTGCTATGCAGGTCCCACTGCTTCCCTGCACTCAATCAAGCTGCAGCATAGTGCAAGACTCCACTCAGGCGCCCAGTGTTTCATGAGGACCAGGTCCCAGAGACCAGCCAGGGATGCCGCCACTGCCGACCCACCCGAAGCTGCCAGCAGGCCCTGAGCTGCTCAGATCTTTCTGCCACAAGATCCAGACACTCTGTTACTGAGTGTCCAGGGCCACCTCCTAAGACTGTAGGAAGTGCCTGGTGTTAGGCGCCGGGGTCCGCTCGTCGGTGCGGCCCGGCGCCTAGCAACCAGGGACGCCGTACGCGGACAGCCGCCGGCTCCCTGGCAACGCTGGACGCCGGGCGCGCTGAGCCGCACGGATCCTAGCAACGGGGACGCCACTGGCGGACCGTGTTCCCCGTTGCTAGGTTTTAAGAGTTAATGTATTCTCCTGCTCTCTGGCCATGCAGCAAGGCAGCTGCACGGCATTTATTCTAATCAGCCTTTTGGCAGCTGATTGGAGGACTCCTTGTTAAATACACTCCCAGGGCTTCTCACAGACGCCGGTAATAGCTTCCTGCATGCTGTTTCTGTTTGCTGAGAGTCTGTTCCAGTCTTGCTGTATCCGGTCATTCCAGTATTCGGAAGTCCTGAACTCGGAAGTTTGTCATCTTATTCCTGGAGTCCTGACTAATCACCATATAACATCCAGTGGTGTTCGTGAGTCGCGGCCTTGCCGTGTGTTGCGGCTTGTCCGCTTTATTATTTATTATTTGTGTTTTGGAGCATTCTGCGGAGGGTTCCGCTTCCACAGGTCCACTCTGGTATCCGGCGGTGCTGGGTAGGAATATTGGACAAGTGGATTTTGGTTGTCCTTTTCCCTGGCGGGTTTCCGCACATACTTCTGTTTTTGTTAGTTAGCTTGTTGCCCCTGGCCTGTTGTCAGTCAGAGGTCCTCTTGTTATCATCCTGCCTCGGATTTCCCTTTGTCTCTCACTAAGACCGGGGGGCACCGGAGTTGGGCAGACATAATCCGCCCTTCAAACGTGGCTGCCAGGGGCTCAAGAAACCATAGTCTCGCAGGGGATTTCCGATAGCACGGGTGAGATAATAGAGTTAGGGCGCCAGGGGCAACTAGTCTTCCCTGCTCCCGTTACCTGCATTCCATTCCAGCGCTCTGGTCCTTGTTATAAAATCTCCTCCAGTCAGGAGTGCTGGAATCATAACATTATTACCGGCCCTACCAAAACTTAAAATTAAAACGGAGTTTAATTTTTATTCAGTTTTTTGTAAGAAATTGTCGGCCTCATGAACCCAACAGGGTTAGGACCAAATCCTGGTCAGTTCTTAGTCAGTCAGATTCAAGAACTTACTCAGATGGTTCAGGATCTTTCCCTTCGGGTGAAGTCGCAGGAAGATCTTTTACGAACTTCCCCGAGGGTAGTTCCTGAACCAAAAATGCATTTGCCTGACCGTTTTTCTGGTGATAGAAAAGAGTTTTTTAATTTTAAAGAATCCTGTAAACTTTATTTTCGTTTAAGACCGATCTCCTCGGGTACTGAATCTCAGCGGGTCGGGATTATTATTTCTTTGCTCCAGGGGGATCCCCAGACTTGGGCATTTGGTTTAAAAGCAGATGATCCGGTGTTTTTGTCAGTAGATGCTTTTTTTGGGTCTTTAGGACTGTTATATGATGACCCTGATAGAGAGGCATCCGCTGAAGGTCAATTGCGCGCTCTCAGACAGGGTAGGAATCCTGCAGAGGTTTATTGTACGGAGTTTCGCCGGTGGTCGAACGACTGTGGCTGGAATGACCCAGCCCTGCGCAGTCAGTTTCGCCTCGGCTTATCAGAATCAATTAAAGACAGTCTCCTCCAGTATCCCGCTCCTGAGACTCTCGATAAACTCATGGAGCTTTCTATTAAGATTGATCGTCGTCTCAGAGAGCGGAAGGCTGAAAAAGGAGCATCGGTCAGGTCATCTCCGTGTGTATATTCCATCCCTGAGGACATAGAGGAGCCCATGCAGATGGGTCTCTCCCGGTTGTCTCCTGAAGAGAGAGCCAGAAGGCAAAACTCTGGTCTTTGTTTGTACTGTGGGGGTAAGGGACATTTTGCTCGTAATTGTCCGAATAAGTCGGGAAACGCCTTGACCAGGTGAATTGTGAGGGGGTTCACCTAGGTCTGCAGCTTATCTCCTCGCATAACTCCCTTTTAGTCCCAGCTAAGGTTTCCTTTGGCAGCCTCAGTTCCTCTGTGTCGGCTTTTGTCGACAGTGGAGCCGCAGGAAACTTTATGGATTTAACTTGGGCTAAGGCCTTAGGCATTCCTCAGTTATCTTTGGGTAGGAGTGTCACCATGCATGGTTTAGATGGGAGTCCACTGTCCAATGGGGTTATTTCCCTCTGTACACCCCCTGTACTACTTACGGTAGGAGCTCTTCATTCTGAAAAGATCGAGTTCTTCCTTACCCATTGCCCAGCAGTTCCAGTGGTTCTGGTTCACCCTTGGCTGGCCTTTCACAATCCCACCATTGATTGGCGGTCAGGGGAGATTTCTCAATGGGGTGCCTTCTGTGATAAGGAATGTATTTCTTTTCCAGTCAGAATAGCTGCTGCAATTCCTGGACTCATTCAAGTGGAGTACCAGGAGTTTGCTGATGTGTTCTCCAAGGGCAATGCAGACCTTCTGCCTCCCCATCGGCCTTATGATTGCGCCATTGAGCTAATTCCTGGTGCCGCATTGCCAAAGGGAAGGTTATATGCTTTATCCGGGCCAGAAACTGCGGCCATGAATGATTATGTTAAAGAGAGCCTAGGGAAAGGATTTATCAGGTCATCTAAATCTCCTTTAAGTGCAGGCTTCTTCTTTGTGGAGAAAAAGGATGGCTTACTCAGACCTTGCATTGACTATAGAGCCTTAAATAAAATCTCAGTTAAAAATACTTATCCTCTGCCGCTGATTTCTGTCCTCTTTGATCAGCTGCGTTCGGCTGTGATTTTCTCCAAAATCGATCTAAGAGGAGCGTATAACCTCATCCGAATCAGGTCCGGAGATGAGTGGAAGACAGCCTTCAGTACTCAGTCGGGTCACTACGAGTACCTAATGATGCCGTTCGGCTTGTCTAACGCTCCAGCAGTTTTCCAGGACCTCATTAACGATGTGCTCCGTGACTTCCTAGGGAAATTCGTGGTCGTTTACTTAGACGACATCCTGATTTATTCTGACTCTATTGAACAACATGTTACCCAGGTGCGTCAGGTTCTTCAAAAGTTACGTGAGAATCATCTATATGCCAAACTGGAGAAATGCGAGTTTCATGTCACGGAGGTATCTTTTTTAGGATACATTATTTCCCCTCGGGGATTTTTCATGGAACCAAAGAAGCTTCAGGCCATCCTTAGTTGGGCGCAACCCACCAATTTAAAAGCAATTCAGCGCTTTTTAGGGTTTGCGAATTATTACAGGAGGTTCATTCATTCCTTCTACGACCTGGTTGCTCCCATTGTGGCCCTGACAAAGAAAGGAGCGGATCCTACCAACTGGTCGCGTGAAGCGGAGTTGTCCTTTCGGGCCTTGAAACAAGCTTTTGTCTCGGCTCCAGTCCTTAGACATCCCAATCCAGGATTGCCCTTCGTGGTGGAGGTTGATGCCTCGGAGGTTGGAGTAGGGGCTATACTATCTCAAAAGGATCCAGAGTCTCAGGAACTACATCCTTGTGCCTTTATGTCTAGGAAATTCTCCTCCGCTGAATCCAACTATGACGTTGGTAACCGGGAACTACTGGCAATAAAATGGGCTTTCGAGGAGTGGAGGCATTGGCTGGAGGGAGCAACACATACCATTTCAGTATTGACTGACCATAAGAATCTGCAATACATTGAATCAGCTAAGCGGCTGAATGCCCGGCAGGCTCGTTGGGCTTTGTTCTTTACTCGTTTCAAGTTTATTATAACTTTCAGGCCAGGTTCCAAGAATACCAAGGCAGATGCTCTGTCACGCAGTTTTCTTCCGGTTCATGATAACAGTCCTGTTACTCCCATACTTTCATCTTCAGTCATTTGGGCAGGCCTCACACAAGATTTATTTACCCAGTTAAAACAGCTTCAACACCAAACTCCTAGAAAAACTCCTGCTGGTCGTCTTTACGTCCCTGAGTTCCTGAGAGCTAATGTTTTGACTGAGTTCCATGATAACAAAGTTTCCGGGCATCCAGGGATCTCTAAGACATTGGAGTTAGTCTCCCGCTCAGTATGGTGGCCTGGTCTTTCTAAAGACGTTAAGGAGTTTGTTTCTTCATGTCAGGTTTGTGCACAGCATAAGGTTCCCCGTTCCTTGCCTATCGGGCAACTTATGCCTTTGAATGTCCCTCTCAGGCCATGGTCTCATATTTCCATGGATTTTGTGGTGGACCTTCCCCTTTCAGCTGGATGCAGAGTAATTTGGGTGGTAGTAGACCGTTTTAGCAAGATGGCTCATTTCATTGCCCTTCCCCGACTGCCATCTGCCCAAGGATTGGCAGTGTTGTTTCTCCGCCATATTTTCAGACTTCATGGGTTGCCCACTGATATTGTTTCTGATCGGGGTCCACAATTCGTTGCACAATTCTGGAAGTGTTTTTGTGCTTCATTAAAGATGAGATTGTCATTAACATCTGGTTACCACCCACAGTCCAACGGGCAAACCGAGCGAGTTAACCAATCATTGAAACAGTATTTGCGTTTGTACTCAGCCAAACTCCAGAATGATTGGTCCGAGTTTCTTCCATTACCGGAGTTTGCTTACAATAATTCTTGTCATTCCTCCACCAACGTGTCCCCATTCTTTTCAGTTTTTGGTTTTCACCCCAGAGCTAATTCTTTTTTTCAACATTCCTCAGTTTCCTCGCTAACCTTAACCTCCCATCTCAGAGCCATTTGGAAAAAAGTGCACCTTGCTCTCAGAAAAGCGGCCTTTCGTGAGAAAAAAATTTCTGACCGGCTCCGACGTCCTTGCAATTTTAAGGTGGGAGATAGGGTATGGTTGTCGACTCGTAACATTAGACTTCGACAATCTTCAGCTAGGTTGGGACCCAAATTTATTGGACCATTTCATATCATTAAAAAAGGTAACCCAGTTGCTTTCCGGTTACGTTTACCAAAATCTCTTCGGATTGGTAATACGTTTCATTGCTCCCTGTTGAAGCCATACATTTCTACCAATAAATTTCCTCGGAAGATCTCTCAGGGAAGATCTCCAGTGGATGTACAGGGACAACAGGAGTTCCTGGTGGAGAAGGTTCTCGATTCCAAGTTGTCCAGGGGCCGGCTTTATTTTCTGGTTCACTGGAAAGGTTATGGTCCAGAGGAAAGGTCCTGGGTCCTGGATAAGGATCTTCATGCCCCAAGGCTCAAGAGGGCATTTTTTCGGGAGTTTCCTTGGAAGCCTGGCTTTAGGGGTTCCTTGACCCCTCCTCAAGGGGGGGGTACTGTTAGGCGCCGGGGTCCGCTCGTCGGTGCGGCCCGGCGCCTAGCAACCAGGGACGCCGTATGCGGACAGCCGCCGGCTCCCTGGCAACGCTGGACGCCGGGCGCGCTGAGCCGCACGGACCCTAGCAACGGGGACGCCACTGGCAGACTGTGTTCCCCGTTGCTAGGTTTTAAGAGTTAATGTATTCTCCTGCTCTCTGGCCATGCAGCAAGGCAGCTGCACGGCATTTATTCTAATCAGCCTTTTGGCAGCTGATTGGAGGACTCCTTGTTAAATACACTCCCAGGGCTTCTCACAGACGCCGGTAATAGCTTCCTGCATGCTGTTTCTGTTTGCTGAGAGTCTGTTCCAGTCTTGCTGTATCCGGTCATTCCAGTATTCGGAAGTCCTGAACTCGGAAGTTTGTCATCTTATTCCTGGAGTCCTGACTAATCACCATATAACATCCAGTGGTGTTCGTGAGTCGCGGCCTTGCCGTGTGTTGCGGCTTGTCCGCTTTATTATTTATTATTTGTGTTTTGGAGCATTCTGCGGAGGGTTCCGCTTCCACAGGTCCACTCTGGTATCCGGCGGTGCTGGGTAGGAATATTGGACAAGTGGATTTTGGTTGTCCTTTTCCCTGGCGGGTTTCCGCACATACTTCTGTTTTTGTTAGTTAGCTTGTTGCCCCTGGCCTGTTGTCAGTCAGAGGTCCTCTTGTTATCATCCTGCCTCGGATTTCCCTTTGTCTCTCACTAAGACCGGGGGGCCCCGGAGTTGGGCAGACATAATCCGCCCTTCAAACGTGGCTGCCAGGGGCTCAAGAAACCATAGTCTCGCAGGGGATTTCCGATAGCACGGGTGAGACAATAGAGTTAGGGCGCCAGGGGCAACTAGTCTTCCCTGCTCCCGTTACCTGCATTCCATTCCAGCGCTCTGGTCCTTGTTATAAAATCTCCTCCGGTCAGGAGTGCTGGAATCATAACACCTGGTGGTATATGTTTCCGTCCGCAGTCTGTAACTATCTGCAGCCGTGGTCACATGATCCCACTGCACTCCTTATTTTACATTGGCTACAGAAGCCCTGTAGGGCCAGATTAAAAATGGGGTGGATGGAGCTCCAGGCCTCCACATAAAAACAGTCACCAGGACAGCATGATGATGACCAGCCATCAGCTGGCTATATATCATAAGGGTTAAAATTGCATTTCTATTTTCCACAGAAAACGGTGCAATTTTTGTACTTTTATATATTTAGGGAGACATTGTGCTTATAGTGTATGGTATCTACTTGCCTACATGGCACTGGCCTCGCCTCTGCTTCTCACAATAGGCCCTTGAACATTTTCAACCCCACGAGTATAAGGCCCCTCATCTGGCCCTGCCTGTAGGTCCACAATTAGCACCAAAGAAAGTGACGCAAACTCGCAATACAGCCCTACTGCCATGCATAGGCGGTGACACCCACCCCTCAGAGTAGAGATCTCTGATGTCCCCCCTGTGTACCGCGGATGGTGCTCGTTGTTAACATGCTTATCCTAGACTTGATGAGAACTCAATCAGGAACTGTGGGCTGGCAGCTTTCGCTTCTGGAGTGGCTAAAAGACTAGAACTGGGACAGGCTAGGGATGTTATTCTGTCTGGAGTGGTTAAAGGCTACCAGTAGCAGTTCCTACAATTTCATGTGCAATGCATCTAGCAGGGCTCGCGACCAGCGCATGTGCACAAACATCAGCTTCTGGGGACTGCATTGGCTGCAGCTCCTAGAAGCCTAGTACGGCTCACAAAAAGGCAGGGAGTGGCAGTCCCAAAGGAATAAAACACCTCCCCATAGGACTCCTGTCGGACAGAGATTAGCAGGCAGTGCTTCTAATAGGAAGTCACTGACACAGCCAGGAAAGTTTTACTGGGGGTTGTGGATTTTAGTGGGGTAAAATCCACCACTGGTTCAGGCTACAGTTTCTACTGGATTGTTCAGGATCCATACTGGAAGAGTGTTTGATCATAGGGAATATCTTGGTGCATTCCAGAGGAAACAGGTCTCAGCAATATCAGTTACAACCTGCCAGCTGCCGAAAATACAATTTATACCATACAGATGGAGCGTCCCTCATCGTTCAAGTTTCTCCGCCTAAACGGAGTATTTGTTGCGCCTTAGCTATAGCTAAGGTTGTTGAGGTGTTGTACGTAGAGGCTAATTGAGGTGCAACAATTTACACAGTATGCAATACACATCTTCACCACTGGGTGGCTAATGCTCCACTAATCCAGTATTGTAGAGTGAATAGCAGCGGATGAATATACAGTACAGTAATCGTACAGTAATAGTGTACTCTTCGCAAGCCCTGGCAAATGGCCAGTGACAACTGTAATGTTATACACACAGACCGACGGAGAGAGTCAATCAGGAATTTGAAGTGTATAGCGTACTGTAAATAAAGGGACGCTGTAGATAATATTCATTCTCTGTTGGGACCAAAAATAAATCAATCAATAAATAAAAAGTGTATAGATGCAAATTAACGTGTTAAAGCAATGGTCCATTGGCGTTAGTGTTATGTGAGTGTCCAAGTCCCGTAGACAATACATGTATGTGTTAGAACACAATGTGAGGTGACATTTTTGAAAAGTGCAGGGTGGCAAAACATGTGCTCTAATGTTACTATCGTAATCAGATGTTTCCTTTTCATTTATGAACTATGGGGGTCATTCCGAGTGATCGCTCGCTGACGTTTTTCACAGCTTACAGGTTACTACTGCGCATGCACCGCAATGCGCAGGCGCGTTGTATGAGTACAAAGCGGATCGTTGCTGGGCGATGGATTTAACGAAGAATCCATTCGCACAGCTGATCGCAAGGAGATTGACTTGAAGAGAGCGTTTGTGGGTGGCAACTAACCGTTTTCAGGGAGTGTTTGTAAAAACGCAGGAGTGTCCAAGTGTTTGCAGGGTGGGTGTCTGACGTCAATTCAGGGATAAAAAAGACTGAAGTGATTGCAAGGGCTGAGTAAGTCCAGAGCTACTCAGAAACTGCAAAAAACTTTTTTGTCCTGCTTGGCTGCACACATATTCGCACACTTGCAAAGCGAACCCCCCCATGGGCGGTGACTATGCGTTTGCATGGCTGCTAAAAGTAGCTAGCGAGCGATCAACTCGGAATGACCCCCGATGTTTTATGAGATAACCCCAATATGCATATAAACAGGATTTTAATTACCTACCGGTAAATCCTTTTCTCGTAGTCTGTAGAGGATGCTGGGGTCCATATTAGTACCATGGGGTATTGACGGGTCCACTAGGAGCCACTGGCACTTTAAGGGTTTAAGAGTGTGGGCTGGCTCCTCCCTCTATGCCCCTCCTACCAGACTCAGTCTAGAAACTGTGCCCGAGGAGACGGACAACTTCGAGAGAAGGATTTTACGCAGATAGTGGCGAGATTCACACCAGCTCACACACAAGGCAAACCAAGCTAACTAGCTTGAAATATCAGCAACGGCTGAACAAATAGGATTTTAATTACCTACCGGTAAATCCTTTTCTCATAGTCCCAGCTCTTCGTGATCCTGCAGTGGTTACTTAGGGGGTCATTCCGAGTTGTTCGCTCGGTAAAAATCTTCGCATCGCAACGATTTTCCGCTTAATGCGCATGCGCAATGTCCGCACTGCGACTGCGCCAAGTAAATTTGCTATGCAGTTAGGATTTTTACTCACGGCTTTTTCATCGTTCTGGCGATCGTAATGTGATTGACAGGAAATGGGTGTTACTGGGCAGAAACAGGCCGTTTTATGGGCGTGTGGGAAAAAACGCTACCGTTTCCGGAAAAAACGCAGGAGTGGCCGGAGAAACGGAGGAGTGTCTGGGCGAACGCTGGGTGTGTTTGTGACGTCAAACCAGGAACGACAAGCACTGAAATGATCGCAGATGCCGAGTAAGTCTGGAGCTACTCAGAAACTGCTACGAGGTGTGTAATCGCAATATTGCGAATACATCGTTCGCAATTTTAAGATGCTAAGATTCACTCCCAGTAGGCGGCGGCTTAGCATGAGCAAATCTGCTAAAATCCGCTTGCGAGCAAACAACTCGGAATGACCCCCTTAGTTCAGTACTGCTTAGTTCTTGGTTAAGTACTGTTGTTACTTGGTTAAGTAATATTTCTCCTACGTCCTAGAGGATGCTGGGGTCCACATTAGTGCCATTGGGGATGTACCAAAGCTCCCAGAACGGGAGGGAGAGCGCGGAGGCTCCTGCAGAACTGATTGACCAAACATAAGGTCCTAAGCGGCCAAAGTATCGAAATTGTAGAACCTTGCAAATGTGTTCGACCCAGACCAAGTAGCCGCTCGGCAAAGCTGTAAAGCCGAGACACCCCGGGCAGCCACCCAGGAAGAACCCATCTTATGAGTAGAGAGGGCCTTAACAGACGTAGGACACGGCAATCCTGCCGTAGAATATGCATGCTGGATAGTGAACTGGATCCAGCGAGAGATCGTCTGCTTAGAAGCAGGACACCCAAGTCTTGGGATCTTGGGATCATACAGGACAAACGGAGAGTACGATTTGCTGTGACGAGCAGTCCTCTTCACGTAGATTTTCAGAGCCCTTACAACATCCAAGAACTTTGATGAAATTGAGGAGTCAGTAGCAACTGGCACCACAATAGGTTGGTTGATATGAAATGTCGACAACTTTCGGAAGGAACTGCTGACGTGTCCGGAGTTCAGCTCTATCTTCATCTTACAAGACAAAGCCCCCAACTCTGACACAGGTCTAGCAGAAGCTAAGGCCAACAGAGTGACAGCCTTCCACGTGAGAAATTTGACCTCAACCTCCGGTAGAGGCTCCAACCAATCTGATTGGAGAAACTGTAACAGCACATTAAGATCCCAGGGCGCCGTAGGCGGCACAAAGGGAGGCTGGATGTGCAGAACCCCTTTCAGAAAAGTCTGAACCTCAGGGAGGGAAACCAACTGTTTCTGGAAGAAAATGATAGGGCCAAAATCTGGACCTTTACGGATCCCAACCTCAGGCCCATATCCACACCTGCTTGCAGGAAGAGGAGAAACCAGCCCAGTCGAAGCTCAACCGTAGGAAACGTCTGGGACTCACACCAAGAGACATGGGGGGGTCATTCCGAGTTGATCGTAGCTGTGCTAAATTTAGCACAGCTACGATCTTCTTCTCTGACATGCGGGGGGACGCTCAGCACAGGGCTAGCCCGCCCCGCATGTCAGTCCGGCCCCCCTCGCAGAAGTGCAAAGGCATCGCACAGCGGCGATGCCCTTGCACTTCAAGAGTAGCTCCTGGCCAGCGCAGCTTTAGCATGCGGAGGAGCTACTCTGTCAATCAGGCAGAGGCGATCGCATCCCTGCTACAGCCATCGGCCGTCTGCGCCGGTGCATGCACAGCAGGGACCCGTTCGCTCTGCTGCGTTAAAACGCAGCGAGCGAACGGGTCAGAATGACCCCCATAGGGTGTAATTCAGAGTTGATCGCAGCAGCAAATTTGTTAGCAGTTGGGCAAAATCATGTGCACTGCAGGTGTGGCAGATATAACATTTGCAGAGAGAGTTTGATTTGGGTGGGTCATATTGTTCTGTGCAGGGTAAATACTGGCTGCTTTATTTTTACACTGCAATTTAGATTTCAGTTTGAACACACCCCACCCAAATCTATCTCTCTCTGCACATGTTATATCTGCCCCCCTGCAGTGCACAGGGTTTTGCTCAACTGCTAACAAATTTGCTGCTGCGATCAACTCTGAATTAGGCCCATAGTTTTTCCAAATACGATGGTAATGTTTAGACGTTACTCCTTTCCTAGCCTGTATCAGGGTAGGAATACCTTGTTTGGAACGACCTTCCGAGCTAATATCTGGCGTTCAACCTCAATGCCGTCAAATGTAGCCGCTGTAAGTCTTGATAAGTGAACGGCCCCTGCTGCAGCAGGTCCTCCCGAAGAAGAAGAGGCCTCGGCTTTTCTAGCAGAAGATCCGCCTACCAAGTCCTTCTTGGCCAGTCCGGAGCAATGAGGATCGCCTGAACTCTTGTTCTCGTTATGAGTTTTAGAACTCTTGGAATAAGTGGAAGCGGAGGAAACAAGTACACCGACTGGAACACCCACGGAGTCACTAGGGCGTCCACCGTTATGGCTTGCGGGCCCCTTGACCTGGAACAATACAGCTGAAGCTTCTTGTTGAGATGAGAGGCCATCATGTCTATTTGAGGTACACCTCAAAGATCTGTTACCTCTGTGAACACCTCCGGATGGAGTCCCCACTCTCCTGGATGGAGATCGTGACTGCTGAGGAAGTCCGCTTCCCAGTTGTCTACTCCCGGAATGAAGATTGCTGACAGCGCCAACGCGTGTTTTTCTGCCCAGAGGATGATTCTTGTTACCTCTGACATTGCAGCTCTGCTCTTCGTTCTGCCCTGTTGGTTTATGTAAGCCACTGTCATTACATTGGCCGACTGCACTTGAATGGCTCGATCTCGTAGAAGATAGGCCGCTTGGAGAAGACCGTTGTAGACGGCTCTTAGTTCCAGAATGTTTATTGGAAGGCTGGATTCCAGGCTTGACCACCGTCCTTGGAAGGATTCCTCCTGAGTGACTGCGCCCCAGCCCCGGAGACTTGCATCCGTGGTTAGAAGGACCCAGTCCTGAATCATGAACCTACGGCCCTCCAAAAGGTGAGGTAGTTGCAGCCACCAGAGGAGTGAAATCCTGTCTTTCGGCGACAGACGTATTCTCTGGTGCATGTGTAGATGAGATCCCGATTACTTGTCCAGGAGATCCAGTTGGAAGGACCGAGCATGAAACCTTCCGTACTGTAGAGCCTCGTAAGAGGCCACCATCTTCCCCAGAAGGCGAATGCACTGATGAACCGAAACCCGGGCTGGCTTCAGGACATCCCGGACCATTGTTTGTATCACCAACACTTTCTTCTCCGGGAGAAACACCCTCTGCACTTCCATGTCGAGGATCATTCCCAGAAAAGACAATCTCCTGGTCGGCTCCAAATGTGATTTTGGAAGATTCAGGATCCAACCGTGATCCCTGAGCAGATGAGTCGTAAGAACAATGGACTGCAACAACTTCTCCCTGGACGATGCCTTTAGCAGCAGATCATCCAGATATGGGAGTATGTTCACCCCCTCTCTGCGGAGGAGAACCATCATCCCTGCCATCACCTTGGTGAGCACCCTCGTGCTGTGGAGAGGCCGAATGGCAGTGCCTGGAATTGATAGTGACTGTCTAACAGTGCAAATCTGAGATAAGCCTGGTGAGGCGGCCAATTCGGAATGTGGAGGTTCACATCCTTGATATCCAGGGATACCAGAAGCTCTGAGAGACTCCATTTTGAATTTGAACACCCTCAGGTAAGGGTTCAACGATTTCAAGTTCAAAATTGGTTTGACCGAACCATCTGGTTTCGGTACCGCAAAAAGGTTTGAATAATAACCCTTGTTTTGCATAAGAGGTGGAACTGGGATAATGACCTGTGACTTTTATAATTTTAGGATGGCTTCCTGTAGGATAGCCCGGTCAGCAAAGCTGGCAAACCTGATTTGAAGAATCAGTGAGGCGGAAGTTCTTGAAACTCCAGTCTGTACCCCTGGGACACAATATCCTGTACCCAGGGATCCAGGCCGGATGACACCCAGACGTGGCTGAAACGTCGGAGTCTCGTACCCACCAGCCCGTCCTCCAGGCTTTGAGGTCCACCATCATGCTGAGGATTTTGAGGAACCAGAAGCAGGTCACTGGTCCTGGAAGCCTGCGGGTGCAGGCTTTTTGGATTTTGCCCAACCACCTCTAAAGAAAGTGGTAGAAGGCTTGGGATTTTTTGTCTTAGCGGCCCGAAAGGACTGCTGCACAGCTGAAGTAAATGGTTCCTTCGTAGAAGGAGTAGCAGAGGGAAGGAAAGGTGACTTACCCGCGATTGCCGCGGAAGTCCACGCATCCAACGCTTCCCCAAATAGAGCCTGACCTGTGTAGGGTAGGCTCTCCACACTTCTCCTGGATTCTGTGTCTGCAAATCATTGGCATAGCCAGAGTCCCCTGTGAGCTGATACTGACATGGAGGATAGCCGTGCAGTCAGCGTACCCAGGTCTTTTATGGATTCCACCATGGACGCCACAGAATCCTGTATGTTATGTAAATACAATTCAATGTCACTACTATTCATTGCATCCAAATCCTCTAGTAATGTGCCTGACCACTTTACTATTGCTTTAGAAATCCATGCACAGGCAATAGTGGGCTTTAAGGCCACTCCTGAAGCAGTGTATATGGATTTGAGCATAGTGTCAATCTTACGATCAGCCGGTTCTTTCAACACGGTAGAACCAGGGACAGGTAAAATCACCTGTTTAGACAGTCTGGAGACAGATGTTCCATTTTCTCCTATCTTCCTCAGGGTAAGGAAAAGCAACCAGAACTCTTTTTGGGATCTGGAATTTTTTCTCCGGTTTTACCCAGGATTTTTCAAATATAGCCCTTAAATTCTTTAGACGCGGTAAAGGTTAGAGGGGCTTTCTTATTATCAGTGAAGTAAGCCTCCTCAACCTGCTCAGGTGTAGTGTCATTATTGTTTAACACATCTCTAATGGCCTTATCATGAGCTGCACCCCCCTTTGCAAGGGATGCCGCCCCCCTCAGCACGTCCCCATCACTGTCTGAAGTATCAGAAGCGGTATCAGTGTCATCTTGCATAATTTGGGCAAGTGCACGTTTCTGTAGGAACAAGCTAGGGGATTTCGCAGGAAGAGGGACAGAGCCTGACCAAACTGCCATAGACTTCTTCAACACCTGAGTTTCAGTCTCAGTATTAGCTTCAACAATAGGGATCTGAGACAAAACATTACAATCCTGTGTACATGGAATGGATCCCTCCTGAGAGGAAACACCTTCTGCAACATATGACACACAGTCCCTAGACATAGCTATGTGAGATAGTAAACACCCACACACACACAGGGAAATGTCAGACACCGTTTCCCCCCAAGTATGCCAGAGAGAGAGAGAGAGACAGACAGAGATTGGAGCCAACCCACACACAGCACTTTTTAAGGTAGAACTAATGACACTACCAGCGCTGTCTGTGTACCTTAATAGACTACACAGACTTTACACAGCCTCCCCCTCCCTTCTACAACCCCCTGGTACCGTACAAGATAGCTGGAGTTGACTTGGAGGGACAGCTCTCCATGTCAGCGCTTCTGCAGGCAGGAAGATGGCGCTGAACGCTGCTGGGTCGGCTCTGAGAAGCTCCGCCCCCTTTCATGGTGCTGCTTCCCGCTCTCCTGTAGTTTATACTGGCCTGAGGAATTGTGCTGGCAGCGATCCTGGGACCCTGACAGGCTTGTTGGACAGTGTAGGGTGTAGGCGCTGGCTCAGGGCGCCCCTCACAGCGCCGCACCATGTACCGCTGAGCCCCGGAGCGCAGTTAGTACAGCGCTCCCTACCCTGTTGCCGCTATCTTCACACCGGCTCCCCGCTTGCCAGGGGGGGCGGTGACTAACTCACCACTTAAGTCTTCTGGCTCTGTAAGGGGGTGGCGGCATGCTGCTTAGGTGACCAATCCCTTGTGGCGGCGAACTTTCGATCCCCTCAGGAGCTCAGTGTCCTGTCAGCGGAGATAGTGGCTCAGACCCCGCAGGACGGACACTACTCCCCCCCCCCCCCTTAGTCCCTCGAAGCACGGAGGCTGTTGCCAGCAGCCTCCCTGTGCCTAAACTCTAAAAAAACTAAATAAAACTAAAAGAACTCCTATGGATCTCACCTAGCTGTGACCGGCTCCTCCGGGCACATTTTCTAAACTGAGTCTGGTAGGAGGGGCCTAGAGGGAGGAGCCAGCCCACACTCTCAAACTCTTAAAGTGCCAGTGGCTCCTAGTGGACCCGTCTATACCTCATGGTACTAATGTGGACCCCAGCATCCTCTAGGACGTAAGAGAAATACCGTTTGTTGAGAGGTTATCTGAATTGGTCCCTGATTCAGATTACCTGTACTTGGAGGCACTGTTGCCCATCTCTGGGACTGATAAGTCTACCCACTCTTCATTCTGCTCAAGCATCCAGCAGTCATTTACGACCTCAGGCCTTGCACTCAGACTCCGTTTTCCTCTATTGGTCCACTCTGTGTAACAACTGCCACCCTACAAATATTCACCATTGCAGCCACTTTGCTAATACTCACACAGCTGCTACGAGCGCAAACCATCCGCACTCAAAGTCCATCAGATTGTGTAATTTACCCTTTATTTCACGAGTGATATACTTCATTATTTTCTGCATACTGTACCTCCGCCTTTCTGGTCTTATACAGATCCAGACAGTCTACGTCAGCATTATCTTGATGAGCTAATTGTATACAATGACACACAAAACATACAAATTGCTTTACTGTACGTTATGCAGCAAGTTACTGTTGCTTTTGGACTGAGCTCCATGTAACATTTTATTCCTTGTACTAAAGTGATCATTTATCTTGAAGTCACTCTGCCGCTGAGGTCCAAGGAGGCTAATTTAAGATCATCTCCTGCACTTTCCTTCTATTTGGCCATTAATATCATATCTAATCCTCATCATTTTATACATTCCCAGACTGTGACGCAGACAACATAGGATACTTACTTTGATCCTTCAGCAGAGCGAGAAAGAGACACAAGTTGGAGATTAATTAGTTGGGCTGCTGATCGCTCACTTCTAAGAACCCAGCTGGAGACCAGAATTATTTCAACGGCATGCCCCGTAGCTCAGGTAACACTTAAATGAGATATACTGTACTACACACATCAACATGTTAATACTGTAGCTACAAGGATATTCCTACGACTTTGCTCACAAGTGATTCCTCGTTAAAGCAATTATTCAACCGTTTTCCACACTGTAATAATAATGATAATGATAAATTTGGAAAAACTGTTGGAATTTTTTCACCCCATCAAATACATGGGAGATAGTTACGTGACCGGCGGTCACAATACCCGCCCCCTTACAGCCCCGACAGTCGGTATGCCGACTGACAGGGACTATTCCCACTCGTGGGTGTCCACGACACCTATAGAGTGGGAATATAACCTGTAGGCCCCACAAGGGGCTTCATTGCTCTAGCCCTCCCCCCGCCGGCCATCTAAAAGCTGGGATCACGTCATTGGCATGATGACTGGCGGTCTCCTGACCGCCGGTCACGCATACCCAACCCAAATAAACCAGAGAGTTGTGCAGAACCTTTGAGTGCTGATTATATCAACAACTTTAGGATTGTTATTTAAATAAGACACATTCGTATGAAATATACAGGATTCCTCTTTATTGTTAGGGATACAGTTTAGAAGTAACTGCACTGAATCACTGACACTCATTTAGGTAGTGAAAGTTTATTGTAGTCGTAGACTTCTTCTCTCAGATATGAAAGTTCTTCATGTTTCCATGTCATTATTCTTTGCTTTTAATTACTGGAAAGCAGAGTTTTCACACCTTGTATTTCTCTTTGCCTTTTTCATTGATGATGCATATATGCTGCAAAACAAATTATGAAAATGTTGTGAATATTCATTGGTTATTATATAGATCATAAACACGCACATAATCCATTCACAAGATCATCCTTGGACAGGGGCGTAAGTAGTCATTTGTGGGCCCCATAGCAACTTAGTAAGGGCATCATGTACAGCCCAATGGCATAGAGCTCAAATAGAAACATGGGACAGTCACAGAAGGCAGGTCCCATCAGCTGTGGGCCCCATAGCAGCTGCACCTGTTGTATTGATGGGCCCTTTTTTCACTGTACAGTGTCTAGGCATCATACAGTTACCTCCAGCTGCCAGGTTTAATTGCAGTCAGCAGTCACATTTCACTACTATTGACCAGTTTCACTGTAACCAAATTATAGGCACTGGCAGTGCTCAGTGTGCAGAAATTTGCACTGTCCCTGAAGCAGGCCCCTGAGGATGCCAACATCCTCCGAGTCTCTATTCTACAGCTGCTCCTCACACTGCCATTCAGCTCCTTGCTGTGACACTGCAAGTTGCCTGCTCCTCCCCTGGGTTAATCCCAAATAGGGATGGTCATTGACCATCAATATTTGTAATATATTGATGGTTGAAAGCCGATGTCAGATAGTTTTGCCATCGATGGTGGAGAACCAATGGTTCTCCGCTATCAATGTTTTTGTTTTTAAATCTTAACGACGGGACACAAAGCCTAGCTTCCCCCAACGCACCAGCAAAGCCCTGCCCCCTGGTTCATATTTTTATTCATTGCTAATTGGCACATTGTAACCAATATAGTGCGCCCAACATTGCTGCCTTAGGGGGTCATTCCGAGTTGATCGCACGTAGCAACTTTTTGCTGCTTGTGCGATAAACTAGACGCCGCCTATGGGGGGAGTGTATTTTAGCATAGCAGGGCTGCGATCACTTGTGCGGCCCTGCTATGCTAAAAAAGTTTTGTGCAGAACAAGACCAGCCCTGCAGTTACTTACCCCGTGCAATGGATCCAGCGATGAAGGTCCCGGAATTGATGTCAGACAACCGCACTGCAAACACCTGGGCACGCCTGCGTTCGGATCTCCACGCCCGGAAACCGGTGAATATCCGCCCCGGAATGCTTCCCTGCTGTCAATCTTCTTGCGATCGCGCTAGCGATCACTTTCTTCTTTCTTCTGGTCTTTGCCCGGCGACGGCTGTCGCTGGGCAACGACGCGTGAGCGCATTGCGGCCGCCGCGAATGCGTATTTCCGACCCATTAGCACCGCATCGATGAACCGCACCGAGCAAATGGGTCGGAATGACCCCCTTAGCCTGATGTGTAGAGTGAACAATGCATAGTCCTGATGAACATGCAAGGATCTTGCGGAGAATGCTTATCTCTCCTATTAAGTGTCATCTATTCCAGAACTGGACTATTCTGCTCAGGGTAATCCTACATAATGCACCTAAAATGACTGCCTTACCTGGACCCTGTATGGGAAGGATGAACAATCCTGCAACTGATGACCCAAAATGGCTGTCACAGCCTTTTTGGTACAGTATCTCCATGCTCTCTGTGCCTACGGAACCAATTTATTGTTTTCATTGTTTGTGTACTGTATTATGTACTTTATTATGTTCATACTGTCTGTTAAGTGCCTTGAGTCCTATGGGGGAAAAAGCGCTATATGAACAAAATTATTATTTTTATATTATTAATGTTCAAATAACGGAGTTATGCTTCAATAAATCATAACTCCCACCACATACAGAATGAGAACACGAACAATAACCTATGGCAATCGGACCATAATGCATTCTATTTAATAAATGGCTAATGCTGCTCCTCACATCTATGGGGGGTATTCAAGTGTTTTGCATTGACATTACTGTTATGTTGTTCCGTCATGTTGATGGGGTGGTAACTAGTTGAATTATAAGGGGATAAGAATTATACAACGTTTGCTACAAATGAAAAGAATGATTAGACCCAAAGTCCTATCTTGCAGGACCTATGGAGGGGTGGGTCACAGTTCCTTCTACAATGCTGTTCTTGGAGAAGAGCTGGCTGTGAGCAGTGGGCCTGCTGTCTCAGGTCTGCTCGTATTGACCAGTGGGTACGACAGCCCCAACGGTAATGGCCCATCAGGAACACTTGGAATATTTTGGAGCTTACTCTCAACACTTCTAATGGGAATGATGCTGTTGCACCTGTGGAATTAATGCAGCACTAATCTTCTAATCCACAGGTTCTCAAACTCGGTCCTAAGGACCCCACACGGTCCATGTTTTGCAGGTCACCTGTAGATTTTTAAAATGTGACAGTTGGTGATACACAGTGTACCTGTTAGGTGACATGGAAAACGTGAACCGTGTGGGGTCCTGAGGACCGAGTTTGAGAACCACTGTTCTAATCTATCTTATTATACTTTGCCACCCAAAGCACAAAGTCTCACCACTGATGGTTCTCCACCAATGTTATTTTTTTTCCTAAGTGCTAAGTTTCCCTGTGAATGGTTTAATACCATTGATGGTAAATTCATCAATGGTTAACCCACCGATAGCCACTCTTAATACCAAAACCTCAGTCTGGGCCAACTATTGTGCATTTGGTGACACGGCTGCTGACTGCCCCATGTCCTTTTTGAGTCAACTGACCAGACCCCCTCTGAACGCTGCACATAGATGGAGCCAGATGTTACCGCAGTCACTCCAAAGCTGGGATCCTGCTTTGAACTGATGCAATGACCCTGCCGTGATCTGGGTGTGGTACTGAAGACCTAGACAGTCTAGACATCCCGTCATTAGGTCAACATGCATTAGGTTAACAGGGATAAAAGGTCTACAGGTAAAAGGTAGACAGTGGGTAAAGGAAATAAGTGATTAATCAGTTCTGAAAGTCAGGGTGCTGGTGTCGGTCATGTGACTGCTGGCACCCCAACTGCCGGACACATGTATTATACCCGTGCGAGGTGCAGGGGGTAAGATGGAAGTATGTAGTGAGAGGTGCAGGGGGTAAGAGAGGAAAGGATGAAGCAAGAGGTGCAGGAAGTAAGAGTGGGAAGGATGAAGCAAGAGGTGCAGGGGGTAAGAGAGCGAAGGTGGGTGTGAGAGGTGCAGGGGGTAAGAGAGGAAAGGATGAAGCAAGAGGTGCAGGGAGTAAGAGTGGGACGTATGTAGCAAAAGGTGTAGGAGGAAAGAGAAGGAAGGAGTAAGGGAGAGGTGCAGTGAATGTGAGAGTAAATAAGGGAATGAGAGGGATGGAGGGAGTGAGGGCTGCAGGAAGTGAGAGGGAAGGAAGGAGGGGTATGAGAGGAAAGGAAAGAGTCAGAGGTGCTGGGGGGGGGGTGTGAGGGAATAATGAGGTGAGAGGTGTAAGAAGTGCAGAGGGTAAGAGGGAAGAAAGGAGGAGTGAGAGAGGGAAGGAAGGGGAAGAAAGAACAGGTGATGAGAGACCAAAGAAATTATTTTGGGTGTAAAATAGGGGTACATGGGATGTGTGATAAGGGAAACAAATAAGAAAAAGGAGAAGGGACACATAGAAGGCATAAGGAAGTGGTGCAGGATAGATATAGGAACATGTGAGACATGATTAAGACAGGAGCATATGGTGAAGAGATGGAATGACACACGGTGGATAGCCTTACATCAGAGAATATGTCTCATATTATACTACAAAGCGCTGGCAAAATTACCCTATTGTCCTGGGCTCCTGGAAATGTCACAAAGAAAAATTCAACAGGCTGTCGGGAATTATGGTTTAAAGCGGATATATGTTTTACGCTATTTATAGAGCACAAATCACAGAGCTAGACCACAACTTCCAGCAGTTCTCGCGATACTAAGCGACGCGCATCCAAGCTGTAATAGCAGCTATGCTGTACTAGAAGCCTCGTTGTCATGGTGTTAGTGTTCATGAGCTATAACCATACACTACATAAAAATAGGAGGTGACAATCTGGTTCTTGGTGTTAAAATGCACAAGCGAGACGAGTGAAAAATAACCTTATTTTAATAACACACACTTAAAATACTCCATCCATTTGGTTGAAAAATTTGCTCATAAAAATAAAAAAAAATAAGATTTTACTCACCGGTAAATCTATTTCTCGGAGTCCGTAGTGGATGCTGGGACTCCGTAAGGACCATGGGGAATAGCGGCTCCGCAGGAGACTGGGCACAACTGAAGAAAGCTTTAGGACTACCTGGTGTGCACTGGCTCCTCCCACTATGACCCTCCTCCAGACCTCAGTTAGGATACTGTGCCCGGAAGAGCTGACACAATAAGGAAGGATTTTGAATCCCGGGTAAGACTCATACCAGCCACACCAATCACACCGTATAACTCGTGATACTATATCCAGTTAACAGTATGAAATATAACTGAGCCTCTCAACAGATGGCTCAACAATAACCCTTTAGTTAAACAATAACTATATACAAGTATTGCAGACAATCCGCACTTGGGATGGGCGCCCAGCATCCACTACGGACTACGAGAAATAGATTTACCGGTGAGTAAAATCTTATTTTCTCTGACGTCCTAAGAGCTGGGACTCCGTAAGGACCATGGGGATTATACCAAAGCTCCCAAACGGGCGGGAGAGTGCGGATGACTCTGCAGCACCGAATGAGCAAACTCTAGGTCCTCCTCAGCCAGGGTATCAAACTTGTAGAATTTTGCAAATGTGTTTGACCCCGACCAAGTAGCTGCTCGGCAAAGTTGTAAAGCCGAGACCCCTCGGGCAGCCGCCCAAGAAGAGCCCACCTTCCTCGTGGAATGGGCTTTCACTGATCTAGGATGCGGCAGTCCAGCCGCAGAATGTGCAAGCTGAATCATACTACAGATCCAGCGAGCAATAGTCTGCTTTGAAGCAGGAGCACCCAGCTTGTTGGGTGCATACAGGATAAATAGCGAGTCAGTTTTCCTGACACTAGCTGTCCTGGAAACATAAATTTTCAGGGCCCTGACTACGTCCAACAACTTGGAATCCTCCGAGTCTTTAGTAGCCGCAGGCACTACAATAGGTTGGTTCAAATGAAAAGCTGATACCACCTTAGGGAGAAACTGGGGACGAGTCCTCAATTCTGCCCTATCCATATGGAAAATCAAATAAGGGCTTTTACATGACAAAGCCGCCAATTCTGACACATGCCTGGCCGAAGCCAAGGCCAACAGCATGACCACTTTCCACGTGAGATATTTCAAATCCACGGTTTTAAGTGGCTCAAACCAATGCGACTTTAGGAAATCTTACACCACGTTGAGATCCCAAGGTGCCACTGGAGGCACAAAAGGGGGCTGAATATGCAGCACTCCCTTAACAAATGTCTGAACTTCAGGCAGTGAAGCCAGTTCTTTCTGGAAGAAAATCGACAGAGCCGAAATCTGGACCTTAATGGAACCCAATTTTAGGCCCATAGTCACCCCTGACTGTAGGAAGTGCAGAAAACGGCCCAGCTGAAATTCCTCCGTTGGGGCCTTCCTGGCCTCACACCACGCAACATATTTTCGCCATATGCGGTGATAATGGTTTGCGGTCACTTCTTTCCTAGCTTTAATCAGCGTAGGGATGACTTCCTCCGGAATGCCCTTTTCCTTCAGGATCCGGCGTTCAACCGCCATGCCGTCAAACGCAGCCGCGGTAAGTCTTGGAACAGACAGGGCCCCTGCTGCAGCAGGTCCTGTCTGAGCGGCAGAGGCCATGGGTCCTCTGAGATCAGTTCTTGAAGTTCCGGGTACCAAGCCCTTCTTGGCCAATCCGGAACAATGAGTATAGTTCTTACTCCTCTTTTTCTTATTATCCTCAGTACCTTGGGTATGAGAGGAAGAGGAGGGAACACATAAACCGACTGGTACACCCACGGTGTCACTAGAGCGTCCACAGCTATTGCCTGAGGGTCTCTCGACCTGGCTCAATATCTTTCTAGCTTTTTGTTTAGGCGGGACGCCATCATGTCCACCTGTGGCCGTTCCCAACGGTTCACAATCAGCTGGAAGACTTCTGGATGAAGTCCCCACTCTCCCGGGTGGAGGTCGTGCTTGCTGAGGAAGTCTGCTTCCCAGTTGTCCACTCCCGGAATGAACACTGCTGACAGTGCTAACACGTGATTTTCCGCCCATCTGGGAATCCTTGTGGCTTCTGCCATCGCCATCCTGCTTCTTGTGCTGCCCTGTCGGTTTACATGGGCGACTGCCGTGATGTTGTCTGACTGAATCAGTACCGGCTGGTTTTGAAGCAGGGGTCTTGCCTGACTTAGGGCATTGGAAATGGCCCTCAGTTCCAGAATATTTATGTGTAGGGAAGTCTCCTGACTTGACCATAGTCCCTGGAAGTTTCTTCCCTGTGTGACTGCCCCCCAGCCTCGAAGGCTGGCATCCGTGGTCACCAGGACCCAGTCCTGTATGCCGAATCTGCGGCCCTCTTGAAGATGAGCACTCTGCAGCCACCACAGCAGAGACACCCTGGTCCTTGGAGACAGGGTTATCAGCCGATGCATCTGAAGATGCGATCCGGACCACTTGTCCAACAGGTCCCACTGAAAGGTCCTTGCATGGAACCTGCCGAATGGGATTGCTTCGTAGGAAGCTACTATTTTTCCCAGGACTCGCGTGCAGTGATGCACCGACACCTGTTTTGAGAGATGACAGCTCCTTGGCTTTCTCCTCCGGGAGAAACACTTTTTTCTGTTCTGTGTCCAGAACCATCCCCAGGAACAGTAGACGTGTCGTAGGGACCAGCTGTGACTTTGGAATATTTAGAATCCAACCGTGCTGTTATAGCACCTCCCGAGATAGTGCTACCCCGACCAACAACTGCTCCCTGGACCTCGCCTTTATCAGGAGATCGTCCAAGTACGGGATAATTAAAACTCCCTTTTTTCGAAGGAGTATCATCATTTCGGCCATTACCTTGGTAAATACCCTCGGTGCCGTGGACAGACCAAACGGCAACGTCTGGAATTGGTAATGACAATCCTGTACCACAAATCTGAGGTACTCCTGGTGAGGATGGTAAATGGGGACATGCAGGTAAGCATCCTTGATGTCCAGTGATACCATGTAATCCCCCTCGTCCAGGCTTGAAATAACCGCCCTGAGCGATTCCATCTTGAACTTGAATTTTTTTATATAAGTGTTCAAGGATTTCAAATTTAAAATGGGTCTCACCGAACCGTCCGGTTTCGGTACCACAAACATTGTGGAATAGTAACCCCGTCCTTGTTGAAGGAGGGGCACCTTGACTATCACCTGCTGGGAATACAGCTTGTGAATTGCCTCTAGCACAGCCTCCCTGTCTGAGGGAGTTGTTGGCAAGGCAGATTTGAGGAAACGGCGAGGGGGAGACGTCTCGAATTCCAGCTTGTACCCCTGAGATACCACTTGAAGAATCCAGGGATCTACCCGTGAGCGAGCCCACTGATTGCTGAAGTTCTTGAGACGGGCCCCCACCGTACCTGGCTTCGCCTGTGGAGCCCCAGCGACTTTTGTTCCTGTGAACTGGCTGTATGCTGCAGCTTTTTCCCTCTACCTCTGCCTCTGGGCAGAAAGGACGCACCTTTAACCCGCTTGCCTTTTTGGGGCCGAAAGGACTGTACCTGATAATACGGTGCTTTCTTTGGCTGTGAGGGAACATGGGGTAGAAAAGCTGACTTCCCAGCTGTCGCTGTGGAAACGAGGTCCGAGAGACCATCCCCAAACAACTCCTCACCTTTATAAGGCAAAACTTCCATATGCCTTTTAGAATCTGCATCCCCTGTCCACTGCCGAGTCCATAACCCTCTCCTGGCAGAAATGGACATAGCACTTATTTTAGATGCCAGCCGGCAAATATCCCTCTGTGCATCTCTCATGTATAAGACTGCGTCTTTAATATGCTCTATGGTTAGCAATATAGTGTCCCTGTCAAGGGTATCAATATTTTCCGACAGGGAATCTGACCACGCAGCTGCAGCACTGCACATCCATGCTGAAGCAATAGCCGGTCTTAAAATAATACCTGAGTGTGTATATACAGACTTCAGGATAGCCTCCTGCTTCCTATCAGCAGGCTCCTTCAGGGCGGCCGTATCCGGAGACGGTAGTGCCACCTTCTTTGACAGGTGTGTGAGCGCTTTATCCACCCTAGGGGATGTTTCCCAACGTGACCTATCCTCTGGCGGGAAAGGGTACGCCATTAGTAACTTTTTAGAAATTACCAGTTTCTTATCGGCGGAAGCCCACGCCTCTTCACACACCTTATTTAATTCATCAGATGGGGGAAAAACCACTGGTAGTTTTTTCTTCCCAAACATAATACCCTTTTTTGTGGTACCTGGGGTAACATCAGAAATGTGCAACACATTTTTCATTGCCTCAATCATGTAACGTGTGGCCCTATTGGAAGTTACATTAGTCTCATCGTCGTCGACACTGGATTCAGTATCCGTGTCGACATCTGTGTCTGCCATCCGAGGTAGTGGGCGTTTTAGAGCCCCTGATGGCTTTTGAGACAGTTGGGCAGGCACGAGCTGAGAAGCCGGCTGTCCCACATCTGCTATGTCGTCAAACCTTTTATGTAAGGAGTTGACACTTTCACGTAATTCCTTCCACAAGTCCATCCACTCAGGTGTCGGCCCCGCAGGGGGTGACATCACATTTATCGGCATCTGCTCCGCCTCCACATAAGCCTCCTCATCAAACATGTCGACACAGCCGTACCGACACACCGCACACACACAGGGAATGCTCTGACTGAGGACAGGACCCCACAAAGCCCTTTGGGGAGACAGAGAGAGAGTATGCCAGCACACACCAGAGCGCTATATAACACAGGGATTAACACTATAACTGAGTGATTTTCCCTTATAGCTGCTTATATGTATACTACTGCGCCTAAATTTAGTGCCCCCCCTCTCTTTTTTACCCTTTGTAGTCTTGAAACTGCAGGGGAGAGCCTGGGAGCGATCCCTTCCAGCGGAGCTGTGAGGGGAAAATGGCGCCAGTGTGCTGAGGGAGATAGCTCCGCCCCTTTTTCGGCGGACTTCTCCCGCTTTTTTATGGATATCTGGCAGGGGTATTTTTCACATATATAACCTCTAAGACTATATTATGTGAGTTTTATGCCAGCAATGTGTGTAATATTGCTGCTCAGGGCGCCCCCCCCCCCCCCAGCGCCCTGCACCCATCAGTGACCGGAGTGTGAGGTGTGCATGAGGAGCAATGGCGCACAGCTGCAGTGCTGTGCGCTACCTTGTTGAAGACCGAAGTCTTCTGCCGCCGATTTCCAGGACCATCTTCTTGCTTCTGGCTCTGTAAGGGGGACGGCGGCGCGGCTCCGGGACCGGACGACCGAGGCTGGGCCTGTGTTCGATCCCTCTGGAGCTAATGGTGTCCAGTAGCCTAAGAAGCCCAAGCTAGCTGCAAGCAGGTAGGTTCGCTTCTTCTCCCCTTAGTCCCTCGTAGCAGTGAGTCTGTTGCCAGCAGATCTCACTGAAAATAAAAAACCTAAAAGTATACTTTCTTTTCTAGGAGCTCAGGAGAGCCTCTAGTGTGCATCCAGCTCAGCCGGGCACAAGATTCTAACTGAGGTCTGGAGGAGGGTCATAGTGGGAGGAGCCAGTGCACACCAGGTAGTCCTAAAGCTTTCTTTAGTTGTGCCCAGTCTCCTGCGGAGCCGCTATTCCCCATGGTCCTTACGGAGTCCCAGCATCCACTTAGGACGTCAGAGAAATAAAAAAAAGCTTCAGGGCCCCTCCAGGACTAGGGGCCCTGAAGCTTCATTAGTTTCATAGTAGATCTGCCCCTGGGCATTGGTCTATTAATTTTGGGTATAAAGTTTTTGCATAGGCGACTTGTGGATGACCCAGGTATGCAATCAGGAATGCCAAGAGGGGGCTAGGCTAATATGGGATTTACCCAGGTGTGGGCTTGTCTGGTACCTGGGCCAGCCATTGATATAGGGGAGGAACGCCCTCCTCAGCCTGCCTCTTTGCAAAGCACAATCTTTATAGTTAATGATGGTCAGAATGGATGTGCCCATGTTCCCATGATTGTCTACACCCCATAAAATAATGGGGCCCTGTCAGCAATGGAAACACAGGTCATAGTAATAGCTTCTCCCAAATGACAAACCACTGGCAGATTCTGACAAAGCCTGTATTCAATAGTATAATAGTACGCAGTGCACAACCACATCGTTATAACATATGGATAAAGTGGCCGTCATCATGAGAAGCTCTTGAGAACTCTGAGTTAGACCACTGGATTGCCAACCCAGATTTTTGTAGCATCAGAACTGTGCCATTTTATTTTTATTATTGATTTCTATGTTTTTATTGTAATCAATGGGTAAAAATCTGATTATTTGTTACGGTCTTTAATGCGACAAAATATATCGGCTGCAGATAGGACTGGGAGGATGTTTGCAGAATAGACCCTTTTGGTTTAGCTTATACATATAAAACCTAAGAAGGTTCAGCCCACACCTCCAGTGCATACACATTCCTCTCCCTGACAGACAGTCACAGGTTCCAGCTGTGTAATATATATTTATACTGTAATATCCCAGTGCTCTAATTGGCTTATACAGAGAAAACTGTGAACCGAACACAGGCAAATTAACCACAAACCTTTTGGTGATGATTAAATCAGATACTTGTTATAGACATTTTTCCCAGTTGCGCTCAGTTTCCAAGGCAATTCTCAAATGTCAGCACTTACAGCCATAATTAAATACTTTTAACATATGGATGGCTGGAATTGCTTTATCTGTATCGCTTGGGTTTATGCTTCATATAAACACAGCAAGTGAAAAATCAAATAAAAATGTAACATCTAAAGTATTTATGACAAGTCTATATCCCTATGTCCAACTCTCGCAGCTTCTGGCCTAAACTGGATTGAGGGGGTCATTCCGACCCGATCTCTCGCTGCAGTTTGTCGCAGCGCAGCGAACGGGTTGGGACTGCGCATGCACCGGCGCCGCTGCATGGCAGCCGTCGGTGCCTAGCGAGCGCCTCCGAGACAGAGGCGGTCGCTGGGCAGGAGGGGGCTGAACGGCAGCGTTAAGCCGCCATTTAGGGGGAGCAGTCCGGCCAATGCAGGCGTGGCCGGTCCATTGGGGTGGTGGTCCGCGGCGGCTGCGTGACGTCACACGCAGCCGCTGCGGGCCGGGAAGCGACTAGTTGCTCCCGGCCAGCACGTTAAAGCTGCGCTGGCCAGGAGCTACTCTTGAAGTGCAAAGGCATTGCCGCTGTGCGATGCCTTTGCACTTCTGCGTGTGTGGGGGGGGGGGGGGGCGGCACTGACATGCGGGGCGGACTAGCCCTGTGCTGGACGTCCCCCCGCATGTCTGTGTGAATGATCGTAGCTGTGCTAAATTTAGCACAGCTACGATCAACTCGGAATGACCCCCTTAAATCCTTTCTTTTCTGGTAGTTTATTTTTAAGTGCTGCCGTCTCTAATAGACTATAGAGGCAGCCTCATAAATGCCACTAGATACTGGTAAAATGACAGGCTGCATTCTCATGGCTACAGAATGGCTGCCTCCAGTGGCGTTAAGGGGCCTACACACTAGCCGATTTCTGCATAAAAAAATAAACAATTAGGAGATTTATGTCGTTATTGTTTATTTTTAGCTTGAAATTGGCCAGTGTGTTTGGGGGTCAGATTGATGAACGATGCGCGCTCCTGCACGTCGCTCAGCAGTCATCAATATTGAGCTCACATGCAGCTAAACCCGTCAATGTCGGGTTGAGCTGCATGTTTGGGAATGGCGGCGATGACATCACTGAACGTTATCATTGAATGATAACGTTCAGTGTGTACTCGCTATATCGTTCGACGATCTAGTTGTCCATTGCCGTCGTTCCACCGTTGGGTAGTGTGTACCCGCCTTATGGTACACTGTCAAGAGAACCTGTCAGCAAGGATTGATGGTCATCGCATTTTTTCTATGTATAGGAGTAGACTGAAGATGTGTCTAATACACCATTTGATCTAGAACCCCAAGTATGTGTGTACACTGTACTTAGTACTACTGAATCTATATGGAGTGTGTATAATTGTTTTTCTGAGAAGGCCCAGTGGAAGAGTGATCAAGAGTGATGGATTATATATATAACAAACAGTCAATATGTGGCGACAAGTTCGCTACGAGGGTGGGATATCTATTCCAAAGCATTGTTAGAATTAAAATATGATTGTACTTTGCATTCCAACTGTTCATAAAGTAATGGGAATCATACTCTGTTTTGTCAAAAAATGATAATACTTGTACTAATAGCATTCATTAACAATTGTCATAGCTAGTTGAGTAGTGCCATTACAACCTACTGCCAGCAGATGGCACTGTTTCAATAACTTCCAGACAATGTAGGTCTAAAACTACTACAGTATATGATAGAGAATGAGCATCAGCACTGACATTAAAAAATTAGCATACTGTACCATACATGGTTAAATTACATTTCATTTAACCTGTTTAACTGCTACAGAAATAAATAGTGGAAAACTGCTACAGAAACCTGGAGTAGATCATTGTGCCCGAGAGAAAATGGATTATACCAGGAGTTAAGCTATCCTGTTGCTTGCATTGCTATATGAAATCTCTGAAGTTTTCACTGGTCCTTTAGTGGATTATTAGATACATTTGTAATAAAGTGAAAGGATTTTACTTTGTGTGTTTTATACTCGTAGTGCCTAATTCAGAGATATACCCAAACCTGATGGAATACATACATCTTCGATGGCGTGAGATCTGCACGTATGCTGATCTCATTCTGTGAAATCGGTCTCAGTGCCCCAAACGCAGCAGCCTCTCAATCATAGGCAGGGAGGCGGCAGCGTCAGGCAGCGTTACAGGAAATGTGTGTGTGTGTGTGTGTGTGTGTGTGTGTGTGTGTGTGTGTGGGGGGGGGGGGGGGGGGGAATGTCTTAGCCCTTTTTATTGGGCATGCTGAAGCCAGTGACCGGGTTCTTGGACGCTGCTGCAGTGGTTTCAGCAGCGTGAATTTCCCTGTCATCCTGAAGCTTACTCACACAGGTGATCCGATGCTGCACCCACAGACGTAGCAGCAAATCAGAGGAGCCGGCAGGAGACCTCCTGCGGCATTAGCATATTATCTCATAGCCACAGTGTACTAAGACACATCTCAAGTAGGCCCATAGTCTATAAATTTGTAACACAAGCTTTAAAATGTGTAATTGTGTTTCTAACATCACTAAAGTCTCTGGATGTGGCAACGATTAAGATCTAACCCTTCTTGTCAGCAAAGTGCACTCACCTGAAGATCTCGGAAGTGTTCATTGTAGTCGAGGGCATAACCAACTACGAATCGATTGGGAATTTCAAATCCGGTATCTGTAATAAAATGTTAAAAGTCAGTGGTAGATTGTAATACTGGTATAATCATTTTAAAACAATTGGACTAATTACTGGTTCTTTCAATAGGAAACTAGACAAAAAAAATGAATAAAAAATTGTGCAGTTATTGTACACTGTTGGGCACAAATTGGGTGCAATTGCAAATATATAAGATCTCCCCAATAACACAGTGGCGGTTCTAGGGGTGAGCAAGCAGGGCAGTTGCCCGGGGTGCTGCGTTCTGAAGGCGCAGCCAGAGTTACCCTGCTGGAGCCATCTAATTTGATGGTGCCCACCCACTCTTGCCCGCCGCTAACAGCCACTACTAGTGGGTGCCACACTGCCACCTAAGGCAGTTACTACAACTGCACGCCAGGTGGTAGTGATGTATCAGGAACTGCCGTGGCCAAATACATGTCAGAGACGGACAGGAGCCATAGACTCACTGCCTCTGCCACACCTGAAGTGTTTGTGCGCTGTGCAACCACCCATGCCGCAGGAAAAGGGACAGAGTGGAACATTTCCATCACACTAGGGAAGACAGAAGTACAAGTAGTTAGTGACTGTTCCATCACTCAGCAATCTGTTTGTTTAATTGTGCCATTGGTCCCTGTGCAGTCTGTGTGTGCATATAAATAGCTCTACTGTGGTGTAATGTGTATAAGGTATAAG
Source organism: Pseudophryne corroboree (assembly GCF_028390025.1). NCBI lineage: Eukaryota > Metazoa > Chordata > Amphibia > Anura > Myobatrachidae > Pseudophryne > Pseudophryne corroboree. Next base: position 119,093,765 of record NC_086448.1, read on the forward strand.
TGATCCTACTGTGGTATAACATGTATAAGGGGCTCTACTGTGGTGTAATGTGTATAAGGTATAAGTGATCGTACTGTGGTATAACATGTATAAGGGGCTCTACTGTGGTGTAATGTGTATAAGGTATAAGTGATCGTACTGTGGTATAACATGTATAAGGGGCTCTACTGTGGTGTAATGTGCATCAGTGATCCTACTGTGGTATAACATGTATAAGGGGCTCTACTGTGGTGTAATGTGTATAAGTGATCCTACTGTGGTATAACATGTATAAGGGGCTCTACTGTGGTGTAATGTGTATAAGTGATCCTACTGTGGTATAACATGTATAAGAGGCTCTACTGTGGTGTAATGTGTATAAGTGGCCAAAGGAAACTTTCACCCTGAGAGCCACAAGCTCTAGAACACACACATTTTGCTATAGATATAAGTCATAACCAATTCTGCATAGGCAGTGTAGCCAACTGCATTTCTTTCAGGACAAATTTTACATTAGTAATTACTTGCTTCTTGCATCTATCTATTTAGATCCAGTAGTAATATACTTACCTACTTTAATTAAAACCCCCTCCTCCTCCCAGATGGGGTTGCCAGGTTGGCACTGCATGGGGGGCATAGCACAGCATAGATGGGGGATGCGCAGGTGTGATGGTGCAATCACGTGAACATGGCCCATTATTCAATACAGAGATTACAGGCATTGCCATCCCTTAGTGAAGTGGACAGCGCCAAAGTGACGCGGGTAGCAGCAGCTCCAGTCCAGGAGACTTTAATACTCTTATGGACAGCAAGAGCACCACCCGAGATTCAGTAGCCTCCTGGCCAATACAGGAGAGTAGGCAAGCCTGCACTTATGACTGCCTGTGCCTGAATGGGCAGTATGAGGTGGTATGCAGGCTTTCTAATGAAGGCTTGAGTACAATAATAAGAATTTACTTACCGATAATTCTATTTCTCGGAGTCCGTAGTGGATGCTGGGGTTCCTGAAAGGACCATGGGGAATAGCGGCTCCGCAGGAGACAGGGCACAAAAAGTAAAGCTTTTCCAGATCAGGTGGTGTGCACTGGCTCCTCCCCCTATGACCCTCCTCCAGACTCCAGTTAGGTACTGTGCCCGGACGAGCGTACACAATAAGGGAGGATTTTGAATCCCGGGTAAGACTCATACCAGCCACACCAATCACACCGTACAACTTGTGATCTAAACCCAGTTAACAGTATGATAACAAAAGGAGCCTCTGAAAGACGGCTTCCTACAACAATAACCCGATTTTTGTAACAATAACTATGTACAAGTATTGCAGAATAATCCGCACTTGGGATGGGCGCCCAGCATCCACTACGGACTCCGAGAAATAGAATTATCGGTAAGTAAATTCTTATTTTCTCTATCGTCCTAGTGGATGCTGGGGTTCCTGAAAGGACCATGGGGATTATACCAAAGCTCCCAAACGGGCGGGAGAGTGCGGATGACTCTGCAGCACCGAATGAGAGAACTCCAGGTCCTCTTTTGCCAGGGTATCAAATTTGTAAAATTTTACAAACGTGTTCTCCCCCGACCACGTAGCTGCTCGGCAGAGTTGTAATGCCGAGACCCCTCGGGCAGCCGCCCAAGATGAGCCCACCTTCCTTGTGGAATGGGCATTTACATATTTTTTGCTGTGGCAAGCCTGCCACAGAATGTGCAAGCTGAATTGTACTACAAATCCAACGAGCAATAGTCTGCTTAGAAGCAGGAGCACCCAGCTTGTTGGGTGCATACAGGATAAACAGCAAGTCAGATTTCCTGACTCCAGCCGACCTGGAAACTATATTTTCAGGGTCCTGACAACATCCAGCAACTTGGAGTCCTCCAAGTCCCTAGTAGCCGCAGGCACCACAATAAGCTGGTTCAGGTGAAACGCTGACACCACCTTAGGGAGAAACTGGGGACGAGTCCACAGCTTTGCTCTGTCCGAATGGACAATCAGATATGGCTTTGTGAGATAAAGCCGCCAATTCTGACACTCGCCTGGCCGAGGCCAGGACCAACAGCATGGTCACTTTCCATGTGAGATATATCAAATCCACAGATTTGAGTTGTTTAAAACAATGTGATTTTAGGAATCCCAAACTACGTTGAGATCGCCCAGTGCCACTGGAGACATCAAAAAGGGGTTGTATATGCAGTACTCCCTTAACAACTTCTGGACTTCAGGAACTGAAGCCAATTTCTTTCTGGAAGAAAATCGACCGGTCGAAATTTGAACCTTAATGGACCCCAATTTGAGACCCATATACACTCCTGCTTGCAGGAAATGTAGGAATTAACCTAGTTGAAATTCTTCCGTGGAGCCTTCCTGGCCTCACACCATGGAACATATTTTCACCTAAGCGGTGATAATGTTGTGCGGTCACCTCCTTCCTGGCTCTGACCAGGGTAGGGATGACCTCTTCCGGAATGCCTTTTTCCCTTAGGATCCGGCGTTCACCCGCCCTGGCGTCAACGCAGCTGCGGTAAGTCATGGAACAGACATGATTCTTGCTGAATCAAGATCCTTTCTAGTATCTCTTGAAGTTCCGGGTACCAAGTTCTTCTTGGCCCAAACCGGAACCCCGAGTATAGTTCTTACTCCTCTCCTTCCTATCATTCTCCATACACTGGGTATGAAAGGCAGAGGAGGGAACACATACACCGACTGGTACACCCACGGTGTTACCAGAGCGTCCCAGCTATTGCCTGAGGGTCTCTAGACCTGGCGCTTCATGTGGGACGCCATCATAACCCCCTTTGGTCTTTCCCAACGGTTTACAAACATGTGGAAACTTCCAGATGAAGTTCCCACTTTTCCGGGTGGAATTCATTTATGCTGAGGAAATCTTCCTAGTTGTCCACTCCCGGAATGAACACTGCTGACAGTGTTATCACATGATCTTTCGCCCAGCGAAGAATCCTTGCTGTCATTGCCCTCCTGCTTCTTGTGCCGCCCCGTCTGTTTACGTGGGCGACTGCCATGATGATGTCCTACTGGATCAGCACCGGTTGACTTTGAAGCAGAGGTCTTCCTAGGCTCAGAGCATCGTAAATTGCCCTTAGCTCCAGTATATTCATGTGGAGAGAAATCTCCAGACTTGACCACACTTCCTTGGAAATTTCTTCCTTGTGTGACTGTTCCCCAGCCTCTCAGGCTGGCATCCGTGGTCACCAGAACACAGTCCTGAATGCTGAATGTGCTGCCCTCTAGAAGATGAGCACTCTGCAGCCCCCACAGAAGAGACACCCTTGTCCTTGGAGACAGGGTTATCCGCTGATGCATCTGAAGATGCGATCCGGACCATTCGTCCAGCAAATCCCCCTGAAAAGTTTTTGCGTGAGATCTGCCGAATGGAATCGCTTCGTAAGAAGCCACCATTTTTCCCAGGACTCCTGTGCATTGATGCACTGATACTTGGCCTGGATTTAGGAGGTTTCTGACTAGGTCGGATAACTCCCTGGCTTTCCCCTCCAGGAGAAATACCTCTTTCTGGACTATGCCCAGAATCATTCCTAGGAACAGCAGACGTATCATCGGAAAACAGCTGCGATTTTTGGAATATTTAGAATCCACTCGTGCTGTCGTAGAACTACTTTAGATAGTTCTTTTCCGACCTCCAACTGTTCTCTGGAAACTTGTCCCTTTCAGGATATCGTCCAAGTAAGGGATAATTTAGATGCCTTTCTTCTTTTAAGAATCATCTTTTCGGCCATTACCTTGGTAAAGGCCCGGGGTGCCGTGGATAATTCAACGGCAGCGTCTGAAACTGATATTGACAGTTCTGTATCACGAACCAGAGGTACCCTTGTTGAGAAGGGCAAATTTGGACATGGAGGTAATCCTTGATGTCCAGGGACACCATATAGTCCCCTTTTTTCCGGTTCTCTATCACTGCTCTGAGTGACTCCATCTTGATTTGAACCTTTTTATGTAAGTGTTCAAAGATTTCAGATTTAGACTATGTCTCACCAAGCCGTCTGGCTTCAGTACCACAATATAGTGTGGAGGACTAATACCCTTTTCCTTGTTGTAGGAGGGGTACTTTGATTATCACCTGCTGGAAATACAGCTTGTGAATTTTTTCCCAATACTGCCTCCTTGTCGGAGGGAGCCGTTGGTAAAGCAGGCTTCAGGAACCTGCGAGGAAAAAATGTCTCGACTCTCCAATCTGTACCCCTGGGATAATACTTGTATGATCTAGGGGTCAACTTGCGAGTGATCCCACTGCGCGCTGAGACTCTTGAGACTACCCCCCCACTGGTGGAGGGCTTCTTTTCCTGGGAAGGGGCTGCCTGCTGCAGTCTACTTCCCTTTCCTCTATGTCTGGGCAGATATGACTGGCCTTTTGCCCGCTTGCCCACATGGGAACGGAAGGATTGAGGCTGAAAAGACAGTGTCTTTTTCTGCTGAGATGTAACTTGGGGTAAAAAGGTTGGATTTCCCAGCTGTGGCCGTGGCCCCCAGGTCCGACGGACCGACCCCAAATAACTCCTTCCCTTTATACGGCAATACTTCCATGTGCCGTATGGGATCTGTATCACGTGACCACTGTCGTGTCCATGACATCTTCTGGGAGATATGGACAACGCACTTATCTTGATGCCAGAGTGCAAATATCCCTCTGTGCATCTCGCATACATATATATAGAATGCATCCTATTAAATGCTCTATATCAATAAAATATTTTTAGTCAGGGAATTCGACCAAGCCAACCCAGCACTGCATCTCCAGGCTGATGGCGATCGCTGGTCGCAGTATAACCACCGTCTGTGTGTATATACTTTTTAGGATATTTTTCCAGCTGCCTATCAGCTGGCTCCTTGAGGGCGGCCGTATTTGGAGACGGTAACGCCACTTGATAAGTGTGTGAGCGCCTTATCCACCCTAATGGGTGCTTCCCAACGAGCCCTAACTTCTGGCGGGAAAAGGTATAACGCCAATATTTGCTATCGGGGTAAACCCACGCATCATCACACACTTCATTTTATTTTATCTGATTCAGGAAAAACTACAGGTAGTTTTTTCACTTCCACATAATACCCTTTTCTGTGGTACTTGTAGTATCAGAAATATGTAACAGCTCCTTCATTGCCCTTAACGTGTGGCCCTAATGAGGAATACGTTTGTTTATTCACCGTCGACACTGGATTCAGTGTCCGTGTCTGTGTCTGTGTCGACCGACTGAGGTAAATGGGCGTTTTTTATAAAAAAAAACCCTGACGGTGTTTCTGAGACGCCTGGACCGTTACTAATTGTTTGTCGGTCGTCTCATGTCGTCAACCGACCTTGCAGCGTGTTGACATTCTCACGTAATTCCCTAAATAAGCCATCCATTCCGGTGTCGACTCCCTAGAGAGTGACATCACCATTACAGGCAATTTCTCCGCCTCCTCCAGCATCGTCCTCATACATGTCGACACACACGTACCGACACACAGCACACACACCTGGAATGCTCTGACAGAGGACAGGACCCCACTAGCCCTTTGGAGAGACAGAGGGAGAGTTTGCCAGCACACACCAAAAAACGCTATAATTACATAGGGACAACCTTATATAAGTGTTTCTCCCTAATAGCATCTTTATATATATATTTATATCGCCAATTTGTGCCCCCCCTCTCTGTTTAAACCCTGTTTCTGTAGTGCAGTGCAGGGGAGAGCCTGGGAGCCTTCTCTCCAGCCTTTCTGTGAGAGAAAAAATGGCGCTGTGTGCTGAGGAGATAGGCCCCGCCCCTTTTACGGCGGGCTCGTCTCCCGCTCTTTAGTGAAGTTTGGCAGGGGTTAAATATCTCCATATAGCCTCTGGGGGCTATATGTGAGGTATTTTTAGCCAGTATATAGGTTTACATTTGCCTCCCAGGGCGCCCCCCCCCAGCGCCCTGCACCCTCAGTGACAGCGTGTGAAGTGTGCTGAGAGGAAAATGGCGCACAGCTGCAGTGCTGTGCGCTACCTTTAGAAGACTGTCAGAGTCTTCAGCCGCCGATTCTGGACCTCTTCTAACTTCAGCATCTGCAAGGGGGCCGGCGGCGCGGCTCCGGTGACCATCCAGGCTGTACCTGTGATCGTCCCTCTGGAGCTAATGTCCAGTAGCCAAGAAGCCAATCCATCCTGCACGCAGGTGAGTTCACTTCTTCTCCCCTCAGTCCCTCGTTGCAGTGATCCTGTTGCCAGCAGGACTCACTGTAAAATAAAAAACCTAAGCTCTCTAAGCAGCTCTTTAGGAGAGCCACCTAGATTGCACCCTTCTCGGCCGGGCACAAAAATCTAACTGGAGTCTGGAGGAGGGTCATAGGGGGAGGAGCCAGTGCACACCACCTGATCTGGAAAAGCTTTACTTTTTGTGCCCTGTCTCCTGCGGAGCCGCTATTCCCCATGGTCCTTTCAGGAACCCCAGCATCCACTAGGACGATAGAGAAATGGGGGTAATTCCAAGTTGATCGCAGAAGGATTTTTTTTAGCAGTTGGGCAAAACCATGTGCACTGCAGGGGAGGCAGATATAACATGTGCAGAGAGAGTTAGATTTGGGTGGTTTCTTTTATTTATGTGCAGGGTAAATACTGGCTGCTTTATTTTTACACTGCAAATTAGGTTGCAGATTGAACACACCCCACCCAAATCTAACTCTCTCTGCACATGTTATATCTGCCTCCCCTGCAGTGCACATGGTTTTGCCCAACTGCTAAAAAAAAAATCCTGCTGCGATCAACTTGGAATTACCCCCTATGTGCGGTAACATGCAGATCCGGAATAAGACGCACCTTACACCTAGGAAAACTGTATTATTGGCAAAAGCTACTGTTGCTCACTGCATTGCATCTCAGCCTCTGTCAATGGGTGGGAATACACCATTATTACAGCCAAATCCTTATTATTAACTAGAGTTACTTATATAGCACCAGCAAATTCCTTTGTGACCCCATAGTCACAGTGAAGAGTGACATATACTAGTAAACAATACAGTTTCCCTTGTTTTTACATTATGCTCTCTACGAATACAGGTGCATTTTTTTTAAATCTGTGTGTCCCTTTAAATCCCCATAATTAAAATTTACAGTTTTATATTAATAGATGAAATGTATGAAGAACCCTCCTTAACAAATATGGTTTTGATAAATTGAGAGGAGTTTTGTTATTTGCTTGCTCTGATAAAATCATCTTCTGATGGAAGTAAAATATGCTGACGGCGCGCTAATCTCTCTCCTTCCTCCGCTGCTTATAAAAATGCCACTACCAGCAATACACAGTTCTGCCTTGAGGGCAAATTGCATGACTAGAGCTAGGACTGGCCCTGCATTTACTAAGTAAGCCAGCAGTTTGGCAGTGTGTGCGTCTGGTGGCTTGGGGGAAAACAGAAAGCATATAATAAAATCATTGAAGAATGATTCAGTGGAGATCGCATTACATGTTTCAGTATAATGTGTTTTATACGGCTACACGTCAGTAAATCTATGGTGCTACTACGTTTTCACAAAAATATTTCACTCAAAGTTATTGCACATATCCTACCATGTTGTATCATAATCTGTCCACATGGGGCAATGTTCCATTGAAGCCTAAAGTTAAAGTTTCACATTGCACTGCCCAATATTACATATTAATTAAACAATCTGCAGAAAAACCCTCCTGGGGTGGTGTTTAGGGCTAACCCTCCCCCCTAGTACCTAACCCTAACACCCCCCCTTCCCCCTCCCAGGCGCTAACCCTAATAGTTACCCCAATACTTAACCGGCGGGATGTCGGCTGTCTGTGTTACGGCACCGGGTTCCGGTGTCAGTCACAGGACCACCGGCATCCTGTCCATCGGGATGCTAAACACATCCGTGAGAACACACCAGTCACCCATGCAGTAGTATGAATGGAAATATTCTAATGGACAGAAAATGTATCCATGGAATTCTTGGTATGTCTTTTTTCCCCACTGAAATAAAGAAAATAATAATAACAGCAAATCTATTATTATTTTCATTGTTGGAAACTGCTCTGGCTGTGGGGAGTACAGAGCTTCCAGCCAAAGTATGAAAACAGACAAGAGGAGCGAGTGTGGCTCACAGGGGATACTAGGACTTTAGCTAGGGAGTAATAATAATAGTAATAATTTTATTTATATAGCGCTCTTTCTCCAACAGGACTCAAGGCGCTTTACAGATATCAAAAACAATGCACATGATACAGAGGATTTGAGTAATACAACAATAGATAAGCCACACAGACATAAAAGAAAACCTGGAGCACACAGAAAGCATAATGCAGGATTGGTGTAGGCATTTTGGGTAATAACTTCCAAGAGTTGTGTATTCCACCCTCATAAGGTACCAGGTGCGGCAGCCATCTTGGGCGCTCAGCGTAGGATTACCCAGGGTGGAATAGTCCACCCCTAGAAGAGATGACACAAAATGGGGGCGATTTCAGAGTCCTACAGTTCAGAGTAGGGTTCCATCAAAACCATCAGGCCTATGTATTTTTCATCCCATCCACAAGTGTACCATATGGGGCAGCCATGTTGGGCGCACTTTGAAGGTTACACTGTGGGAGGTGAGCCATGCAAGGGCCAAGTTCATATATGGGAAAACTGATGCTTATGTAGTAGTATGATGTACCCTGCATGTAGGGCACAATGGAAAGGTGTGCAATCAGTGGAGGTAAACAGTAGAGTAAGGAGCATAGATAGGGGTAGGGTAGGTTCTAGTAGATGTGGGTTTTCAGAGAGAGTTTAAAGATTTAAAGGTCAACGTAGGGGTATATTTACTTAAGTGCAGGTTTATAGAAGTGGAGATGTTGCCCATAGCAACCAACCACATCTCCTATATAATAGCCCTATTCTGTGACCTTGTGATTCATTTTCTAACGCTGGGCGGAGTTACAACACTGGGCGGAGTTAGTCAAATGAGTCACAGAGATCTGGCCAAATCTACAGGAGACTAGGAGCAGAAGCAGATAGCATGGGCATTGGGCATGGCACAGGCAGGGGTGCATACCTCCCAGCTTAACGCAGGAGCTTTCTCCAGGCAGAAGGAGGGAAATACACTCGGCGAAAAGGGGGCGTGGCTTCACGGGAGGGCCCCGTTTTCGTCAGTGAGGGGGCATGCCCAGCGCTCTGTGAGCTGCTGGCATGCTCCCAGGGGCTGATTATGAGTCCGGGGGGCACAGGGCACTTGTGACAGGGGAGCCCTATCTCATTGCTGTGCCTGCTGTGGGTTGGGGGCGTGGTCTAATCGCGCCCGGGCGGCCACGCCCCCTTATGCAAATTTCGATTTTTATTTTTTTGATGGGATTTTGGCCCCTCAGCTAGGGCTACATCCAGAGGAGGTGGTCGCTCCCCCTACACACCCGCACAGGGAGAAGAAAGCAGGGAGACTGCTGCCTCCCTGCAACACCACAGACCTGCCAATACGCAGCAGCGTGTGCTGACTGTAGCACAATGCTGCTGTTGCTGGCAGGACGGGGGAGCTTCTGAGCTGGAACAGAGCTACTCGAGCCAGGGGGCCCCCTAAAACTGTGGGGCCAACGGTACGTACCCCCTGCCCCCCCCCTCTTAATCCGGCTCTGCTGCTGGGACCCCCCCCCTTAATCCGTACCCCCTGATGCCCCCTCTCCCTCTGTCTCCACTATTCACCGCTGCACTGCTAAGCAGAACAGCGAGTACAGGAGCTTTCCAACTGACCCTCCCCCCCATCCCCCCCACCACCGCGGGACACTGCGACCCGCGGGTGGGACAGCGGGACAGACCCCAAAAAATGGGACTGTCCCGCGAAAATCGGGACATTTGGGAGGTATGGGGGTGTGTGAGGGGTATGTCATACAGACAGACGGGCACCGGCTCACTGTGTGCTTGACCCCCCACATCGGCATACTCAGCATGGTCTCTTTGGTGCGGAGGAGCGTCACTTTCTGGCACACTCCACGCTTCTTAGCTGCAGTTTAGTGAAGCACCTGCCGCTGTGCAGGTTCCGTACTGCCTCTGTTATCTCCAGCCCCAGAAACCCCACCGCTAGCTGCAGCACTGCCACCCGCAGTGAGGTGCGCCCAGCTCCTTCACACACTTTAGCTGGCGGGTAGCGCTGCAGAAATCCGAGCTGCTTGCAGGCTCTGGCCCACTCTTCCCTCCAGCCGCAGCGTCTCCTGGGAGCTAACCAGTCACTCCCAGTCTTCCCTTACCACAGTGCCCGGAAGCCGTGAGGTCCGCGCCACGTGCATGCTATGACCCCCTCCTCCCTCCAGCCGCAGCATCTCCTGGGGGCTCATTTCCAGTCTCACCTTACCACAGTGCCCGGCAGCTGCGCGAGTTCTGCGGTGTGTGACTGAGGAGGGGGGGAGGGATGCGGACGGGCAGAGGAAGCAGGAATCCAGCCTGAGAGAGTCAGCCATGCCAAGTCTCCAGCAGCAGCAGATCCCAACAGGTTGGAGTGGAACAGCAGCAGCCAGCAGCAGTGACTCCGGTAAGACACATCTGTCTGTCACCACTGTTTTGTCCCTAATACCAATCTCTCCCGTGCCCTGTGTTCTGTCATGTCCCTGTCACCCCTGGCCTTGCCCTGCCACCCTTATCCTGGCCCTTTCACCCTTATCCTGGCCCTGTCACCCTTATCCTGTCCCTATCATTTCTGTCCTGGCCCCGTCACCCCTGTCCTGGCCCCGTCACCCCTGTCCTGGCACCATCACCCCTGTTCTGACCCTGTCACCACTGTCCTGGCCCCGTCAACCCTGTTCTGACCCTGTTACTGCATACCCTCCAACTACCTTTTATGGCATATACAGTACCCGCAGCGCCTCCAGACCTCTCCCCAATGCACCACACCTCCACACCTTCCCCTCCACCACATGCAGCACTCCACCCCTCCCCCACATGCTGTGCCTCCAGACCCCCTACACCACCCGTGGCTCCCACTCCTCCACCCCTTCACCACCCACAGCACCTCCAGGCCCCTTCCACCATTCACCCCCCTTATATGTCTCCCCCCACACCTGCCCCCCTCCACCCGCAGCATCTGCAGACACCCTCCTCCATCAGCGGTCCCCCCCTCACCCACCCCTCCCCCACCAATGGCACCCCCGCACCTGCCCCTCCACCACCTGCAGCACCTCCGGACCTCCTTTCCCATCCGCCGCAACACCCGTACCTGCCCCTACCCTACCCATGGTGCCTGCGGTCCCCTACCCCACCCCCGGCACTCCCGTCCCTTCCCATCCCACAGCACCTTCGGAACCCTTCATCCATCCACAACATCCCCACACCTGCCCCTCTCCCACCCGTGGCACCCCTGCCCCTCCCCCACCTTCAGTGCCTCCGGACCCCTCCCCCATCTGCATCCCCCACTCCTCTGCCCCTCCCCCACGCGCAGCACCTCCCGAACCTTCCCCATCCGGGCCCCACCCCCACTTCTGCCTCCCCTCCACCCGCAGCATCTACAGACACCATCCGCAGTCCCCCCCGCACCCGCTACATTCTGTACATCGTGCCCTGCAGGTGCTGTTCACGCCGTCGCAAGGGGCTGCGCCTCCTTCACCATCGCACGCCCTTTCATTGTGCAATATTTAACCACTAACAAAGGAATGCAGGTAATACTCCATATAATACAAATATTGAACCCCAGAAAGGCATGCAAGGGTTAAGGGGGCGTAGCCCCTTGCGACGGTGTGAAGAGCGCCCGTAGGGCGCGATGTAGCACCTAGTTCTACTTATTTATCTAGCACCTTCTAGAATACAATAGCTAGAATCTGATTAGTTGGCATGGGCAACATCTCCACTTCTTTAAACCCGCACTTTAGTAAATATAACCCTTAGAGTATTATCAGTAGGGGTTTGGTATGGAATCTAAGAGTATTTGTTATTTATTTATTTATTACCAGTTATTTATATAGCACACACATATTCCGCAGCGCTTTCCAGAAAATATTTGGCCATTCTCATCAGTCCCTGCCCCAGTGGAGTTTACAATCTATATTCCCTATCACATGTTCACGCACACACATTCACGCTAAGGTTAATTTTTGTTGGGAGCCAATTAACATACCAGCATAGTTTTGGATTGTGGGAGGAAACCGGAATACCCAGAGGAAAACCACGCAAGCACGGGGAGAATATACAAACTCCACAGTTAGGGCCATGGTGGGAATTGAGCCCATGACCTCAGTACCATGAGGCAATAATACTAACCATTACAATGTCCGTACTGGTGATTCAAATATCTGCAAAGGTGGCAGAGCAACATCACTCCATATACTATGGTGGTGAGAGGTAAAAGGCGCAATTCTGTGCATACTATGTGCTGACGTTACCAGCGTCCCTACGCCATTCAGACGACATATTATGACCACTGTTAAGTGATTGGGACTGAGCACTACAGGGAGTATTTTGAGATGAGGTATGAGATGTATGAATTTATTGTGTAGCTGAGAATAAACCATTTACATTGGATTCTGAAAGATATGGGGAGCTGTGTAGGATGCTGAGAGACGAGAGATCGGTCTTGCCGCTGCACAGGATGGACTGAGCTGGGACAGATGGGTGTGGGGAATGCCAAGTAGGAGAAGGTTGCAGTAGTCAAGGCGGGAGAGGATGATAGAATGGATAGATATGACTGCATCTTGGGAAGGAAAAAGGCGTACTCTAGCACTGCAAGAGAGATTGTACTATATGTTACTAAGCTGGCTCCTCACGTTGTGATAAGCCAATGAATTTGTATAAATGGTAGACACACTTAATTTATTTTTGTGGGTGTCATTTTGTATGTTTCATCATATGTGACAACAATCAGTGGAAACGTGTACTCTCGCGGCCTTGTTTCGCTCTCCACGCTTCAGGCAAGGTGGCTCGCTTCGCTACAGCTGCGCTCGCCACAGGTTACTAATCCCAATCGTAGTCCACGTGGATGGGAAATCAAGCAAAAGTTGTGAAAACGTGTAAAAGAAAACAAAATAAAAAAAATTGTGTCAACAATTTGTGCGGCGAACACTGTCACGTTCACCCTTTGAACCTGGCGACCATAATGCACGTCGACCTTTCATCTCACAAACTTTTGTACCTGTTGACCGATCATCCGGATACCATACTGAATGGCTATCCATGTGTGGTCATTGACTCATGTCACCTGTAGCCACCTACAAAAACCAATCATGTTCTGCGGTCAGGTGTTACTGTTAGGCGTCCACCTGTTACATTGTATTTAGTAGAAGTCCTTCTGGCCGGCAGTTATGTGCCCCTGGGCACTATATCAGTGCCTCCTAATATTTACACCTATGCAGAATAAACAGACACGAAGTACAAGGGAACGGCACATTCTGTGTACAAATGATCTCTTTGGAAATGACTCACAGTCTGGTCTGTATTTGTTGTTATCTTCAGATCTTTTCACTAACAAGCTGGAAGCAAAACAGATGACAGAGAGAGTGATTAAATAGGATACGTTTCTCATATAAAAAGCAAATAAACCCAACAAATAAAAAAAGAGTGCTTAATGGTTAGTAAAGAAAGACTACGTTTTCTGAATGCACTGGAGACACATCTATTTAAAACATGTCATTGTATTATCTTATTTAACATGTTCAATCTATTTAGACTTCTCAAATAAGCAAAACGTAATCAGATTAAATAAATCATTGTAAATCCTGCTGGAATAAAAGCTTTATCTTTAATAATAAAGCCTGATTACAGTGTACATGAACAACATTCTACGTGTGGCGTTTGAAGAAAAAAAAGATGCCTTCTGCCAGTATCACAGATCCAAGTGCTGTTTCCGAAGAACAGGGCCGGATTAAGGGAGGGGCGACAGGGGCAGCCACCCCGGGCCCCCCACACATTAGGAGCCTCCGACACTGCTTTTTCAATCGGAGAGCAGTCTGCCTCCGGCGGCTCAGCTCCTCAGTGTACAGTCCGTGTCATGGGATAGTGAAGGGAAATCCAGCATCTGCTGCTCCAACGCGCTGTCCCTGCTCAGGCTGCTGCTCCGTGAAGTGTGTGTGTGTGTGTGTCGCGTGGAGGGCAATCGGGGGGCGGGGGCTTTGGCAGCAATTTTAGTAGTGGAAGCCCCACCCATCCATTGCCCTGGACCTCCACTAGCCTTAATCCGGCACTGCCAAAGATATAGCATCAGTTCAGCATCAGTTGCAATGGCCACAGTCGCGTCGCCCATCTGAGCAGTGCCGGCACTAGCCGCTCAGCAAGGTCTGCAAAGCAGGGAGGCGCCTGGCACTAAAGGCGCTCTTCCTGCTCTGCTACTGTACCTTGCTGATGCGCAGTGTTGGTGCCAGCTGCCGCAGCCTGCGCCTTTCACACCATGTGACATGCAGAAGCGGTGCCGGCAGCATGAACACAGGATCCTCGGTCTCCTCCTGTGTCAGAGCCCTCCCCCTTCCCTGTCCGTCTTGCTCCTCCCCGTTGCACATGTCAAGCTGGGAGGAAGGAGTGTAATCCCCACCTCCTCTCTTTGCTCCCCTCTCACAGCAGTCTTCAGCAGCACCGCCCCTCCCCTGAGTCCCCTCTCATCAATGGTGGATTCAGGACCAGGTAGGGAGAAAGGGCATATTAGTGGGTGTGTAAAGTGACATTTTACTGTGTGCTGGGGAGGGGAGGATAAAGTGAAATATTACTGTGCACTGGGGTCGGGGGGAGGGGAGGGGAGAGGAGAGAGAAAGGGAGGGAGGGGAGGATAAAGTGGAATATTACTGTGTACGGGTCGGGGGGAGGGGAGAGGAGAGAGAAAGGGAGGGGAGGATAAAGTGGAATATTACTGTGTACGGGTCGGGGGGAGGGGAGAGGAGAGGAGAGAGAAAGGGAGGGGAGGATAAAGTGGAATATTACTGTGCACTGGGGTCGGGGGGAGGGGAGAGGAGAGAGAAAGGGAGGGAGGGGAGGATAAAGTGGAATATTACTGTGTACGGGTCGGGGGGAGGGGAGAGGAGAGAGAAAGGGAGGGAGGGGAGGATAAAGTGGAATATTACTGTGTACGGGTCGGGGGGAGGGGAGAGGAGAGGAGAGAGAAAGGGAGGGGAGGATAAAGTGGAATATTACTGTGCACTGGGGTCGGGGGGAGGGGAGAGGAGAGAGAAAGGGAGGGAGGGGAGGATAAAGTGGAATATTACTGTGTACTGGGGTCGGGGGGAGGGGAGAGGAGAGAGAAAGGGAGGGAGGGGAGGATAAAGTGGAATATTACTGTGCACTGGTGTCGGGGGGAGGGGAGAGGAGAGAGAAAGGGAGGGAGGGGAGGATAAAGTGGAATATTACTGTGTACTGGGGTCAGGGAGAGGAGAGAGAAAGGGAGGGAGGGGAGGATAAAGTGGAATATTACTGTGCACTGGGGTCGGGGGGAGGGGAGAGGAGAGAGAAAGGGAGGGAGGGGAGGATAAAGTGGAATATTACTGTGCACTGGGGTCGGGGGGGGGGGATAAACTAGTATGTTACTGTGTGCTGGGGTGGGGGGGATAAAGTGGAATATTACTGTGTACTGGGGTCGGGGGGAGGGGAAACTGGTATGTTACTGTCTGCTGGTGTGGGAGGGGGGAAGATATTACTGTGTACTGGGGTCGGGGGGATAAAGTGGTATGTTACAATTGTGCTGGGGTGAGGGGGATAAAGTGGAATAATAGGATTTTAATACCTACCGGTAAATCCTTTTCTCTTAGTCTGTAGAGGATGCTGGGGACACTTCAAGAACCATGGGGTATAGACGGGTATCCGCAGGAGACATGGGCACTTTAAGACTTTGAATGGGTGTGAACTGGCTCTTCCCTCTATGCCCCTCCTCCAGACTCCAGTTATAGGAACTGTGCCCAGGGAGACGGACATTTCGAGGAAAGGATTTATTGTTAAATTAAGGTGAGATACATACCAGCTCACACCACAAACACGCCGTACAACATGGCATTTAACAGAAATCCAGTCAACGCCATGAACAATGTCAGCAACAGGCTGACTACAACAGAAATACAACCTGTGTGTAACATAACCAAAACTTAGCAAGTAAGAACTGCAGAGTCCGCACTGGGACGGGCGCCCAGCATCCTCTACGGACTAAGAGAAAAGGATTTACCGGTAGGTATTACAATCCTATTTTCTCAGACGTCCTAGAGGATGCTGGGGACACTTCAAGAACCATGGGGTTTATACCAAAGCTCCAGAACGGGCGGGAGAGAGCGGATGACTCTACAGCACGGATTGACCAAACATGAGGTCCTCATCAGCCAGGGTATCAAACTTGTAAAATTTTGCAAAAGTGTTTGAACCCGACCAAGTAGCAGCTCGGCAGAGTTGTAATGCCGAGACTCCGCGGGCAGCCGCCCAAGATGAGCCAACTTTCCTGGTAGAGTGGGCCTTCACTGATTTCGGTAACGGCAATCCAGACGTAGAATGGGCCTGCTGAATCGTATTACAGATCCAGTGTGCGATAGTCTGCTTGGAAGCAGGCGTTCCAGTCTTGTTGGCAGCATACAGGATAAACAGAACTTCCGTTTTCCTAAGTTGAGCCGTTCTGACGACATAAATCTTCAAGGCCCTGACAACATCGAGAGATTTTGACTCCGCGAAGGCATCAGTAGCCACTGGTACCACAATAGGCTGGTTCATGTGGAATGATGAAACCACCTTCGGCAGAAATTGTTGATGAGTCCGCAACTCTGCTCTATCTTCATGGAAGATTAAATAAGGACTTTTGTGAGACAAAGCCGCTAACTCAGACACCCGCCTTGCGGATGCTAAGGCCAATAGCATGACCACTTTCCAAGTGAGAAATTTCAACTCAACCTTCTGTAATGGTTCAAACCAATGTGATTGAAGAAAATGCAACACCACGTTAAGATCCTATGGTGCCACTGGGGGTACAAATGGAGGTTGGATGTGCAAAACTCCTTTCATGAAAGTCTGAACTTCTGGAAAGGAGGCCAATTGTTTTTGAAAGAAAACAGATAAGGCCAAAATTTGTACTTTAATCGAGCCTAACTTTAGGCCCGCATGCACACCTGCTTGCAGGAAATGGAGAAAATGCCCTAGCTGAAATTCTTCCGTAGGAGCCTTCTTGGATTCACACCAAGACACATATTTTCTCCAAATACGGTGATAATGTTTAGACAATTACTCTTTTTCTAGCCTGAAGAAGTGTGGGAATAACTTCACTGGGAATACCCTTTTGGGCTAGGATCCGGCATTCAACCGCCAAGCCGTCAAACGTAGCCGCGGAAAGTCGTGGTACACACACGGCCCCTACTGTAACAGATCCTCTCGTAGAGGAAGAGGCCAGGGATCTCTTCTGAGTAATTCCTGAAGATCTGGATACCAAGCCCTCTTTGGCCAGACTGGGGCAATGAGGATCACCTGAACCTTTGTTCTTCTTATGATCTTCAGCACCTTTGGAATGAGTGGAAGCGGAGGGAACACGTACACCAACTGAAACTGTTATGCACACCAGTGCCAGCAGGAATGTACTGGTGTCTGAACGGAGAGGGATGCAAAACAAATGAACTCACAGACAGACTGGGAAATATGACATTACATACATAGAAGGTGATAGGGTAACAAAATAAACACAAAGTGAACAAAGGCTAAGAAACCTAGTATTAGGAATGCTCAGATGGAAAGAAGCGAGATGTTGTGATTTAATACGTAGAGAACCCGAAATGCTGTTGCTAAGGGCAACAGCAAAACCCTAAAGGGTTACCAACGGGTGTGGCAGTAAACTCCTTGGTCAGAGATGGAATAATAGACATAAGGAGAGTCTCCACAATCCTATACTTCCTAGTATTAGGAATTAGGAATGCTCAGATGGAAAGAAGCGAGATGTTGTGATTTAATACGTAGAGAACCCGAAATGCTGTTGCTAAGGGCAACAGCAAAACCCTAAAGGGTTACCAACGGGTGTGGCAGTAAACTCCTTGGTCAGAGATGGAATAATAGACACAAGGAGAGTCTCCACAATCCTAGTCCTCACTTGCAGTGCACTGGTTCAGCTTACTGCCACTAAACTGACACCTGAACACCTTGCACAGTGAGAAAGGATTTTGGCAGGCAAGTCTGAGAATACAGCCGCAAACTTGCTAGATTCACAGAGTAGCAAAAGAACCCCAGCAGGTTAAACGACTGACTCCAGTCTTACTGCTAGGTCTGGATTGGCAGAGTGTAATACCAAATCCCACGGCCTATTTGCAGTAAGCAACAAACAAATACAAAGTTTACACAGTACTACGGTAGCTAGCTTTCAGGAACTGACTAACCAACAAAGATTCAGCAGCATCTGCCTAACCTGAGAAGAGGGTTTATATAGCAGGTGCTGTCCACGCCCCACTCAGACCTCACAGACTGTGAGCACAAAAACCAGCACCGGATCCCCTGCCGTGCACAGAGCCTGTAACCACTGCACAGCAAAAGACCCGAACCGGAGTATCAGCTACGCTCAGGTTACTCCGCTAGCACTTGTCTCCCGGTTGCCATGACGACGTGGCAGCACAGAGCAGGAGACCCTAACAGAAACACCCATGGTGTTACCAGCGCGTCCACCGCTATTGCTTGAGGGTCCCTCGACCTGGAACAATATGTCTGAAGTTTCCTGTTGAGGCGAGACGCCATCATGTCTAGTTGAGGAATTCCCCAAAGACTTTTCACTTCTGTGAAGACCTCTTGATGTAGACCCCACTCTCCTGGATGGAGATCGTGTCTACTGAGGAAGTCTGCTTCCCAGTTGTCCACTCCTGGAATGAAGATTGCTGACAGAGCGCTTGTATGTCTTTCCGGACCAGCGGAGAACTTTTGTGGCCTCTGCCATTGCCGCCCTGCTCTTTGTTCCGCCCTGGCGGTTTATGTGCGCTACTGCTGTTATATTGTTCGACTGTATTAGGATGGGCAGGTTGCGAAGAAGACGTTCCGCTTGAAGAAGGCCGTTGTAAATGGCCCTTAACTCCAGAACGTTTATGTGTAGACAAACTTCCTGGCTTGACCATTTTCCCTGGAAGGTTTCCCCCTGTGTGACTGCTCCCCAGCCTCGGAGACTCGCATCCGTGGTTACTAGGATCCAGTCCTGGATCCCGAACCTGCGTACCTCTAGGAGGTGAGAGCTGTGCAGCCACCACAGGAGTGAGATTCTGGTCTTGGAGGATAGGATTATTTTCCGGTGTATGTGCAGATGGGATCCGGACCACTTGTCCAATAGGTCCCACTGAAACACTCTGGCATGTAATCTGCCAAACTGAATGGCCTAGTAGGCCACCACCATCTTCCCCAGCAACCGAGTGCATTGATGAATTGATACTCTCGCTGGTTTCAGAATTTGTTTGACCAAACTCTGAATTTCCAGAGCCTTCTCTTCGTGAAGAAAAACTCTCTGTAATTCTGTGTCCAGAATCATTCCAAAAACAACAGCCGCTTCGTCGGATTCAACTGTGACTTTGGCAGGTTTAGGAGCCAACCATGTTGTTGCAGAACTGTCCGGGAGAACGCAATGTCCTGCTCCAGCTTGTCTTTGGATCTCGCCTTTATCAGGAGATCGTCCAGGTAAGGGATAATTGTGACTCCTTGCTTGGGAAGGAGAACCATCATTTCCGCCATTACCTTGGTGAAAATCCTTGGAGCCGTGGACAGACCGAACGGCAATGTCTGAAATTGGTAATGACAATCCTGAGTAGCAAACCTCAGGTAAACCTGATGCGGAGGATATATGGGGATGTGTAAGTAGGCATCCTTTAAGTCGACCGACACCATGAAATCCCCTTCCTCCAGACTGGAGATCACTGCTCGGAGAGATTCCATCTTGAATTTGAATTTTCTTAGGTAAAGATTGAGGGACTTTAAGTTCAGAATTGGTCTGACCGAGCCGTCCGGCTTCGGGACCACAAACAGGCTTGAATAGAAGCCTTTTCCCTGTTGTGGCAGGGGAACCCTGACAATAACTTGATTCAGACACCTGTTCGGAAGAGAAGCTGGTAAGGCTGATTTGAAAAAACGTTGAGGGGGAACGTCTTGGACACTATTTCTAAAATCCATGGGTCTAGGGCCGAACGAGCCCAGAATTGACTGAAGATCTTGAGACGTGCCCCCACCGGTGCGGACTCCCGCAAAGGAGCCCCAGCGTCATGCGGTGGATTTGGCAGAAGCCGGGGAGGACTTCTGCTACTGGGAACTTGCCACGGCCGGAGATTTTTTACCTTTTCCTCTTCCTCTATTAAGGTTGAGGGGAGAAGAAGAAGAGGAAACTGTATGGTTGACGCACTGAAAAAGAATGCTTTATTTTAAAACGTAACCTTTATTAGATATATATTAAATTATGAATTATTACTCTGACTACAGTGAAACATAAGAGTTAAAATCAGACAAACTAACATATATGTGAAACCTTAAAGATAGGAAATTGTGAATAAAGAAATTTAAAAGGCGTGTCCGCGTGTATTCTGTACGTATGATACTGATAAGTTTATTAAATCTATTCAAATGAATCCGAGAGGGTCAGTTTTGTCCTATGTATACCTGTTCAGCCACCAAATTTATCTCATAAAAATTGGCCACAGGTATAGAAACTGTGAATATCACTCGGTGTATGTGTACACATTATTTGCACTAGAGAAGGGGTTAGATACTGTATATCATTAATTATCCCCGTTATGTCTCAGTATATTACATTCGCGAACCAGGCTCGGCTGGGGAGTGGGTATCTCTTTCAGGCAAGGTAAGTATTAGCTCGCACTCACTGTCTCAGCTGAAGAGTAGGTATCTCTTTCAGATAGAGTGGATATTAATTCACACTCATTATCTCTATTCATGCACAAATACACATTCCTGGGGCATATGTGAGGGGAAAGGTTGTATTAGGGAATGTAGCAGTCCCAATCTCGTGTGGATCTTTAAAGGATGTGGAAATCCCTAATTTTTATCCAATTCCACATGTATTAACAACCTAATTATATTTTACATATTCCATTATACCAGACCAGCTTAAGATCTTTCTCTATTAGGATATTCTATTCATAAATATACAGCTGTGTCATTCAGGGAGATTGCGCTCCTCTAGGAATATGTATCAACCCCATATAACGTGACCCTTATAGTGTTTCATAATATAATTGTGCAGATGGTAACTAATATCTTAACACAGTGGTGCTGGTAAAATTTGTAGCCTCCACAATTACCACACTCTCCCAATAATATTCACTGCTTTTCAATTCAGTATTATGTCTAATCAGATAGCCGTCCTCTGGTTGTTAGATCTTCCCAATAGGAATCAGTCAATACCAGCGTATAATATTTAATACATCAGTTGCTATCAGTATATGATACTTAAAGTATCTGTTGCAAACTCTAGTGTTTATCAGCATATAGTGTTCAGAACAGCAGCTGATGTCAGTTTAAATGCTTGGAGTCTTTATTTATAGACTCTGCTAGTAAGTATCTTATTCTCAAGTGTGTCATATTGAGAGCATCAGCGGCTGTCAGCAGATGGTGTTTGAAACATAGTTGCAATTTGTGTTACTGAGTATCCTATCTTCTAATACAGACAGCCGAATACAGTTTCTCTAGTGGATAACCACCCTTATAATATGAGTATCACTACGAACTATAACATAAAATATCTAATGCACATTGTTTTATAACATGTCTAATACACGCGGGCACGCTCAGCCCTACACGCGTGTTTCACTGCACTGAACGGCAGCTTCGTCAGGGAGCAACCTGTATTCGGCTGTCTGTATTAGAAGATAGGATACTCAGTAACACAAATTGCAACTATGGCCCTCATTCCGAGTTGTTCGCTCGCAAGGCGATTATAGCAGAGTTACACAC
This sequence comes from Pseudophryne corroboree, assembly GCF_028390025.1. Taxonomy (NCBI): domain Eukaryota; kingdom Metazoa; phylum Chordata; class Amphibia; order Anura; family Myobatrachidae; genus Pseudophryne; species Pseudophryne corroboree. The sequence continues at coordinate 119,115,534 of NC_086448.1, forward strand.
GCTAAGCCGCCGCCTACTGGGAGTGAATCTAAACATCTTAAATGTGCGACCGATGTATTCGCAATATTGCGATCAAAACCGAGTTAGCAGTTTCTGAGTAACTCCAGACTTACTCTGCCTGTGCGATCAATTCAGTGCTTTTCGGTCCCGGCTGACGTCATAAACACACCCAGCGTTCGCCCAAGCACTCCCACCGTTTCTCCAGACACGCCTGCGTTTTTTCCGGAAACGGTAGCGTTTCCTGCCACACGCCCCTAAAACGCCGTACATCCGCCCAGTAACACCCATTTCCTGTCAATCACAATGCGTTCTCCGGAGCGACGAAAAAGCCGTGAGTAAAATTACTTTCTTCTTAGTAAAGTTACTTGACGCATGCGCAGTGCGAACATTACGCATGCGCACTAAGAGAATTCTCACTGCGATGCGATGAAAAATACCGAGCGAACAACTCGGAATGAGGGCCAATGTTTCAAACACCATCTGCTGACAGCCGCTGATGCTCTCAATATGACACACTTGAGAATAAGATACTTACTAGCAGAGTCTATAAATTAAGACTCCAAGCATTTAAACTGACATCAGCTGCTGTTCTGAACACTATATGCTGATAAACACTAGAGTTTGCAACAGATACTTTAAGTATCATATACTGATAGCAACTGATGTATTAAATATTATACGCTGGTATTGACTGATTCCTATTGGGAAGATCTAAGAACCAGAGGACGGCTATCTGATTAGACATAATACTGAATTGAAAAGCAGTGAATATTATTGGGAGAGTGTGGTAATTGTGGAGGCTACAAATTTTACCAGCACCACTGTGTTAAGATATTAGTTACCATCTGCACAATTATATTATGAAACACTATAAGGGTCACGTTATATGGGGTTGATACATATTCCTAGAGGAGCGCAATCTCCCTGAATGACACAGCTGTATATTTATGAATAGAATATCCTAATAGAGAAAGATCTTAAGCTGGTCTGGTATAATGGAATATGTAGAATATAATTAGGTTGTTAATACATGTGGAATTGGATAAAAATTAGGGATTGCCACATCCTTTAAAGATCCACACGAGATTGGGACTGCTACATTCCCTAATACAACCTTTCCCCTCACATATGCCCCAGGAATGTGTATTTGTGCATGAATAGAGATAATGAGTGTGAATTAATATCCACTCTATCTGAAAGAGATACCTACTCTTCAGCTGAGACAGTGAGTGCGAGCTAATACTTACCTTGCCTGAAAGAGATACCCACTCCCCAGCCGAGCCTGGTTCGCGAATGTAATATACTGAGACATAACGGGGATAATTAATGATATACAGTATCTAACCCCTTCTCTAGTGCAAATAATGTGTACACATACACCGAGTGATATTCACAGTTTCTATACCTGTGGCCAATTTTTATGAGATAAATTTGGTGGCTGAACAGGTATACATAGGACAAAACTGACCCTCTAAGATTCATTTGAATAGATTTAATAAACTTATCAGTATCATACGTACAGAATACACGCGGACACGCCTTTTAAATTTCTTTATTCACAATTTCCTATCTTTAAGGTTTCACATATATGTTAGTTTGTCTGATTTTAACTCTTATGTTTCACTGTAGTCAGAGTAATAATTCATAATTTAATATATATATCTAATAAAGGTTACGTTTTAAAATAAAGCATTCTTTTTCAGTGCGTCAACCATACAGTTTCCTCTTCTTCTTCTCCCCTCAACCTTATTGTTTACATACTGTAATTGACAGAACCCCCTTGCCATACCAAGCATTGTCTCGTATAGGGGAAAAGGGGTTCAGACCAGTGATGGTATGATGATGATTCATATACACTCACGATATTAGTAATATATAATTGAGTGTGCAGATACCCAACCTGTTTCTCTTCCTCTATTAGCAAGGAAGGAATAACCTCGGCCTTTTTTGTATTTATTCAGCCGAAAGGACTGCATCTGCAAGTGGTGAGCCTTCTTTTGCTGTGGAGGAACATAAGGCAAAAATTACGACTTACCCGCCGTAGCCGTAGATACCAAATCAGCGAGGCCTTCACCAAACAATACACTACCTTTATACGGTAGAGACTCCATAGCTTTCTTAGAGTCAGCATCAGCATTCCATTGATGGATCCATTATGCTCTTCTAGCTAAGACCGCCATGGCATTGGCCCTTGATCCCAAAAGGCCAATATCTCTCGCAGCTTCCTTTAGGTAGGCTGCAGCGTCCCTGATATAACCCAGCGTTAAAAAGAGGATTTTGGTACTTACCGATAAATCCATTTCTCTGAATCCTCTAGGGGACACTGGAGTCTTATACAGTAGGGGTGTGAAGCTTGCAACCGGAGGTGTGGCACAATCTAAAAATTAGCATTGTCTGCACAGCCGGCTCCTCCCCCTTCACATCCCTCCTCCCTCAGTTTGGAAAATTGTGACAGAGAATAGGACATGATACTATAGCACCTGGCGAGGAACCGAACCGTACAACAGATCAAACAGCATCCAAGAAACTCTTAACAGTAAAACTAACGCTGTTTGCATGAACTGTTTGAACAAGAACTTTGAACACAGCAGGTTGACAGCACCGAGGCGGGAGTCCAGTGTCCCCTAGAGGATTCAGAGAAATGGATTTATCGGTAAGTACCAAAATCCTCTTTTCTCTTTCATCCACTAGGGGACACTGGAGTCTTATACAGTAGGGGACGTCCCAAAGTTATCCCCCAGGGAGGGAGTGCTGTCGGTGGCCTGCAAAACCACATGTCCGAACTTAAAGCCTCCGGACGCAAAGTTATCAAATTTGTAAAATTTCGCAAACGTGTGGGCTGAGGACCACATCGCCGCTCTGCAAAGTTGAGTAGTGGAAGCACCTCTGGCAGCTGCCCCTGAGGCACCCACTGATCTGGTGGTATGAGCACCCGTCTGAACCGGAACCTGTTTGCCACAGGAAATATAAGCTTGCCGAATGGCAAGTCCAATCCATCTAGACAAAGACTGCTTAGATGTTGGCCAACCCTTCTTTGACCCATCATAAAGAACAAACAAATGGTCTGACTTTCTAAAGTACGACCTAACTTGTACTTATACCCGTAAAGCTCAGACAAGATCCAAGGACACGTCCCCATCTGCGAGTCCCTGGAAAGATGGGACCACAAATGGCTGGTTTACGTGAAACCCCGAAACAACCTTAGGAAGGAAAACTGCTCTTGTACAGGGTTCTGCCGTATTCTCATGAAAAATTAAAAAGGGATTCCTACGCGTTAAGGCGCCCAACTCAGAAACCCTCCTGGCCGAAACCAAGGCAAGTAATAACGCGACCCTCCAAGAGAGATATTTCGGGTCTGTTCTTGCTAACGGCTCAAAAGTTTATGATCTCAAAAAATCCAACCCAAATTTAAGTCCCACGGCGCAGTGGGAGGACGAAAAAGGGAGTAGTATCCTCAGAACCCCCTGTAAAAAGGTTTGAACCTCTTGCAAGGATGCTAACCGCCGTTGAAAGAGGATGGAAGAGCCGAGATTTGAAACTTCAGGGAGCCCAGCCTCAGTCCTCCATCTAGACCGGGAGAAATAACTGAAAGATACCTTTATGAGCATCATTCAATCTTCTCAAACGTGAGTCGGGTACGCTCCACTAAGAGATATTCTCCACGCTCTCTCTATCTTCTTCACCTGTTAAAATATACCTTTATGTGGGGATCCATATAGGTACCTATGTAAGTTGGGTACGTTTGGGAACCTTCCAATTGTCCCTATAGTCTCCAGTTATTGTCATAACTCACTTCCCACACACTGGTTGAAACCTATTACACTATTAGTGTCTCTACTGTTTATATTTCCGGGTCCATATGGGAGATCGAACATTGACATGAAGAGGTTCCATCCAAAGGACATCCATTGAACAAAAGTCCCAACCGGAGAAAGAAACCTTTATGAGCATTGAACAGCCTGCATCCACGTGAGTACGGTGTGTACCCCGTGAAAATCTCCTCTTTGTTTTCAAGAATACTCCACTCGACCTTTCATCATATCGAACTATATATATATCAGAACTTTTGAAATATCTGATCTGAAATATTTGTTTGGGAATACTACTTTGTTTACCATTTGTGATATCACAGTTTTTTGAAAATTATTCCATCCCTACCTCATGTATTGTATTGTGTTGGATAGCGCAAAAAGGTGGTAGAACTTTTTTCTTCTCCATCTAGACCGGCCTGAAGGAAAAGTAGAAGTCTGGATAAGTGGAAGTGTGACGAATTCCACCCACGTTCCTTACACCAGTCTATGTACTTCTTCCAAATCCTGTAGTAGTTCATGGCTGTGACCGGCTTCCTAGCGGCAATCATTGTAGGAAAGGCCGTTCTTGGTATCCCTTTGTTTCTGAAGATCCGGGTTTCAATAGCCACGCTGTTAAACGCAGCCTGTTGAGGACTGGGGTTAGGAACGGTCCCTGAGACAGCAGGTCCTCTTTCTGAGGTAACCACCAAGGAACCTCCGCAGGTCTGAGTACCAACTCCTGCTGGGCCAATCTGGTGCGATTAGAATTGCCCACACTCATTCTCGTTTCACCCTTTTTAGAACCCTGGGTATGAGTGGGAAAGGTGGAAAAATGTAAACCCTTCCGTAACACCAAGGAAGTGTCAATGCGTCCACTCCTTCTGCTGCTGGATCGCTTGTCCTGGACACATATCCAGGCAGCTGATTGTTTTGCTGAGACGCCATTAGGTCCACTTGAGGTAGACCCTATCTCCTCACCACCATGTCGAAAATTCGTGGATGTAGGCACCACTCTCCCGGATGCATGTCCTGGCGACTGAGATAATCTGCTTCCCAGTACTCCACCTTGGAATGAACACTGCCGAGAGGATGATGTTTCGCCTTTCTGCCCACAACAGGATCTTTGTGGTTTCCTTTAACGCCATTCTGCTCTTTTTTCCACCATGTAAGATGACGTTGTGACATTGTCCGACTGTATCTTTATGTGTTGACCCATGACTAGGTCTCCGGCTAAGGGCAGCGCATTGCAAACTGCTCTCAGTTTGAAAATATTTATGGGTAGAACGCTCTCTTGTGGCATCCAACTGCCCTGAAAACTGACGGTCCACTAGAACGGCACCCCAAACTCTGAGACTGGCATCCGTTGTAAGGGTCCTCCAATTCTAATTACCGAATCTCCTGTCTGCTGCGAGATTTCAGTGTAATGATCATCAAATCAGCGAGGTACGGACCTGTATCGACCACCTGAGTCCGTGATTTAGAGGACTGTGTGAATCTGTTCCCTGAGCAATGAGGCTTTGGAAAGGTCTGGAGTCAAGACTGCCGTAGTGTAGTGTCTCAAAAGACGCCACCATCTTCCCGAGAAGCCGTACTCATAGATGTAAGGACACCGTTTGGTTTCTTAATACCTGATCCACCAGCTTCCTTATGTCCTGGATCTCGTTCTCTGGTACAGACCTCCTCAATTGTAATGAGTTCAATATGAGACCTAGAGACTGAATCCTCTGCGTTGGTCTCAGGTTGGATTTCTTAAAGGTGACAATCCAGCCGTGTGGAATAAGAAATTGATGAGCCATGTGAGCATCTCAGATCAGCTGTTCCTGCAATGGGGCCATGATCAGCAGATCTCCAGGTAAGGTACAAACGTAGTACCAAACGCTCTCAAACCTGCGACCATTATTTACCTTGAACTGGTAGTGATTTTTCTCCAGTGCAAAACGCAAGTAGGCTTGGTGAGGGGTCCAAATTGGAACATGAAGATATGTGTACAGATGTGGATAAATCCACAGGGAACCAGCGCTCAAACCCTATTTGTAGTGGTGAATGATACGGTTATAAAGTGAAACTAAAATCAATAATGAAAAAGCAGGTGATATACTTAAGGTTGTTTATTCTAAGATGCTGAGATACTTTCTTTCCCAACAGGTATAAATTCGGTTTAAAAGTCAATCAGTGATTGGGGCACGCTCCTGGTTTGAGCTTAAATTCTGAAGTGCAAGGTTCAATTGAAAGAACAAATGCTGTAATCTTTGTAAAGTCGAAAAAAAGAAAAAGAAAAAATGCCACAAAAAAATATTAATGATAATATGTACTAAAGTCCAAACGGTTTACAAGTCTATACAGACAGCGGCGTCCCGCTAATCTGTGCTCTGAAGTGAAGGATTCTCTTGTGAAGTGATGAACAGTTGACAGCGGTAGTGTATGCTTTGGTTAGAGTGGAGAATAAGGACCCTGGACTGGCGCTATTCCTCCTGCAGCACGTCCCACAGTAGAGCGCCCGAATCAGGCCCGCTCTGTGGGGCCGCTGACCTGGGGTGTGCGCCTGTCACAGAGACGAAGTGGACCCGGCCGGAGCTCTCCGAGCGGCTGGCCGCGCCTCTCCTCCTCCTACAGGGACTTACCTTCTCCCTTCCCCTCCGCCTTCCACTCTCCGCTGTCTCGGGCTTCTTCCGTCGCCTGGCAACCGGTTGCTTCCGGAACTCCGGATCACGTGACCGGATGGTTTGCGGAAAGGATTAGCAGTACTGTCCTTCTTTGTAGTGAATATTCGTCCTCAGTCCATTCGTCCTCAGTCCAATGTAGTATAGATGGGTAGCTCCAACGCGTTTCGACCCGTTAGGGTCTTCCTCTGGGAGTCAATGACAATCCAGCCGTGTGGAATAAGAAATTGATGAGCCATGTGAGCATCTCAGATCAGCTGTTCCTGCAATGGGGCCATGATCAGCAGATCTCCAGGTAAGGTACAAACGTAGTACCAAACGCTCTCAAACCTGCGACCATTATTTACCTTGAACTGGTAGTGATTTTTCTCCAGTGCAAAACGCAAGTAGGCTTGGTGAGGGGTCCAAATTGGAACATGAAGATATGCATCCTTTATGTCCATAGACACCCTGAACTCTTCTTTGCTATAACCGACTGGATTGATTCCATTTTGAGTCTGGAAACCGTTAGAAACTGGATTAAAACTGTTAAATTGAGGATTGGTCTGACCGACCCGTCCTGCTTTGGTACGGCCAAAAGATTTGAATAAAACTTTGTTTGTCCTCGAGAAAACAGGACTGGCAGAATTACCCTTGTGTGGTAATTCCTGAATTGCCCTGTGTAATGCCTTCTCCTTCTGAGGGCACCGAGGCAACTTTGTAGTAAAAAACTGACTGTGATGACGCTTGAAAATGTATCTAACCACCTGTGCACCCACCAGGGGAACCCCAGGTGGTCTGGGAGACCGTATGCCCCTGTTCTGTCAGCCAGCTTGAGGTCTTGCATTTTGGTCTCTGGGAACGATCTCTACCTCTTGACTCGAAAGGACTGTGATCCAAATGAATTACCACTCGACCTGAGTAACCTATTCTAACCTGTGGAGAGGTACTCGTCTGTTTGGTATGTGAAATCCACTTGTCAAAGTCAGGGCCAACTAACCTTTCTCCCCCAAAGAGAAAAACCTCTACAACTTTCTTGGAGTCAGAGTTCATCTGTCATTCTCCGAGTCCCATAATCCTTCTATACGATATGGCTGCCATTGTTGTGTGACGCTATTTTGCTAGCATCCTTTGAAGCCTGGCGCATATATGTAGCCGACTCTCGGATATTCTCCGCTAGGTGAGCAATGTCCTTCTGGCTATTCTTCTTTCAAAAGTCTGTACAATATATCCAGTCCATGCTACTATGGCCTTGTTTACCCAAGCACTGATATTGTAGGCCCGTGATGCACCTGCCGTCCAAATTAGTTTCAAGTAATTTACCTTCCATTGGTATAGGTAAAATAGCTTATGATAGGCTTACCGAGATAGTGTTTGACCTGCACTCTACCAACTGAACTAGGCAGTCTGCCCTGGAACGTGAAAGCATTTATCGGGCTGCTTCCATGCTACCCCCATCTGAGCTGGAGAGCTGGAGGAATTGGAAAAACTGCCGACAGCAGTATCTTGTTTTTTATTTTTATTTTTTCGAATTCGAATAAATCAAACCTCTCTGGTTCCTTAATTTCTTACTCTTTGAAATTGAGGACTTCAATTACCAAAACATTTCCCCTCCTCCTGTTGGATGTAGAGGGGTCTCATAACCGCCTTACGGACATTTTTTTATAAACTGCCTGTGTAGGTGGGGTTAATTTGATCTGAAAATTCCTACACCTTCTTGGAAAAAGATCCCACAGCTCCTTTTGAATGCTGTTTGCGAGATTCCGCCATCTGAAAATATCTGCCAGGGCATGTTCCCATAAACCAGATGGAGTACCGCTCTCGGGTTGAGCATCTTTGTCATTTACAACATGGATCGCACACCCCAGGGCAGAGCCGGATTAAGATCCCGGGAGGCCTGGGGCACTAAAGAGCAGGGGGCCCCCATGGACTAAAAAAAATAATATATATATATATATATATATATATATATATATATATATATATATATCCACATCGCTCTAAGAATCCCTCCTCCTTCAGTTCAGCGTGCGGCACGCCAATGACTGAGCCGCAGGCTTGCTGAGCCGGACAGCAATTGGACAGCTGAGCCGTCGCTCAGCTGCCCTGACTACAGCTGTTAGAGCACGCTTCTTAGAGCTGTAGTCAGTGCAGCTGAGCGACGGCTCAGCTGTCCAATTGCTGTCCGGCTCAGCAAGCCTGCGGCTCAGTCATTGGCGCGCCGCACGCTGAACTGAAGGAGGAGGAGGGACAGGGCAGCGGGGAGCCGGGGCTCGTGAGCGCAGCACCGCAGATCGGATTGAAGAGAGATCCGATCTGTGGTGTGGCAGGGGGCCCTTTTGGAAAGGGGGGCCCGGGGTACGTATCACCGGGAACCCCCCCTTAATCCGGCTCTGCCCCAGGGCCTTTAACGTTCATATTACATTTTGGGCAAACGTAATCTGTTCTAGAGGTCTAGGCTGGTGCTTTAAACTGGAACAGCACACACAGACACACCGAACAACTCACCGGTACTTTCCCCCTTTAAAATAGGAAGAGAAAGACCGTGTGGATGGTGGAAGCAAAGGTAAACTTTACCTGGCTGGGTTATTGAAATATATATATTGCTAAAAACAAAACAAAAATTTTTAACAAAAAATATAAGTTTACACCAGCCTTCTTACAACCCTCGCACACCCAACTGTGATTCAGTTTTGATGATCGGGGTTGATCTTCAGTCGCTTCTCTTTATTTTCTCAGGATCTTTTAAATAGAAGTCCTTGAAAATATAAAGCATAAAATGCATCATTAAAATATTGGAGGATCCTTTGCAGCAGAGACAGCTATTCACCAGAAGAGGGAGCAATTACCACGTTCTATCAGTAGAGGGAGCAAATCATCTATTTTAAATAAGATCCCTCCCTCTGTTGTGACTGGCCAAAATATCAAGTCCCCACTAAGAGGGGAGTGTTCTGTTCACATCTAGATTCGGCGCCTTTTATTTCTTGAAAAATGGCAGCCATTGAAAAATTTTAGAAACATCCTTTAAACTCCACCGGCGTTCTGGCCGCTGGAGCCCCCTTACTGTCCCAGCGCTCGTTGGTTAAGCTGCTCCCCGGCTGTAAACGCTGGAGCCCTCGGTCGGTGCTGCTCTGCCGTGACCTCGCAGCGCATCCCAGTGAGACGCTGCTGCCGTGAGTCACCCCCTGCCGCAAATGTAATCCTCTCCCCCGGCCTTTCTAATGCACTCCTCTACTGAGCGTGGATCTGATTACCGGGGGGCTGGAGGTCTCCTGCACCGCTGTGAGCGCTCTATCGCCGCGTGCGCCATCGGAGGAAGGAGGGAGTAGTGGATGGCTGCGGCTTGGGAGGCTAGAATCTCTATGTGCTGGCGGAGGGAGGGGGGCAAGCAGGGGACACCCCCCGCTGTCTGAACGCTGCTGCCGTGTCTCTGCATAAGCTGGGAGCCGGGAGTAATAATCTTAGCACCGCAGTTTTTTTTGTTTTTTTTATTTTTTTAATCCCTAACCTCTTTCTGAAAGGAAGGACATCGGTGTTAGGGAGGCGAGGGGCAGGATTGCAGTTATTAGAGAAATGTGCAGATTGCAGGATTCTTAAACTAGGGCCCTTTTGTACAACCAGTACTCACTCTGCCCCATTACACCATGGAACCCTGCCTTGCTCTGCTGCTCCGGATCTCCTGTAGAGAGATGCAGGTCCCCTTTATTAGGGACCATTGTCTCTCCAGTCTTAAGACTTTTGTCCCCCTTTTAATTAGGTTGACTCAGTCTCATTTTCTTTTCCTTTTGAAAAGGAGCAGGAGCTCCTATCTGTACTTGCACTTCCTAGGCACAATTTTTCAAACTGAGGGAGGAGGGATGTGAAGGGGGAGGAGCCGGCTGTGCAGACAATGCTAATTTTTAGATTGTGCCACACCTCCGGTTGCAAGCTTCACACCCCTACTGTATAAGACTCCAGTGTCCCCTAGTGGATGAAAGAGAAAGGATGTTATCCCTATCTAGGGAATCTATATCAGATGACAAGTTATCTGCCCATTTTTCGATAGCACTACTCACCCACGCAGATGCAATAACTGGTCTGAGTAGTGTACCTGTGGTGACATAAATGGATTTCAGCGTATTTTCCTGCCTACGATCCACAGGATCCTTAAGGGCTGCCGTGTCAGGAGACGGTAAAGCCACCTTTTTAGACAAACGGGACAGCGCCTTGTCTGCAACGGGAGATGACTCCCACTTTCCTCTATTCCCAGAGGGGAACGGATACGCCATTTGAATCCTTTTGGGAATCAGAAACTTTCTGTCAGGATTTTCCCACATTTTTTCAAAAAGGGCATTCAGTTCATGAGAGGGAGCAAACGTTACCTCAGGTTTCTTTCCCTTATACATACAGACCCTAGTATCAGGAACAGCAGGGTCCTCAGTGATGTGTAACACGTCTTTTATTGCCACAATCATGTACTGAATGCTCTTTGCCAATTTTGGGTCTAACCTGGTATCACTATAGTCGACACTGGAGTCAGAGTCCGTGTCGGTATCTGTGTCTGCTAACTGCGCAAACGAACGTTTATGTGACCCCGAGGGGGTCTGTACCTGTGATAACACATCCTCCACGGATTTTTTCCATACCTGGTTCTGAGACTCAGATTTATCTAATCTCTTATTTATAAGAGCCACATTAGCATTCAAAACATTCAACACATTTACCCAGTCAGAAGTCGGCGGTGCCGACAGGGTCACTCCCACAGCCGTTTCTGCCCCCAACACAGTCTCCTCCTGGGAGGAGCACTCCGCCTCAGACATGCCGACACACCTGTACCGACACTCACAGACAGACTGGGCCAAAAGGGGGACAGACCCACAGTAAAGCCTGTCAGAGAAACACAGGGGGAGTTTGCTAGCTCACAACCCAGCGCCTTCCCCGGTTCTGAAACGCTATTATAATGCCTCAGACCCTGCAGCGCTTTATAATCACTTATATTGCACCAAATATGCTGTGCCCCCCCTGGTTTGCACCCTGTTACTTGTTTTATCAGTGGTGAAGAAGGACCAGCGTCTCTGCATGCTCTGGAGAGAAAATGGCGCTGATGTGAGTTGTGAGGGCTAAGCCCCGCCCCCTACATGGTGCGCTTCAGCCCGCTCGTTTTTAAAAAATTATGCCGGCGGGGGTATGAATTTAGTGCCCAGACACTTACATTTCAGTCTGCCAGCCTAAAAAGAGGTTTATAATGCTGCCCAAGGCACCCGCGCCCCCCCCCCCCCCTGCGCCCTGCACCCTACAGTGCCGGTGTATAGGAGTATGGCGCGCAGAGCGATCGATGTGCGGTACCTCAGAAGCCGTCACTGAAGTCTTCTTTCACGATGCAGGGAGACCGTTGCCAGCAGCCTCCCTGAAAATAAAAAACCTAACAAAGTCTTTTCCGAGAAACCCAGTAGAGCTCCTCAGTTGTGCATCCAGTCTGCCTGGGCACAGATTCTAAACTGGAGGAAGGGCATAGAGGGAGGAGCCAGTTCACACCCATTCAAAGTCTTAAAGTGCCCATGTCTCCTGCGGATCCTATCTATACCCCATGGTTCTTGAAGTGTCCCCAGCATCCTCTAGGACGTCTGAGAAATTACTGTGTACTGGGGTGGGGGGAAGGGGGGGATAAACTGGTAGGTTACTGTGTGCTGGGGTGGGGGTGGGGATAAAGTGGAATATTACTGTGTACTGGGGTCAGGGGGGGGGATAAACTAGTATGTTACTGTGTGCTGGGGTGGGGGGGATAAAGTGGAATATTAGTGTGTGCTGGGGAGGGGGGTGGATAAAGTGCCATATGTGTGCTGGGTAGTGGTGGTAGTGTAGTGTATGCGGGGACTGGGCTGCAGAGTAGCTGTGGTGTAGCGTGTGGGGAGGGGGGAGTAATTGCTTAATTAGTCGTTGGGGGGAGGTAGATGAAAAAAAATCCCTTATAAGCCATGTCTCGCACAGCCTTATCAGGGCTAATTGAATAGCCCCCTGGAGACACAATTACCCGCGATCAATCACCGTGGGTAATAGGATACCTCCATATATTGTGTAAAGGTCACTAGGACTGACAGATTTTACTTATGGACTACAGGGCTGCATCCCCCCAGTACAGTCTGCCACCCGCAGGGACTGCCTAGTGTTTCTCTTCATGGGACTGTAAGTCCGGACTTGTTATGTTCCTATTTTTTTTAAATTTATGTTAAATGCAGTTTCTCCGCTGCCTGCCACCCGCTGCCTCTCCACAGCCGTCACCCACTCACTCTCATCCTCTCACCATCACCTCTCTCTCCAGTCACACTCTCCCCGTCAACCTCCCTCCACATCACCTCTCTCTCCTGTCACCCTCTACCTGTCATCCAACCCTCTCCCCGTCACCTCTCTTTCCTGTCACTCTCTCCCTGTCATCCAACCCTCACCCCGTCACCTCTCTCTCCTGTCACCCTCTCCCCAGAGCCGGATTAAGAGGGGGTTTAAGTACCCCAGGCCCCCCTATTTAGAAGAGCCCCCACTGCCGCCACAGATCTGATGTCTAGTCCGATCTGCGGTAATGCGCTTCCGACTCCCGGGAGCCGGTGCGGCGGCTCCACATGCAGAGCACCTGAGCTATGGCTGTCCTCAGTCCCTCGGCGGCTCAATACTGCATTAAAATGCTGGCGGCGGCGCCGCACGCAGGGAGTGTGTACAGGAAGGACAGCTGAACGACGGATCAGCTGCCCAATTATCTGTTGAGTAGCAGCCTGTGGCTTAGCCATTGGCTGGGCGTGCAGGCTGCAGGGAGCAGGGAGGACAGCGTGTGGAGCCAGCCTACGCCCAGCCAGCACCCCTAAACATTAGATGGTGACCTACAAGCATCAGAGCAATAGTAAGAGTTGTATTAGGTTCTGGGTTATTATTTTTATTATATATATATATATATATATATATATATACACACACACACACACACACATACACACACACACACTGTATCCGGAGGTGTGGCACTCCTGGCGGCTTGGAAAATGACTTTTATTCTGTCATTTTCATCAGGTATGAAAATGACGGAGTAAAAGTATTTGAAACGTTGTCTTCACATGCTGCTATACGGACTTTTTTCTCCAAGCTGCAAGGAGTGCCGCACCTCCGGATACTGTATGTAATATATTGTGAGGGCACCTGATGCATTTGACTGCTTATTGGGAGAGCCGGGCAATATGGACATATATATATATATATATATGTATATATATAGAGTGTGTGTGTGTGTGTGTGTGTGTGTGTGTGTGTGTGTGTGTGTGTGTGTGTGTGTGCCCTCCAAATTGGTAGCAACATTTGAAAAGAGACAAGGCGGCACTCAGAATCTTTAAAGCAATTCACAAAAGGTGTATTAAACACTCATCTTATACACCGACGTTTCCGGGCTTCTCGTGCTGCCCAGTCGCCACCCTCAGTCCTTCTCTGCACCTCCGCCTCCTCCGCACCATGCCGGCCACAGCCTCCTCATCCACCGCACCACAGACCACAGCCTCCTCATCCACCGCACCGCAGACCACAGCATCCTCAGCACCGCCGCTGATAAACACTATAGGTAATCTTACCCTGCTGCCTTTCTATCTCCCTAGTCCCTACTGTATGCCCTTGCTGTCCCTCTCCCTGTCCCTATGTCTCTGCTGTCACTTTCCCTGTCACTCTCCCTGTCCCTGCTGTCACTCTGTCTGTCCCTATGTCCCTGCTGTCACTCGCCCTGTCCCTCTGTCACTCTCCATGTCCCTATGTCCCTGCTGTCACTTTCCCTGTCCCTCTGTCATTCTCCCTGAGTTTTCTCTCATTCCATGTGCTATAATGTGAATTTTGGCTCATACCGTGTGCTATAATGTGAATTTTGGCTAATACCGTGTGCTATAATGTGAATTTCGGCTCATTCTGTGTGCTATATTGTGAATTTTGGCTCATACCATGTGCTATAATGTGAATTTTGGCTCATTACCGTGTGCTATAATGTGAATTTCGACTCATACCATGTGCTAGGTAGTATAAGGGGTCCTACTATTGTGGTGCATAATGTGTATAAGGGGTATATAGTGTGGTAAACTACACTGAAGGACGCACTTTCTTTTGAGTGGCCACGCCCCCTTCCCTAGAGGCGCTTGCATAATTGCAACCTTCACTTTTCCATACCCCCACTTCAAAATTTCCGCTTCGACCACTGTACATATGTAAATATATATATATATATATACACACACACATACACACACACTGCTCAAAAAAATAAAGGGAACACTAAAATAACACATCCTAGATCTGAATGAATTAAATATTCTTATTAAATACTTTGTTCTTTACATAGTTGAATGTGCTGACAACAAAATCACACAAAAATTATCAATGGAAATCAAATTTATTAACCCACAGAGGTCTGGATGTGGAGTCATCCTCAAAATTAAAGTGGAAAAACACACTACAGGCTGATCCAACTTTGATGTTATGTCCTTAAAACAAGTCAAAATGAGGCTCAATAGTGTGTGTGGCCTCCACGTGCCTGTATGACCTCCCTACAATGCCTGGGCATGCTCCTGATGAAGTGGCGGATGGTCTCCTGAGGGATCTCCTCCCAGACCTGGACTAAAGCAATCGCCAACTCCTGGACAGTCTGTGGTGCAACGTAGCGTTGGTGGATGGAGCGAGACATGATGTCCCAGATGTGCCCAATTGGATTCAGGTCTGAGGAACGGGCGGGCCAGTCCATAGCATCAATGCCTTCGTCTTGCAGGAACTGCTGACACACTCCAGCCACATGAGGTCTAGCATTGTCTTGCATTAGGAGGAACCCAGGGCCAACCGCACCAGCATATGGTCTCACAAGGGGTCTGAGGATCTCATCTCGGTACCTAATGGCAGTCAGGCTACCTCTGGCGAGCACATGGAGGGCTGTGTGGCCCCCCAAAGAAATGCCACCCCACACCATTACTGACCCACTGCCAAACCGGTCATGCTGGAGGATGTTGCAGGCAGCAGAACGTTCTCCTTGGCGTCTCCAGACTGTCACGTCTGTCACATGTGCTCAGTGAGAACCTGCTTTCATCTGTGAAGAGCACAGGGCGCCAGTGGTGAATTTGCCAATCTTGGTGTTCTCTGGCAAATGCCAAACGTCCTGCACGGTGTTGGGCTGTAAGCACAACCCCCACCTGTGGACGTCGGGCCCTCATACCACCCTCATGGAGTCTGTTTCTGATCGTTTGAGTAGACACATGCACATTTGTGGCTTGCTGGAGGTCATTTTGCAGGGCTCTGGCAGTGCTCCTCCTGTTCCTCTTTGCACAAAGGCGGAGGTAGCGGTCCTGCTGCTGGGTTGTTGCCCTCCTACGGCCTCCTCCACGTCTCCTTATGTACTGGCCTGTCTCCTGGTAGCGCCTCCATGCTCTGGACACTACGCTGACAGACACAGCAAACCTTCTTGCCACAGCTCGCATTGATGTGCCATCCTGGATGAGCTGCACTACTGGAGCCACTTGTGTGGGTTGTAGGCAGGTCATACAGGGACGTGGAGGCCACACACACTACTGAGCCTCATTTTGACTTGTTTTAAGGACATTACATCAAAGTTGGATCAGCCTGTAGTGTGTTTTTCCACTTTAATTTTGAGGGTGACTCCAAATCCAGACCTCCATGGGTTAATAAATTTGATTTCCATTGATAATCTTTGTGTGATTTTGTTGTCAGCACATTCAACTATGTAAAGAACAAAGTATTTAATAAGAATATTTCATTCATTCAGATCTAAGATGTGTTATTTCAGTGTTCCCTTTATTTTTTTGAGCAGTGTATATATATATATACACATATACACACACACACACACACACACACACACACACACACACACGTATATATTATATATACATGCATGTGCTCCCTATATGAAAGATTCTTTCAAATATACCACCGAATTGTAATTTTCTTTGTAGTAATTAAAGATGTTATGATTTTAATTTTAGATTTTAGGGCCCCACTGTCTTAAGTACCCCGGGCTCCCCGAAACCTTAATCCAGCTCTGCCTCTCCCTGTCACCCACCCCTCTCCGCATCACCTCTCTCTCCTGTCACCCTCTCCCTGTCACCCACCCCTCTCCGCATCACCTCTCTCTCCTGTCGAACTATCCCTGTCACCCACTGATTCTCACCCTTTCCCTATCACCTCTCTGTCCTGTCACCCACTGACGCTCACCCTCTCCGTCATTCTCTTTTTTCACCCTCTGCTTGTCACCCTCTCATTGTCACCTTCCGCCTCTCACTGTTGCCCACGGCCTCTCCCTAGCTTCACTCAGTGCCCATCTCCCACTATCTCTCACTGTAGTTACCCTCTCCCTGTCACCCACTGACATTCCTGTTACCCACTTACTCTCATACTCTACCCATCACCCTTTCTCTCCTGTTATCCTCTCTCACACACCCGTGATCCATACGATCGCATGGTGTGTGCACTCCCACTAACCAGATGCAGCTAGTCGCAAGCACAATGTGGCTGCTTGTGGGTAGGATGAGAGCGGAGTAGGAGGACGCAAAAGTTAGAGTTTGCAGGAGGGTGCCGAACACCCTAGCACCGGCCCTGCATCTGAGTACATCTAATCTTACTTAGAATGGGCATCTGATCTTCTCTTGCCCGGGCCAGAAAGTCTGGACATTACCTTATTAAAAAATGTGTCATATAAAAGATAAATTCACCAAATGATGATGTTCTGTCTACTCGTGATCACATACACCCATTCAGGACATGATATAGAACAGTCATGTTTTAATTATATCCTCTTTTTTTCCATATGAACCACCTGTCAACAATTTTGAACTCTGATGGAGATCGCTTAAGGTGCGTACACACTGGTCGATATATTGTGGGTCCGTCGGCCAGAGTGTACCAGCGATATGTTCTAATGAGGTCGTTCACAGACAAATCGCGTTGGCCCCGCAGCACAGCTGATGGGCGATATATCCAAAAAGATACTGGCGCATCGAGCTGTGTGCATGGGCGGTCAGCAAACCGCCTGTACACTCGCTGCACAAGCCAGACGTGATTGACAGCGCAACTGGGCGGTGCATGCAAATGCCCGCCCAGTTTGTGACGTCAGTCACAACGGATCAGGCAGCGTGCATGCACAACACACTGCCCGGTCCGTCTGTAGATATATCTGTAGATCTATTAATCTGCAGATAAAAGTGTGTACCCAGCATTAATCAAGATTATTGAATTATCATATGTGTCATTATATATGTATTATGCTTTTGTTATGTTAGCAATTTTTTATCCTGTTCATTTCATCTCCACAGTGAGATTATTACACTTTCTAGGCAGCGCCAGTAAAATACAAACCATTCTGTTGCTAGCAAATTACAGACATCTATTCTCTCAAAACAGCCAAAGAAAGAAAGAAAACAACTTCAACCGTAGAAACTTTCCCATCCTTACATAAAATAGTACAGCAGTAATGAGCGAGGTTGCCATGGACACGAGAATCTTTTACAGATTTGATTTATGATAATAATATGAGTTAAAATACTGTGCTATAAGTACCAACCTTGCCACCTTCACCATCTTTGGTTTGTATATTTCCAACTGGTCGAGGAGAGCTTTTATTGTGCGTCCAGTTCCTATAACATCCTACAAATAAAGAGATAGAAACATTAGCACATATACTGCAAATCTCCCTCAGCCTTGGGGGTATATTTACGGGTTTAGCCTTAAATACCGATGCTCGGGATGCCAGCGGTCAAAATACCGACCACAGCATCCCGATTGTTAGAATACAGACGGGGTCGGGAAACAATTTTAACTGACCCCGTCTGTACCCTTCCTTCCCGCATCCTAAACCTAACCAACCCCTTCCCGCAGCCTAAACCTAACCAAACCCTTCCCGCATCCTAACCCTAACCCTCCCTCCCCCACCCTCTGCAGCTGAACCTTAATCTTTCCATGATGTGCCTAACCCTAACCCCACTCCCTGCTGCCTAACTCTAACCCTTCCCCGTGGCTTACGTCTCCGGCATTCCCTCGATCAGGCTGTTGGGATGCCGGTGCCGCCAGTCCTATTTTGCACTTAATTTCAGTGCCACATATATATTGTGAGGTAAAACCTGTCAAGAGGCAGCGGCTTTTGCTTTGGAAATATAGTTGGTGAATAAACGTATTGTCACTGAAACAACAAGGAGATGAAATACAGCACAAGTCTCAATAAGGTAAAGCACAAGTATTGTGCATAGGAACTAACCTACAGACAAAATGGGCCCTCAAACTGTAATATGCAAATCCCAACTTGTTTTGCTATATAGATTAATTTAGCATAAAAGGATATTGTATTTGATGAAATCTTAAAATGTGGATTTTTTACATATTTACTAAGAATACATCTTTTGGGTGTGATTTTGGGTCCGATTTTAGAGCAGAGCAGTGATTTGAGTAATACTTAGTTTTTGTATGAAAGACAGCATTCCTCAAAAAATGTATCTCTACCACTATGGGGGTGGAGGGTTTTTGAACATGGAGGAGAGGAGAGATTAGCAGCCACACTGCATGCTAATGATACATCTCATTGCCATGCTTGTGTGTCCTAACTGTGCCCTGACTCCTCCTTTGGGTATATCTCTCTCTGTATGGGCACACAGAGGCTGTGAGGAGGTAACTACGAAGCAAGCAATGAAGTGAAACGCGTCACTCTTTCCTACATATTTGCAGTAATTAACAAACCCCTTTATTTGCTGCTTATATTGTTTATACATAATGTTATTCCTTTGCAGTTTAGTTTGTACAGGACTAGGAGGGGTCAGTCCGAGTTGGACGCTCGCTAGCTAGTTTTAGCAGTCGTGCAAACGCTATGCCGCCGCCCACTGGGGAGTGTATTTTAGCTTAGCAGAAGTGCGAACGCTTGTGCAGCCGAGCTCTGCAAAAACAGTTTGTGCAGTTTCAGAGTAGCTCTGAACCTACTCAGCGCTTGTGATTACTTCAGTCTATTCGTGTCCGGATTTGACGTCATACACCGGCTCAGCGAACGCCCAGCCACGCCTGCGTTTTTTCAGACACGCCTGCGTATTTGCAAACACTCCCTGAAAACGGTCAGTTGACACCCAGAAACGCCCCCTTCCTGTCAATCTTCTTGCGCCCATCAGTGCGAAGAAATGCAGTTTTTTCACCTGATTGCTGCGCTGCGAAAATCGGCAGGGAGCGATCAACTCGGAATGACCTCCTAGGTGCAGATGTTAGGACGGAGATCTATTTGGTCCTTTTATCTTGCGTTGCCGGACTATCTGTTACTATATGATGGCTGATTGATCCCTCTGTATAAGCTCTTCTATCTACTCACACAGGAAGAGATATTTCAACCATACTACAGAGCTGATCCATAGGTGATGCCCCCTACAGTAAGTACCCCGATAAATGGCTACAGGAGGAGTATATTTACTAAAGTGCGGATTTATAGAAGTGGAGATGTTGCCCATAGCAACCAATCAGATTATGGCTATTATCTTCTAGAAGGTGCTAGATAAATAAGTACAATCTGATTGGTTCCTTTGGACAACAACCCAACTTCTATAAACCTGCATTGTAGTAAATATACCCTTAGGAGTGTGACGTAATGAGGGGGTGAACGTCCTTTCAAAAAGGTGAACAATGTTTAACGAAAGCCAATACTTGCATCATCAATAAAATGGCATTTTAAGCAGGCACACAAAAACTGTATTATTTGCCTGGATCACGTAGACAAGCTAACATGCAACACAGAACTTTATGCTCCACTGTCAAACAGTACATGCAGTTGCAGTCACGTTGCTATTACAGCGATAAAAGCTGCTAATCTGCAACCAATTCAACACCTGTTTTAGCTTCACTCCATATTGGTCTACACTCCCAGAAGTTATTTTTTGGGTAACCCCACGCACCCCCAGACGAGGAGGATGTTCTATATCCAGCTTACTTCCTAATGCAGTGGGCAGGATGGGAAGATAATACAGGGAATTTCGGGTTCATAGGGAAGGGGTGGGGCTACAAATTGTGTAATTTTTGCCCCACTCTCTACCCGCGAAACGCAGCATTTTGTCATGATGGGGGCGGTGCCTGAGGACGTGACTTCTCATGGAGAGGGAGATCAATAAAGCAGGCAAGTATGCTTCATTTAAAAATCTTAGCCTTAGTAAATAGACCCCTTAATGTCCAAAGATGGAAATAAGAACTTCAAATACATCATATTACTGTACTTACCTCTACAACCAGTACATTCTAAGAAAGAACAAAACAAAAACAAAAAAACACAGAGAAATAGAGAATGTTACTGAAGTGGCTGAAATAGACATTTGTCTCACAGGAAAACTACCAATTAAAGAATAAGATGGTTGCTATGGGCAACACCTCCAGTTATACTTTTTAGATGGTTTTATTAGATTCAGTAAAATAAATGTTCACACTTGGCTGGCAGGAGGGTGTGACACCAAAAGAATGGGGAGGTGGGCGGAGTAGGTTATGGGGTCTCTGTAGTCCCTTGAATAATAACGTACCCCGTCGGAGGAATGTCCTTGGTAGTAAATAGCACTTTACAAAAAACCCTAACAAAGTTCAAAGCTGCAAATATGCAGTAACCTATGGCAACTAACCAACAATATTGTCCTTTATTGACTTAGGGTGTAATTCAGGTTTGTTAGCAAACCAAAAAAAGTAAACAATTGGGCAAAACCATGTTACACTGCAGGTGGGGCAGATGCAACATGTGCAGAGAGAGTTAGATTTGGGTGGGTTATATTGTTTCTGTGCAGAGTAAATACTGTCTGCTTTATTTCTACACTGCAATTTAGATTTCATTTTGGACACACCCCACCCAAATCTAAATCTCTCTGCACGTGTTACATCTGCCCCACCTGCAGTGCAACATGGTTTTGCCCGGTTGCTTACATTTTTGGTTTGCTAACAAACCTTAAGAACACCCTAAGTTAGAAAAAAGAAAGAAATTGTCTGATATTTTTGTTTCTGTATATTAGCACTAAACTACTGTACTTTACACGTTTTGAGAAAACGACTAACATGTGACAAGTACAGAGCAGACGGCCGCATCAGTCAATGGAAAATGCTCTTAAAATATTCTTGTGTAGCTGCTGATGGATGTGACAGGTCTGGTCTCCTGAGCTTGTCTGACAGCTGCCTTCGGGACTCACAAAGTTACAGCTGCCCTCACTAGTTTTGCTAATATAGCAAACTGCTACTGCTGGGGGCCACCCAGCACAGGGAAAAACTGCCCAGAATGCTAATGGTGGCCAGCAATGCGGTCGCAATTCAATTGTGATCACATCGCTGAATAAGGGAAGCTCTCCTGCCTGTGCAGCCTGGCTGCGAAGGCAGTCAGGCCGCCGCCATTTTCCCCATTGCAGCGGCCGCCACAAAAGCGGAACAGACCCGTCCCCGTCAACATAATGCTGAGTTACCATCATTTTTAAAGTTACAGTGCAATGCTTTAACTAACATTGCTATTGTGTCGGCATACTGTGCACAACATTGCGCTGCTGAAAATGTGACGGCACATAATATCGATTCTCTAATAACTATATTTAATTACTAGAGGACATTATGGTTACCACCCTCGACTAAGGTTAAATTAGCAACTGTCACAGTAGAGCATAACCTAGCACATGGCTCTCCAGCGGTTGTGAAACTACATATGCCAGCATGCCATGCCACAATTTTAGCATTCCCTAATAGAAAGCCTGCTGCAGGACATGCTGGGACTTGTAGTTTCACAACAGCTGGAGAGCCACAGATTGACCAGGCCTGCCCTAGAGTCTTGTTGTTTCCTAGGTACCAAGTCATTAAACTGGTGAAACCATATAAGTGGAGTCATTTCTTGAAAAGTCAGTGATACATTAAATACCTTTCCGCTCAGTTTTGACAGGTCCTCCCCTCCAATTATCTGCAGGTCTTCTGTGGACTTGTCATTCTGAAGAATTTAAGAAGGGGGGGTGTGGGGGGATAAGTGAGAATTACAGGTACACTCACACTTTTGTTGCATCAATTAGCCACTAAGATTTCCCAAATGTAACATTTATTTAATCTTACTAAAAAGTGAGAATAGAATAAATTTTTCAAAAAATAGTGAACAGCAGGAAATTAAGGGGGAGATTCATCAAGCCTTGGAGAGAGATAATGTATCAACCAATCACCTTCTAGCGGTCATTTTTCAAGCACAGCCTGTAAAACTAAAGTTAGGAGCAGATTGGTTGGTACTTTCTCTCTCTCTCTCCAAAGCTTGATACATCCCCCCTAAATGAAAGCTACATATGTAATACAACACCTTTTAAAATGATAAATTAATCCCCGGCAATTCTGCCAAACAAGAACCAGGGGGGTAATTCAGACTGCGATCGCTGCCGGGCGCACTGCGCATGTGCACCCCGGGAGCACAGTGAGATGCTATCAGCATCTCACTGGTGCTATCGCCTCTGACTGATTTACAGGTAGAGGCAGTCACGGGGCGGGAGGGGGCGTGCCAATGGTGTTAGAACGCAGTTAGGGGGGTCGCGGTCAGGAAAACGGAAACATGTCTGGACTGTTGGGGGGGCGGACCGCGGCGGCTGAATAACATCACATGCAGCCTATGCGACCCGGGACGCGGCAAGTAGCAGCTTGCCAGTGTGCAGGAGCTGCGCTGGCAGGTAGCTACTCGTCAGGTACAAAAGTAACTTACACAGTAACTTCTCAGCCTGATGAAGTCCACTCTCATGGAGATAAACCTTTCGGAATTCCGGCTGAGGTTCTTGATGTGTTCTACAAGATCAGTACAGAATCTGTATCCTCCCTTCAGCACACAAAGGACGGTAATGCTATTGTCCCCAATGTCTTTCATTATGTCACTGGCCAGTCGTTCTATCCTGCAACACATACAAGTGAAAGGTCTGTGGATGCAATAATCTACCCATCCCAGAAGTAGTAGGAGATAACTGGTCATCAGTGGATGCTATAAACATTAAGGGGCAGATTCAACCAGCTGCAAGCTCCCTCTAGACTCAAGCCGTACGCACCTCCGCATATTACAGTATGTAAAAAATTTCACTATACGGCGAGAGCAAAATTTAGGCCTATTTTTTACCTACACTATCCCTTTGAGTGTCGTGGAGCAAGGTTCTGTACGGCCAATTGATTCGCCCTCCTGTATGTGAGCTACATGTAACTGGAATATATCACAGTTTTATTCTAAGAGATTAGGGGGGAGATGTATCACGCCTTGGAGACAGAGGAGGAGTTGGCAAAAGCAACCAATCAGATTCTGTCATTTATCCAGCACAGTCTATTAAATGACAGCAGCTGATTGGGTGCTTTGGTCATCTACTCCACTTTATCTCTCTCCAAGGCTTGAAACATCTAGGGTAGATATATCAAAGTTACTCAAGAGTGGAGAAGTTGCCAACAGCAACCGATAAGTTTCTAGCTGGCATTAACCAAGAACATTCAATACATTTCTTAATGATTACTTGTTATGGATAACTTATCCACGTCACCTTTTTAAAAGCCTTAATAAATCTCCCCCCTTAAGCAGCTTCTTGAAAGAACATCAGAGCTCACTATTATTTCCCCAAGAGATCTCCGCCAAAGTACATTAGTGTATGGAACAGAACTTTGCACAGGTGGAAGGGAGTAGTGTGCTGACAAGAGGATGCTCCCTGCACAGTGCGGAGCTGTGCAAAAATAAAATGTCCTTTTACAGAGCGTAATGGACATGGGATAAAGAGGTGTAGAGAGAAGTCTTCACAGATTGCTCTACACTGTGTGGAGGGGTGTACGACCATTTACACTTCATATAATGGAACTGAATTATTGGCAAAGAGATTGCTCTTGTTATTTTAAATGTAACTCATTTTACACCTCCATATTGCGCTGGGCAGAGAGGCACTGTTATAGGCGCACTCATAGAAATGTCATATACAAAGTGCAATAAAGCGACATGTATAACAAAATAATAAGTGTAAGAAGTTTTATACACTGTAACTAATCAAAATGTCATCTTGCACTCATGATTAAGTCAAGGGATCAAAGTTGTACAGGTAAGACATTCATTTGATTCCACTGAGAATTCTGTTGGCTATGGGGGTTATTCAAAGATGAACGCATATGGCTACATACGCAGATAGATCTGCGTTCATCTCTGCGCATGCTGGGGGCCGCCCAACACAGGGCAAGGTCACCCAGCATGTGGGAGGCCGCTTCCCGATGCGTCCGCAATCCAATTGCGAATGCATCAGATCTACGGTTGACCCCTGCCAGCGCTCAGGCGGTCAGCGGCCATTTTTATTATTGGTCGTGTTGCGTGTGATGTCACACAGCCACCCCGAAAAATGGTCCCGTATCGCCATGCCCCCCAATGCCGCCCCAAAAACACCCACTGCTCTCATCCATCAGGGATGTGACCACAATAAGTGTGTCCTCGCAACCGCTGTGCACCCGCTGCGCATGCACAGTTTGCCATCATCGGATGGGTCTGAATGACCCTCTATGTCCGGGATTAAGTTCTTAAAACAATGTAATAAAAAAAAAAAAGATTATATAGTATATCTGTATATATACACACAGGGCCTGATTCAGAATTGTATGCAAACCCAATTTGATTTTATATTTAATTTCAGTTTATACTGTATGTAACATGTGACTTTCACATTTACTTATAACCCTGCCAATACTACAGTATAATCTCTCCAGTGTTAGGACACATATATTATATTGTATTGTTTAGAATAGGGGAATGCAATTTTAGCATTAACTACCAACAGCATGTCTGGAAAGGGGTGTGGCATAACACATAAGGGGTGTGGTCTCACAGTATGCGCCCTGTATTCGTAACTCTGGGGGTACATCTAGCACTCCTGTAAATGCTGTGCTGCCTCCAGGCTCTCCCCCACACTGTGAACAGATGCCAACACTACCAAGCCACATCTCTCCCCTATCTCTACACACGCGATACATGTAATGTACGTGTAATACCCTGAAGTGTTTTTTTTTTAATGGGGACCCCTTGGTTTTTTTTTAAATATTGAAAGTCTCCATACTGTCCCTATGCAGCCCTATAGTATGACAGGGCTGAACTTTATGTGACTCTGTCAGCCTTTCTGACAGGGATCTTGCCGCCAATTCTCTGGTCCTGTCACCTCTTACCCTGCAACATAAAAAGTCCGGGAAACATGTCCCCAGCTGATTGGGTCCCCTGGGTTGTAGGGCAGAGTGACCAGGGGGTGGTCTGTTGCTGGGGCCCCGGGAGCCAGTCATCATAGAGGAGAGGGGAGGTGGAGGAGCACCAGGACCCTTAAAAGAAGCCTCACAGCACAGGAGAGGAGCCCCTGGAGGAATGGGAATATGTACCTGGGGAAGTGGAGCCATGTAGTGTCCAGAGCCTGAAGACTGGAGTATGCAGCGCTGGGAGGATCGCTGCCAGAGGAGCCCCCTGGGAGGAATGGGAAGATTACCTGGGGAAGGTGTCGCCATGTAGCCCCAGGAGCCGCCTGCCAGCGTGTGAGGGCCGTCTGCGCAGAGAAGAAGCCGAGGGGAGAACCAGCGACCGGAGCACCAGTGCCAGGAGAATGCCGGAGACCCTGCCTGAGGAGAAGAGCTGGTCGCGTCAGTGCCAGCGGGGATGGAGCGCGGAGAAGAGCCGCCGCTGCCGAGAGACTGGAGCGCTGGGCCGGAGGAACCGCAGCCCGTCCAGCAGAGCAGTGATGACATCCGTCCCCTGGATTCCAAGGAGCGGCAGCGGGTGAGAGAGCAGGCATCGCGGAGGACGACCCTGCAAAGAAGACCCCCGGCGAGGACCCATGGCTGCAGAGTGATGACGGCGCAGACGGACGGCGGGAGCGCGGTATGGAGGAGGGGATCCCGTGGCCAGTGACGGGGAGAGCAGGCATCGCGGAGGACTACCCCGGATGTGAGGACCCCTGTAAGGACCCCGCTCCCCCGGCTGGATGAGGAGGACAGCGCGGTGCGGAGGACAGCGTAAAGAGGACCTGCGACAAGGACCCCATGCCACTTGACAGCACCGCGGCTGTAAAAGAGGACCCCAGGCTGCTGAGAAGGACGATGTGCATCGGCGCGGCGGCTGGAGGACGACGAGGACCCGGATAGCCAGTGAGAGGTAAAGCAGGTCTGCCGCTCTGATCACCCGAACCTGATTCACATCAGCACCCCACAATTTAATTTAAGTTTTCGGCACCGTAAATATTATGTGTTATGGGTTTGTTGGGTGTATTACATATGCCTAGTGCTAATGCTAGTTTTTGAGCTGGACCATACAGAGAGCTATTCCACTATACAGTACTTCCCAACTGCTTAGGTGGCACAGTCCAGATCGCTCCATCCTCATGAAATCCAGGGTGGCTGTGAGGTATGTTGCACTATAGCTACTGTGGTGAGGAGGTGCACTGTGCTCTTGCCACTGCTGCTTGTACCAATACAAGACCCTATCTAGTGCAAGGGGCAGCCTAGCGCTTCAGCAATGCATTGCTACCTGCTGTGCCTGTGGTTCTCCTCCATACAGACATGGGCACAGTCCCCAGAGGCGTGCAGTTATCATTCTTATAATTGTAAGGTCGGGAGATGTAACAGCGCTGCAAAATGATCATGCAGAAAATAAGATTTTACTTACCGATAAATCTATTTCTCGTAGTCCGTAGTGGATGCTGGGACTCCGTCAGGACCATGGGATTAGCGGCTCCGCAGGAGACAGGGCACAAAAATAAAAGCTTTAGGACTAAGTGGTGTGCACTGGCTCCTCCCCCTATGACCCTCCTCCAAGCCTCAGTTAGGATACTGTACCCGGACGAGCGTACACAATAAGGAAGGATTTTGAATCCCGGGTAAGACTCATACCAGCCACACCAATCACACCGTACAACTTGTGATCTGAACCCAGTTAACAGTATGACAAACGTAGGAGCCTCTGAACAGACGGCTCACAACAATAACAACCCGATTTTTTTGTAACAATAACTATGTACAAGTATTGCAGACAATCCGCACTTGGGATGGGCGCCTAGCATCCACTACGGACTACGAGAAATAGATTTATCGGTAAGTAAAATCTTATTTTCTCTGACGTCCTAGTGGATGCTGGGACTCCGTCAGGACCATGGGGATTATACCAAAGCTCCCAAACGGGCGGGAGAGTGCGGATGACTCTGCAGCACCGAATGAGAGAACTCCAGGTCCTCTTTAGCCAGGGTATCAAATTTGTAGAATTTTACAAACGTGTTCTCCCCCGACCACGTAGCTGCTCGGCAGAGTTGTAATGCCGAGACCCCTCGGGCAGCCGCCCAAGATGAGCCCACCTTCCTTGTGGAATGGGCCTTGATAGATTTAGGCTGTGGCAGGCCAGCCACAGAATGTGCAAGTTGAATTGTGCTACAAATCCAACGAGCAATCGTCTGCTTAGAAGCAGGAGCACCCAGCTTGTTGGGTGCATACAGTATAAACAGCGAGTCAGATTTTCTGACTCCAGCCGTCCTTGAAATATATATTTTCAATGCCCTGACAACGTCCAGCAACTTGGAATCCTCCAAATCGCTAGTAGCCGCAGGCACCACAATAGGCTGGTTCAGGTGAAACGCTGAAACCACCTTAGGCAGAAACTGAGGCCGCGTCCGCAGTTCTGCCCTGTCCGAATGGAAAATCAGATATGGGCTTTTATACGATAAAGCCGCCAATTCTGACACTCTCCTGGCTGAAGCCAGGGCCAGTAGCATGGTTACTTTCCATGTAAGATATTTCAAATCCACCGATTTGAGTGGCTCAAACCAATGGGATTTGAGAAAATCCAAAACTACATTAAGATCCCACGGAGCCACTGGGGGCACAACCGGGGCTGTATATGTAGTACTCCTTTTACAAAAGTCTGGACTTCAGGAACTGAAGCCAATTCTTTCTGGAAGAAAATCGACAGGGCCGAAATTTGAACCTTAATGGACCCTAATTTGAGCCCCATAGACAATCCTGTTTGCAGGAAATGTAGGAATCGACCCAGTTGAAATTCCTCCGTCGGGGCCTTCCTGGCCTCACACCACGCAACATATTTTCTCCAAATGCGGTGATAATGTTGTGCAGTCACCTCCTTCCTGGCTTTTACCAGGGTAGGGATGACCTCTTCCGGAATGCCTTTTTCCCTTAGAATTCGGCGTTCAACCGCCATGCCGTCAAACGCAGCCGCGGTAAGTCTTGGAATAGACACGGTCCCTGCTGAAGCAGGTCCCGTCTTAGAGGTAGAGGCCACGGATCTTCCGTGAGCATCTCCTGAAGTTCCGGGTACCAAGTTCTTCTTGGCCAATCCGGAGCCACGAGTATCGTTCTTACTCCCCTTTGCCGTATAATTCTCAGTACTTTTGGTATGAGAGGCAGAGGAGGAAACACATACACTGACTGGAACACCCACGGTGTTACCAGAGCGTCCACAGCTATTGCCTGAGGGTCTCTTGACCTGGCGCAATACCTGTCCAGTTTTATGTTGAGGTGGGACGCCATCATATCCACCTTTGGTTTTTCCCAACGGTTCACAATCATATGGAAGACTTCTGGATGAAGTCCCCACTCTCCCGGGTGTAGATCGTGTCTGCTGAGGAAGTCCGCTTCCCAGTTGTCCACTCCCGGAATGAACACTGCTGACAGTGCTATCACATGATCTTCCGCCCAGCGAAGAATCCTTGCAGCTTCTGCCATTGCCCTCCTGCTTCTTGTGCCGCCCTGTCTGTTTACGTGGGCGACTGCCGTGATGTTGTCCGACTGGATCAACACCGGCTGACCCTGAAGCAGAGGTTTTGCCAGGCTTAGAGCATTGTAAATCGCTCTTAGCTCCAGTATATTTATGTGAAGAGACATCTCCAGGCTTGACCACACTCCCTGGAAGTTTCTTCCCTGTGTGACCGCTCCCCAGCCTCTCAGACTGGCATCCGTGGTCACCAGGACCCAGTCCTGTATGCCGAATCTGCGGCCCTCTAACAGATGAGCACTCTGCAACCACCACAGAAGAGACACCCTTGTCTGTGGAGACAAAGTTATCCGCTGATTCATCTGCAGATGCGATCCGGACCATTTGTCCAGCAGATCCCACTGAAAAGTTCGTGCGTGGAATCTGCCGAATGGAATCGCTTCGTAAGAAGCCACCATTTTTTCCAGGACTCTTGTGCATTGATGCACAGACACTTTTCCTGGTTTTAGGAGGTTCCTGACAAGTTCGGATAACTCCCTGGCTTTCTCCTCCGGAAGAAACACCTTTTTCTGAACCGTGTCCAGAATCATTCCCAGGAACAGCAGACGTGTCGTCAGGGTCAATTGAGATTTTGGAAAATTCAGAATCCACCCGTGCTGTTGCAGCACTACTTGGGTTAGTGCTACTACGTCCCCCAGCTGTTCTCTGGACCTTGCCCTTATCAGGAGATCGTCCAAGTAAGGGATAATTAATACGCCTTTTCTTCGCAGAAGAAACATCATTTCGGCCATTACCTTGGTAAAGACCCGAGGTGCCGTGGACAATCCAAACGGCAGCGTCTGAAACTGATAATGACAGTTTTGCACCACGAACCTGAGGTACCCTTGATGTGAAGGGCAAATTGGGACATGCAGGTAAGCATCCTTGATGTCCAGGGACACCATAAAGTCCCCTTCTTCCAGATTCGCTATCACTGCTCTGAGTGACTCCATCTTGAACTTGAATTTTTGTATGTACAGGTTCAAAGATTTCAGATTTAGAATAGGTCTTACCGAGCCGTCCGGCTTCGGTACCACAAATAGTGTGGAATAATACCCCTTTCCCTGTTGTAGGAGGGGTACCTTGACTATCACCTGCTGAGAATACAGCTTGTGAATGGCTTCCAATACCGTCGCCCTGTCTGAGGGAGACGTTGGCAGAGCAGACTTTAGGAACCGGCGAGGGGGAGACTTCTCGAATTCCAACCTGTAACCCTGAGATACTACCTGCAGGATCCAGGGGTCCACCTGTGAGTGAGCCCACTGTGCGCTGAAATTCTTGAGTCGACCCCCCACCGCCCCTGAGTCCGCTTGTAAAGCCCCAACGTCATGCTGAGGGCTTTGCAGAAGTCGGGGAGGGCTTCTGCTCCTGGGAGGGAGCTGCTTGGTGCACTCTCTTACCCTTTCCTTTGCCTCGGGGCAGATATGACTGTCCTTTTGCCCGCTTGTTCTTATAGGAACGAAAGGACTGCGGCTGAAAAGACGGTGTCTTTTTCTGTTGGGAGGGGACCTGAGGTAAAAAGGTGGATTTCCCGGCTGTTGCCGTGGCCACCAAATCCGATAGACCGACCCCAAATAATTCCTCCCCTTTATACGGCAATACTTCCATATGCCGTTTGGAATCCGCATCACCTGACCACTGTCGCGTCCATAAACTTCTTCTGGCAGATATGGACATCGCACTTACTCTCGATGCCAGAGTGCAAATATCCCTCTGAGCATCTCGCATATAAAGAAAAGCATCCTTTAATTGCTCTATAGTCAATAAAATACTGTCCCTATCCAGGGTATCAATATCTTCAGTCAGGGAATCCGACCAAACCACCCCAGCACTGCACATCCATGCAGAGGCGATGGCTGGTCGCAGTATAATACCAGTATGAGTGTATATACTTTTCAGGGTAGTTTCCAGCCTCCTATCAGCTGGATCCTTGAGGGCGGCCGTTTCAGGAGACGGTAACGCAACTTGTTTTGATAAGCGTGTGAGTGCCTTATCCCCCCTAGGGGGTGTTTCCCAGCGCGCCCTAACCTCTGGCGGGAAAGGATATAATGCCAATAACTTCTTTGAAATTAGCAGTTTTCTATCGGGGTTAACCCACGCTTCATCACACACTTCATTCAATTCCTCTGATTCAGGAAAAACTACAGGTAGTTTTTTCAGACCCCACATAATACCCCTTTTTGTGGTACTTGCAGTATCAGAGATATGCAAAGCCTCCTTCATTGCCGTGATCATATAACGTGTGGCCCTACTGGAAAATACGTTTGTTTCTTCACCGTCGACACTAGATTCGGTGTCCGTGTCTGGGTCTGTGTCGACCGACTGAGGTAAAGGGCGTTTTACAGCCCCTGACGGTGTCTGAGACGCCTGGACAGGTACTAACTGGTTTGCCGGCCGTCTCATGTCGTCAACTGATTTTTGTAACGTGCTGACATTATCACGTAATTCCATAAACAAAGCCATCCATTCCGGTGTCGACTCCCTAGGGGGTGACATCACCATTACCGGCAATTGCTCCGCCTCCACACCAACATCGTCCTCATACATGTCGACACACACGTACCGACACACAGCAGACACACAGGGAATGCTCTTATCGAAGACAGGACCCCACTAGCCCTTTGGGGAGACAGAGGGAGAGTTTGCCAGCACACACCCAAGCGCTATAAATATATAGGAACAACCCTACAGAAGTGTTGTTTCCTTTATAGCAGCTTAATATATCAATATCGCCAAAAAAGTGCCCCCCCTCTCTGTTTTTTTTACCCTGTTTCTGTAGTGCAGTGCAGGGGAGAGTCCTGGGAGCCTTCCTCGCAGCGGAGCTGTGCAGGAAAATGGCGCTGTGTGCTGAGGAGATAGGCCCCGCCCCCTATTTCGGCGGGCTCTTCTCCCGGTGTTTGTGAGACCTGGCAGGGGTTAAATACATCCATATAGCCCCAGGGGCTATATGTGATGTATTTTTAGCCAGAACAAGGTATTATCATTGCTGCCCAGGGCGCCCCCCCCCCAGCACCCTGCACCCTCAGTGACCGCTGGTGTGAAGTGTGCTGACAACAATGGCGCACAGCTGCAGTGCTGTGCGCTACCTCATGAAGACTGAAAAGTCTTCTGCCGCCGGTTTCTGGACCTCTTCACTTTTCAGCATCTGCAAGGGGGTCGGCGGCGCGGCTCCGGGACCGGACTCCATGGCTGGGCCTGTGTTCGATCCCTCTGGAGCTAATGGTGTCCAGTAGCCTAAGAA
This sequence comes from Pseudophryne corroboree, assembly GCF_028390025.1. Classification (NCBI taxonomy): domain Eukaryota; kingdom Metazoa; phylum Chordata; class Amphibia; order Anura; family Myobatrachidae; genus Pseudophryne; species Pseudophryne corroboree. The sequence goes on from NC_086448.1 coordinate 119,147,934, forward strand.
GCCAATCCATCCTGCACGCAGGTGAGTTCACTTCTTCTCCCCTAAGTCCCTCGTTGCAGTGAGCCTGTTGCCAGCAGGACTCACTGAAAATAAAAAACCTAATATTTCTAAGCAGCTCTTTATGAGAGCCACCTAGATTGCACCCTGCTCGGATGGGCACAAAAACCTAACTGAGGCTTGGAGGAGGGTCATAGGGGGAGGAGCCAGTGCACACCACTTAGTCCTAAAGCTTTTATTTTTGTGCCCTGTCTCCTGCGGAGCCGCTAATCCCATGGTCCTGACGGAGTCCCAGCGTCCACTAGGACGTCAGAGAAAAGCTGCATGTATCTTCTTACACTGCATGTATCTTCTTACACTGCATGTATCTTCTTACACTGCATGCATCTATTCTGCCCTTTTGACCTCACTGCCAAGCAACAAGATAAAGGAGAAGTCAATTGTGGGAGAACGGATTCACCTGTCCGAATTAGCGCGGCGCCCACTTTACGGGGGTGGAATCTTGCATCAAAAGTGTTTGCCCACAATTACATTCCCCCATAGTTTGAACAGCATGACTGAATTGGGCCTGTACATCGCCGACAGTTGTAGAGAAAGTAATGGGCAGAGGGTGGGAGCAATCCCAAGTCTGCTTAGAAGTATCCCTTGCCCAAAGCATCCCAACTGAATACGAGGTCGATTCCATTTACAGCGGAAATTCCGAAGTTGATGTATGTTCTATGCAAAAGCTCACCGACACCGCACATGTGGGAGCAGATGTGAAGAAGGGCTGTGCTAATCAATTTAATGGAATCAACTTTTTCAAAAGTGTAAAATGTCCTTTAAATATACAATATGACCCAGTGGATATAGAACATGGGCTGCTTGCCAGTACCTGTCCACAATGATTCCATGAGGTATGAACACACATTCTAAATCTTCACAGTAGTGGTTGGGAAGCATAAATACATCCAGGTTGTATCCAGTCCAACTGTCTTGAATCTGCAGAGTAACCATTTTATTAAACAGAAAAGAAACAATTACTACAAATGTAAATGTGAGTTCAGTGTTGGCTAGTTTTGGTAAATATCCATTACACACATCTAGAACAGGTTTCAGAAACATATGGCTCTATAGCTCATGCGGATCTAGAGGTGCCTGAACATGTGCCTTACTCAGATCTAGATCAGTGGTTCCCAAACTCTGTCTTTGAGGACCCCCAACAGTTCGTGTTTACAAGGTCACCAGCCAGGTGCACAGGTGTATTCATTACTGACGGACACATTTTAAAAGATCCACAGGTGGAGCTAATTATTTCACTTGTGATTCTGTGAGGAGACCTGGAAAACGTGAACTGTTGGGTGTCCTTGAGGACTGAGTTTGGGAACCACTGATCTAAACCAGGGATGGGGAACCTACGGCCCTCCAGCTGTTGTTGAACTACACATCCCAGCATGCCCTGCAACAGTTTTAGCATGGCCAAATAGCAATACTGTAGCAAGGCATGCTGGTATGTGTAGTTCAACAACAGCTGGAGGGCCAAAGGTTCCCCACCCCTGATCTAGACCATTGGTTCTCAAAGTTGGTCCTCATGTGTACAGACTCCAGTTGGGCCAGGGAGTGTACAGCCATAGCCTCCTCTGCCTGAGCAGGGGGAGGGAGGGGGAGCAATCACAATGATCACCCTCCCTCCTGGATTTGCACCTGGCTGAGCGTCCTCCCTTTTCAGAGTGCAAACATTTTTTTTCTATTTTTTCCCTAAAGGGGAGCGGCCACGCCTCTTATAATTAGGCCATGCACAGCTCTCTATGGCCCAGGGTGCGCTATATAAATAACTTAATAAAATATTAGTTGTTCAACACAATGGGTGATTTGTCTCTGCTACCTTGATTAGATGGTTTCAATTCGCAAACATGGCTGACAGGTAATCACTTGCATTTGGTGAAATGACCTTTACAGTACAAAGGATTTAGCTGAAATTAGTGTTCTCTGGCCTGCCGCTTCAAGGCAGAAGGCCAGATGTGGCGCAATATCCCCTATTTTAGGCTGTGCAGCCTATCTGTGGCTTAGGGCCTCAGTCACTACCACAGCCAATGCCTCTCCACTTCCTGTGGTGGGTTCTCCTTTCACGGATAAAAAAATAAAAAAATAAGATTTCAACCACAGTATTTTCTTGCGTTACTACGGTATACCAAGTTTCCATTTCCGTTCTCAAAATCAAAACGTTTAGTAAAGTAGGGTGAAAGTAGTGGACTGTGTGATATTATTTGATGGCTTACAAAAATAGGGTGAAGCAGTAGTGAAAAAACAAACTTGTGTTCATATCTGGCAGCACACGTGGCATTCTCAAAGTGCTTGGCTCCTTCAGTATATTGGGCATGATTCCCATGCATTTGCTGAAGACATTTGTATTTGTATACTGACTCACTACCCACACATAAATCAAGTGTAATCCTTAGAAGCTGGTGGAAAAAAAAAGAACACAATGCACTAAGGTACAGTTAGGCAAGTAGCAGCACTTCATCTGCTGGGGAACTACAAGGCTCAGCATGCATTGCCAGCTGAAGAACCACAGACCTCCCAAATGTATACATATGCATTATATTACCCTCTTCCCAGATAGTAAGTTGGTGTGGGTGTACCTAAATTAGGTATAATCTTGTTTTTGCTATTCTAGAAATGATAGCAACCAAATCAGAATTGCTTGGGTAGCATATCAGTTTGGGACATAATTTTTCACAACCTGAGAACTGACCAGCAATACCTAGGCCAGGCATTCCCAACCGCGGTCCTCAAGGCACACTAACAGTGCAGGTTTTAGTGATATCCAGGCTGCAGCACAGATGGTTAAATCAAAATAAGTGATCTACTAATTAAGTCACCTGTGCTGAAGCCTGGATATCACTAAAACATGCACTGTTAGTGTGCCTTGAGGACCGTGGTTGGGAAAGCCTGCTCTAGAGGGTGGCAGGATGCAATATAACCATACTTATGGTGTGGAAGCTTAAAGCTGAGAACCTAACTTTAGCCTACTTAGGGGTCTATTCATGAAGCAGTGAAAAGTACGGAGAAGTGAGCCAGTGGAGAAGTTGCCCATGGCAACCAATCAGCTGCTCCGTAAAATTTTATAGAAGGCATTTTACAAATGTTATGTAAGCACTGATTGGTTGCCATGGGCAACTTCTCCACTGGCTCACTTCTCTGCACTCTTCACTGCTGCATGAATAGACCCACAAGACATAGAATATATCAAAGATACTTTACTTTTATATGTGGACATCTGTATGAGAAGGATCTTGGTGGATGCAGTACGGATGGTGTAATGGTTAGCATTACTGCCTCACAGCACTGACATCATGGGTTGGACCCACCCTGGTCCTAACTGTGTGGAGTATGTATATTCTCCCCGTGCTTGCGTGGGTTTCCTCCAGGTACTCTGGTTTCCTCCCACAATCCAAAAATATACTGATAGGTTAATTGTTTCTTGTTTTTTGTTGGGAACCAATTAACCTTATTGTGTAAGTGTAAGATTGTCTATGTGTTTAGGGCGGCATGTAGTTATGTGACCGGCGGTCAGGAGACAGCCAGTCACGTTACCTCCCCCTACATCCCGCCCCCTCACAATCCCGATGGTCGGCATGCCAACCAACAGGGACTATTCCCACTTGTGGGTGTCCACGACACCCATAGAGTGGGAATAGAACCCGCAAGGGACTTGTTTCGCTCGTCCACTCCCCCCGCTGGCATTATGCAACTGGGATCCCGGCGTCAGGATGCTGCCCGCCGGGATCCCGGGGGCGATGGTAACCCGATACACACCCTTTAGGGTAAACTACATGGGCCAAGTGATTATTATCTGCCATCAAAAATCTGTTTCTATGTAACTATATGGTGTTTCTATCTTAGCTACAATGATAGTGGTGGTGGTGGGGGATCCGGATAAAGAAGCTTAGACATGTTACTGTACCTGTATAGTTATAAAATCTAAAATTAAAAAAGCAATAAATGTCTAAGAATCACAGACACCAGTGAATCTTCTAGGCGGCAGTAATCCCTGTTGCCAACTGCAGTGCCATCACTGACCTCTTGATATATTGGGGCAGATGTATTAACCTGGAGAAGGCATAAGGAAGTGATAAACCAGTGATATGTGCAAGGTGATTAACGCACCAGCCAATCAGCTCCAATATGTAAATTAACAGTTAGGAGCTGATTGGCTGGTGCGTTTATCACCTTGCACTTATCACTGGTTTATCACTTCCTTATGCCGCCTCCAGGCTTAATACATCTGCCCCAACGCATACCTCCCAACTGTCCGGATTTTCACGGGACAGTCCTATTTTTTGGGGTCTGTCCCACTGTCCCTTCCGCGAGCCGCAGTGTCCCGCGGTGGGGGTGGGGGGTGGCAGTTGGGAGGCTTCTTATCACTCACTGCTCTGCTCAGTTCAGAGCAGAGCAGCGGTGAATAGGCGTCTATTCCAGTGAGGCAGAGGGACTGGGGACATGGCCAGCAGCTCACAGAGCGCTGGCCGTGCCCCAACTGTGACGGAAATTGAAGGCGTGGCTCGCGATTGCATCATCTACACAAGTCCACGCCCCTTTCAATAGGCCTCGCCCCCTGTTTGGCGCCACGCGGCTTCGCTGCGCCCAGGAGTCCCGATTTCAAAAATCTAAAAATAGAAATGTTGGGAGGTATGCCCAACGGATGAAGCTCCATACCAGTAGCAATGTATATGGTTTGCAGTGATTATAAGTCTGACATTTTCCTCAAGAGCAAAAATCTCTCTCTCTGAGGAACATTTTGAACAATCATCCCAATGAGCTACACATTTGTCATTACTGGTAATTAAAAACACAAATAAATGTGAAACCTTACTTACCACCATTCCTTGGCCCTTAAGGCTGGGAGACCGAGAGACATTATTATCCATTTAATCATATGGAACTTGTCACAACTGCAGGAGGGATAAACAATAAGTGTGAGCGTTAGAGAACCGGGACATAATCACAGCAGGATAAGGAGTGTAACTGTACATAGGGCCTAATTCATACCTGATCGCAGCAGCAAAGATTTTCTCTAATGGGCAAAACCATGTGCACTGCAGGGGGGGGGGGCAGATATAACATGTGCAGAGAGTGTTAGATTCGGGTGCGGTGTGTTCAACCTGAAATCTAATTATGCAGTGTAAAAATAAAGCAGGCAGTATTTACCCTGCACAGAAACAATATAACCCACCCAAATCTCTCTCTGCACTTGTTATACTGTAGATGTTCCCCCAGCTGTACACATGGTTTTTCCCATTAGAGAAATATTTTGCTGCTGCGATCAGGTCTGAATTAGGCTCCTAATGGGGAGTATGGAAAAGAAAGTACTTGCACACCTTTCTCATCTTGGTTTTTCCAAATTTTATTTCAATTGATGTGTAAATAGCTTAGTTATTACCATGGCCAAGGTGCATACCAACAAGTTTATCTACAGTATAATAAATGTTATCTTTCATTTTACAGCAAGTTACTAACTATACCTTTATATGTAGCCTAGGGTCGCATATGGATGTACACCTTACTTTAGTCCAGGGTTTCACAGCCCCAGTCCTCAAGGAACAATTAAATTCCAGGTTTTAAGGCTATCCATGAATAAGCACAGATAGTTAAATCAAAATAACTGAAGTACTAATTTAGTCACCTGTGCTCAAGTGTGGCTATCCTTAAAACCAGGCCTGTTAAAGGCCCTACACATTTAAAGATCCGCCACCGAGCTGCCCGACGGCGGATACGGCCGACGGGCGACCCGGCGGCAGGGGAGCAGTGACGGGGGAGTGAAGTTTCTTCACTCCCCCCGTCACCATACAAGTGCAGGCAAATATGGACAAGATCATCCATATTGGCCTGCATGCACAGCCAACGGGGCACCAGCGCATCGTTCATCGCTGGTGACTCCACACTCAAAGATATGAACGTTATCTCGTTCAATAATGAACGAGATCGTTCATATCTATGAGGATTGTCGGCCAGTGTGTAGGGCCTATTAGTATGCCTTGAGGACTGAGGTTGGGAAACACTGCTTTAGAACGGGATTCGGACTATAGATCTACAATGTGTAGATCGACATGTATTAAGTCGACTTTGACAAAAGGTCGACACTGGAAAAGGTCAACAGGTTCAAATGATCGACACACATATGGTCAACTTTTTTTTAGTTAGGTTTTTTTCGACCTTTTGTCCATGTCAAATTTTTGTCAATGTAACCATATGGGGTCGACATAATGACTGTTGACCTACACATTGTAGATCTTCTATACCACACCCTTTTACTCCAAGGCAAAGCCATTCACTACTGACCCTTGGTGTATATCAATTATACCACAGCCTAAATAGGTCCCATTTAGAATGATCAGAGCCGGCCCTAACCAATATGATGCCCTAGGCAAGATTTTGGCTGGTGCCCCCTAGCACCGCTGCTAGTTCTGCAAGAGATGCCTGGCATGAGTCAGCTGGCAGTTCTGCTAACGTCGGGCGCCTTTTTTTTATGAAAATGCATCTTATTTGCATTACTATGTGGCTAGGATGTACAAGCAGCTTCTGCTGATTAAAATTATATACAGCATGCCTATATTCTGTGTGCGACTGCGGCTGTATCTGCATACGAAATGCTACATTTCAGTGATTTCCAGGAATACACACAGAATATAGGCATGCCGCATATCATTTTAATCAGCAGAAGCTGCTGGTGCCCCTAAGCATGCCAAATGCCCTAGGCATTTGCCTAGTTTGCCTATGCCTAAGGCCGGCTCTGAGAATGACCCTGTCTTCTATCCTTCGACCAGTTCATCTATGTACCAGACATCCAGCATGACCCCCTTCCTCCAGGTACAGAATGCTGTACTCCTTGTTATGTTATTGCTTACCTCCCAACTGTCCACATTTTTGCAAGAGAGTCACTTTTTTGGGCACTGTGCCGCTGTCCCACTCGTGGGCCATAGTGTCCCGTGATAGCGGTAGCGGTGGTGGTGGTGGTGGTGGTGGTGGTGGTGGGGGGGGGGGGTGTTGAGAGGCTCAATGTCATTCGCACAGCATCTATTCACAGGAGGCAGAGGGGTTGGGGGCATGGCCAGCAGCTTACAGAGTGCTGGGCATGCCCCCACAGTGACGAAATCGGGAGGCATGTTCCCATGAAGCCACAACCCCTTTTGCCAAATCCAGGCCCCCATTTCAGGTGAGGCCTCGAAAGTCCCGAGTTGCAGGTCCAGAATGCTGGGAGGTATGTAATTAGTAAAAAAAAAACAACAACATTCATGCAGGGAAAATACTTTGTCCCTTGCAAACACTTAAGGGCCTGTTTATGAAGCTCCTAAACCATCCCTGAAAATCATGTGGGTACAGCAGCTTTCTTATCATTTCAACTGAACTTCTATTTACAGGAGATATTGGGCCTGATTCAGTAAGGATTGTATTTGCATAGCACCTCCATCCTGCATTTGAAATCTGTACATTGTGATGCGATCACAGTTCTTGATGAACATCGCGACCACTGTGATTTAAAAATTGGCGCCGTGGTGCCATTTTTAAACTTTAAGATGGCCGCAGTGAGTCAATCACGGCTCATTGGGTCATCACCCCACTTCTTTCTGCTGGCTAATATTAGACAGCGCGAGGTGTAAGCTCCTGAAGATGGAAGATGCAGTGGAAGTCCTGGATGGGCAGCGACCATGCAAGAGCTTAAAGGCCGTCGCCCTACAGGTGAAGACGCTGGGGAATTCCTGGAGGAGATGGCGGCCATGTGAAAGAGCTTAAAGCTCATTACACCCCCCCCAGGTCAAGGTGCTGACTAATAAACTTTTAAAAGCTTTGCTGTCTTGTCTTTATTTAAATATTTATTTTACAGGGGGACTAAAGGTACCAACGGGCCCTTAATGAACTGCCTGCTGGTACTTGTGGTTCTCCAAGTACAAGCATGCGAAGAGGCTTGCTGGGACCTGTATTCATCTTGTAAAAGACAATATTATTCTATTTTTCACTAATACACTAACAATTCGGCACCCACAGCCCAGGGATGCCGGCGTCCTGGGGAGGGGTGAACCCTTTACTGGTGGGGAAGGGGAGTCCCCACTTCCCCAGGAATCCCCAGCCTGGCTGACTAATTAGGGGGATGAATGCTTCGGCCATGGGACCTTGTCAAGAGTGACCCCTGGCTGCGGCATTACCTCCCTGCTAGTGAAGCCTGGTGCTGGTTGTCACAATACGAGGGACCACTACTTGTTTTGTTCCCCGTATTTGTAGAATCAGGATCGTCTCCAAGAGCACGGTGCTGGTTCATTACATATGGGACCAGGGCTGGCTTAAAGAGCCCGATGCTGGTTACGCCTTTATTGGGGACCTCACACCGTGTGTAGGGCCCTTAACTGTGGATGGATGGGGGATTTATTAATGAGGAATATAATCATAATGGTGGGAGGGCGAAGATAAATAACATCATTGGGGTTGGGGACATATCGTGCAGTGTGTATGCACCAATGATTAACGATGCGCGGCCCCGCGCTCGTTAATCGTCGGTGCCCCATTGCTTATGCATGCAGGCCAATACGGACGAGATTGTTCATATTAGCATGCCGTGCTATGGAGCAGTGCTATGGGTGACGGGGGGAGTGATGAAACTTCACTCACCCCACGCCGCCGAGTCGCCCAGCTCGGTGGCGGATCGGTAAGTGTGTAGGGCCCATAAGATGTATTTTTTTCAGCAGATGCAGATTGGTGGTCTGATGAAAAACTGGACAGTGAGGATTGGATGCAGAATCTGCAAGCAGGTAAGCAGTAGGATTGTATATAACAGTCTGATCTGTGGTCTGACTGCGGAGGATTGGACAAGTGTGTACCCAGCTTAACTGTCATTTTTCAAACAGCCTGTAACATGACAGGATTGATCATTGTCTGCTGCATGTCGACAGTTCAATCATGTTGACATTCTCACCCTACACAACCACTATTTTTTTTAAACAAATGTTACTTGAGCACATGTTAAAAATGTCTGACATACTATTAACCAACCCTCTGGGAAAACAATCCACTTTTTCCTATTAAAAAACAAAACAAAAAACCATTTAACCTTAAATATTACATATTAATAACAATCAGTGATTTGTACAAATTACACCCACATGCAAAAAAAACAACAAATAAAGCCACACCCCTTTGAGTCAGTGTATGGGCACTGCCAGGAGGTATAATTATCTGCGCCACATTATAATTGTAGGCTTTGTACTTTTATTACTCATATTTTTAATTATTATTAACATTTATGTATCTAGTGCCAGCATATTCCATTGTACTTTACAATTGGGATCAAAACAGTAATAATACTAGTCTGGGTAAATACAGACAGAGGTGTCTATTTACTAAGCCTGTGAGAGAGATAAAATGAACGGAGATAAAGTACCAACAAGCTCCTAACTGTCATTTTTCAAACACAGCCTGTAACATGGCAGGAGCTGATTGGCTGGTACTTTATCTCTCTCCAACGCTTAGTACACAGACCCCAGAGAGGTAAAGGGGCCTACAGTACTTGCATGTTGTTACAATGGTCTTCCTTTCATTAACACTACACTCAGTCTCATCCTATACGGCAGGGCTGGCCAAACCAGTCCTCGAGATCTACCAACAGTACACATTTTCCAGATCACCTAGCTGGTGCACAGGTGTAGTCATTACTAATTAAGATGTGCTGCATTCATTCCCAACTGACAATTCTACAGATCTCCAGGAGGCCTGGAAAACATGAACTGTTGGTAGATCTCGAGGACCGGTTTGGCCAGCCCTGCTATACGGCCAGAGCTCGCACATGCCCAAACAACAAGTACAAAACACATGCAGCTCCATGTGCTCGGGAATTCACTACAAAGCATAAAGTGACTCAACCCTTATATCTGTTGCAGCTGAGCTAGCACTTCTCTTGGTCCCCTTCGAGCCACTAGTCCCCAGCTCACCTCAACTTTCCTTCCAGGTCTTTACAGCAACATAAGAATAAGGGGCGAAGGGGAGGCAGCTTTGCTGTGAGCTGTGGGGGAAGGAGGGCTGAGGCTGGGCTGAAAGACTCTGCTTGTTTCTCTGTAATTTGCTGGCATTCTTAGAGACCAGGGTTAACTCTCTCAGCCCTGGAGTGGAATGCAATGCATAGTAGTTACGTAATTTGAGCCTACTGCTAGTTTTGGAGAGATGATTACACGCTTCCTACTGAGACTGAAGAGCGTGACCCTCCTCAGACCAGTAAAACCGGATGGTAGCCAGTCTATAGATCTATACTAAAAAGGTCTACAGTCATTGGGTCGACCACTAAATGTCGACATGCATTCGATCGGCAGGGTTGACAATCAAAATATTGACAGGGTCAAAAGGTCGATAGGGTCAAAAGGTCGACACATTTTTTTAGGGATTTTTACATTTGTACAATTTTTGCTGCATTTACTATCCATGTCACAAACTATTACCATTAGTAACCTTGTGGCGAGCGACAACACCCCCAAAAAAATTGTTGTGTCGACATTTTGACCCTGATGACCTTTTACTGTCTATCTTTTTAATGTCTATCTTCTGTATCAGAACCAAAATACAGACATATACAATCGTCGGGCTGTTCTATAATTTCTAACTCGTTTATGCAATATCTTACGAGTGTGTATATCAGGTTTTATCGGAAGAAAACTGGACGCATCTGGAGATAAGGTTTTATTTGCAGTTTGATTTTTATCAGATGCGATGACACAATATTGGACATACAGTAAAGTGAAGTGAGGGCATGATTCAGAGATTCGCAATGAAAATGTTTATGCAAACGGACAATATTTTTTTAATGCGCACGCATCTGAGTCACACTGCGCAGATGCCACGATGGATTACCCACGACACTTGCAGGGAGCATTGGGACACTGAGTGACTGACAGGGAGCATTTGCGAGAGGTAACAGGGTGTGATGGCGACAGAAATGCAGGCATGTCATAACCGTTTTGGAGGCGTGTCACAGCCAGCAACACCCATTCTGAGAGAGTTACTCATAAGTCCGATGGTGCCACTGATCCGATGGTGTAACTGATGCACATTTGTACACAAGCGGTGGATCTGCTCAGTGGGCATCTCAGTACAAAATCATTTACATTGGTTCGCACAGGATTAGTCTACACTTCCTAGAGCTCTCGTGTTGACAGGAAACCGCAGTTCAGCACAGCACTTACATCAAACAGTTTCATCGCAGCAGGCCTCTCGGCCGATTCTACCAGGTGGGGAGAGAGAGACTAGCAACACAGACACATCTTTCATCAGACTGTCACACGTGGTGTGGCAGTCAAGGTAGCTGACTGTGAGCCTGGGACATACACATCTCCCCTTGTAACTCTCCCAGTGCTTTTGTGACTATTGCCATGATGCATGTTTGTAAGTAAAGCAACAACAAAAAAGCAAGCAATTAACTGTGTCTGGAACAATGCATGTTGCCATGCAGGGTAAATTGGCTGCTTTTGCATGTAGCCCATAAATGTTTGAACACACCCCACCCAAATCTAAATCTCTGCACATGTTACATCTGACCCACCTGCAATGCAGCATGTTTTTGTCCTCGAGTAACCTCACCGCTGACCGCAAAGTTCCCACCATTGAAAATAATGGAGCGGCAGTGCTATGCGCCGTCTGACAGCTCAGACGCGCACAGCCAATCAGGAGAGTGCCACTACGTGGCGCTCCCTGATTGGCTCAAGGGACCCTTTGTGACAGGAGTCACGGGGAGTCTCAGCAGTCGGGGAAAGGGGTCCTATGTGTAAACATGGGACCCCTTTCAGTGCGTGGATCGGGTTATCCGGTTTGTTTTTTTTGCCAAGTACGTGGATTACAAAAAAGAAGAGGACAGATCTACACTGGATTATGGTGAGTATAATTTTATTTTCAGCTACCCCGTGGATTCTAGTTGGAGAAGTGGACAGAGTCGGCGTGTGAACATAGGTAAGTATGTGTGTGTCGGCGACGGCGTGCATGTATGTAACAAAGTTTTATTTTCACGGTGTGCGTGTACTGTTTTTATTTGGGTATTTTTTTTGCTGTAGAACTACAGGTACCAGCGGGCCCGTTCCCCCCCCCCCCCCCCCCCGCGCATGCTGGTACTTGTGGTTCTCCAAGTACCAGCTTGCGGGGGAGGCTTTCTGGGACTTGTAGTTCTGCTACAAAAAACAATATTCTTTATTTTTGTCACTTGGCTATCAGCCCCCCATCCGCAGCCCTCGGATGGGGGGGACAGCCTCGGGCTTCACCCCTGGCCCTTGGGTGGCTGGAGGGGGGGACCCCTTGATTTAAGGGGTCCCCACTCCTCCAGGGTACCCCGGCCAGGGGTGACTAGTTAGTGATTTAATGCCACGGCCGCAGGGACCAATATAAAAGTGTCCCCCGGCTGTGGCATTATCTCTCTGACTAGTGGAGCCCGGTGCTGGTGTGAAAAATACGGGGGACCCCTACGTTTTTGTTCCCCCGTATTTTTTGGCACCAGGACCAGACGCAGAGCCTGCTGCTGGTTGTTAAAATACGGGGGATCCCCTGTCATTTTTCCCCCCGTATTTTTACAACCAGGACCGGCTCAAAGAGCCCGAGGCTGGTTATGCTTAGGAGGGGGGACCCCGCGCATTTTTTTTCACGATTTTTTACACAGTTTTGTGATGTCCATGAAGTCGAATCCAGGACGCACACTATCGTCAATTGGTCCGTTTTTCGACAGCGGGACTGTCGAATCCGTTTTTTTATTGAATATGTCGAATTCGGGTCCCGGCAGGAGGGTGTCTGACTGTCGAATTGTGTAGAATTTAAAAACGGTCGAATTCCAGCCGGAATTCGACCGCAATTGCATATACCCCTATGTCTGATGTTATTTTACTGATGCTGTAATTTTTAACTAATGATTTTTATATATTTATCAGTTTCTTGTCTGTATATAGCAAAAACTTTTATGTTTTAATATTACGTTTGTCCATGAGAGAAATTGTTTCGTACTTTTAATGCCACTATAAATTTATAGATAATAAATGTCAGCACCTAAAGGTATAGCCTTCATTACTGAATTAAGGACCTCATTCAGGTTGGATCACAACTAACGATCAAACCGCAAAAATTACTAAGATGATGCGGGCGCAGGGCGGGAGGGGGGCGGTAACACTCTGTTTCCTAGGCGGAGAGGGAGTGTTGCGGGGACGGTGTCATGGGAACGGGGGGCGTGGCATGGGCGTGATCGGGGCAGCTGCGTGACATCACAAGCAGTCGCAGCCAGAAAGCTCAGGAAAGATGGCGGCGGCCCTCCTGCCGTCGCAGCCAGAAAGCTACCGTACTTTCTGTGATCACGCTGAAATTGCGGTGCCGGTAGCATGCTGGGCGGCCTTGTCCTACGATGGGTGGCCCCCAACATGCGATCAAAAGGATTGCAAATTCTGCTGAAAAACTGAATGTGCAATCCTTACTGAATAGGGTCCTAAATCCTTTATTAATAATTAAATGTGTCACCCAATTGTATAATGGGTGGCACTCGATATCCCGGCTGTCGGGATACCGGCGCTAAGCATACCCGCGCTGGGATCCCGACAGCCGGGATACCGACAACTATTTTCCCTCTTGGGGTGTCCACGACACCCCTGGATGGAGGCTCTTTTGCGCTCGCCCCGCTGGGGGGCACTAGTTCTCTTTCTGGCATAGGGCACCAAAATGTCTTGTTAGGGCACTGTCCTCTGGCTCCGTCCAGAACTATTTATTTTATTTACATGCATTTTATTAATAACATCAACCCGCACTCTGATAACTGAAATTATCATTGCAGCTTATCTATGGGGGTCATTCAGACCTGATCGCTGCTGTGTATTTTCACACAGCAGCGATCGGGTCTGAACTGCGCATGCACCAGCGCCACAGTGCACTGGCGCATGGCAGGCAGCCGACGGCTGTCTCAGGATAGCGATTGCCTCTGCCTGATTGACAGGCAGAGGCGGTCGCTGGGTGAGAGGGGGCAAGCCAGCGGCGGTTTAGGGGGCACGGTCCGGGCAACGCAGGCGTGCCCGGACCGTTGGGGGGGGGCAGACCGCGGCGGCTGCATGACATCACACACAGCCGCTGCGACCCGGGCAGCGATGAGTAGCTCCCTGCCAACGCGCAGTAGCTGCACTGGTTAGTAGTTACTCCTACAGTACAAAAGCATTGCCACTGTGCGATGATTTTGTACTTCTGCGACGGGGTAGCGCCTGACATGCGGGGTGGACTAGCCCTGTGCTGGGCGTCTCCCCGCATGTCAGTGTGCCTGATCGTAGCTGTGCTAAATTTAGCACAGCTACGATCAACTCTGAATCGCCCCCAATGTCACAGTAATGTAATCTTTCCATTGTAATAGCAAACACAGCGCGCATGCATGGGAGACACAGGGGGTGATTCCGAGTTGTTCGCTCGCTAGCAGATTTTAGCAGCATTGCACACGCTAAGCCGCCGCCCTCTGGGAGTGTATCTTAGCTAAGCAGAATTGCGAACGAAAGATTAGCAGAATTGCGAATAGAAAATTCTTAGCAGTTTCTGAGTAGCTCCAGACTTACTCTGCCATTGCGATCAGCTCAGTCCTTTTCGTTCCTGGTTTGACGTCACAAACACACCCAGCGTTTGCCCAACCACTCCCCCGTTTCTCCAGCCACTCCTGCGTTTTGCAACTCGAACGCCTGCGTTTTTCCGCAGACTCCCATAAAACAGCCAGTTTCCGCCCAGAAACACCCACTTCCTGTCAATCACACTACGATCAGCACAGCGATGAAAAAGCTTTGTTATGCCGTGAGTAAAATACCTAACTTTTGTGTAAAATAACTAAGCGCATGCGCTCTGCGAACCTTGCGCATGCGCAGTAAGCGACTAATCGCAGTATAGCAAAAATCGTCAATGAGCGAACAACTCAGAATGACCCCCCCAGCGCGTATGCCTTGTTACAGCTGGGATGTCGGCCGCAGTGCCATGTGAGCCGCAGCCTGATTGACAAGCAGCAGGGAGGGGACGGGAAACATTGCAGAAAACAGGTCCAATGTTCGCGATGATGATCAAATACTGCGTCTTCGGACACAGCCAGTGGCTCACAGAAGCTGGCAGCGGGGATCTGTTCGCAAGAGACACCTCCTGTAGCATTTGAATAATCCTGCAAAGACACAGCGGCTGCATTCCCTCCCACCTCTGCATGATTATACCATGTTTCAGGGAAACCTCGTCTGTTTGGAAATAAATCTGGTTTCATTATAATAATTGGCATATGTACAGATATACATATCATAAAAAAAACTGTTCACCATACTCATTAGATTGTAATTCTTCATATGAATGTATTATCTTTGGTGATTTATTAATTATTTTGTATAAATGTTAAGTTTCTGCAGCGGGGTACACTGGGATTCCACAGGGAATACATCGGGGGTGTAGAGTTGGATCTTGATCCGAGGCACCAACATGCTAAAGCTTTTGACTGTTCCCAGGATGCACTGCACCGCCTCCTCTATATCCCCGCCTCCAGGCACTGGAGCTCAGTTTGTAAGTTGGTTCCTGCAGTGCAGGCAGCTAACAGGGAGGGATGCGCTAGGCAGCCCTAATAAGAGCTTTTCTTGAGAAAAAAGAAGACTTCAAAAGCTACAACTACACAGGCACTAGATGCTATATGTCATACTGACATATCGTGCTGCGGCTCTATCACCTCCCCCAGCGGCGCTGTATACTCCCGCGCCCTGGTTGCCGGGTACTTGCAGCGAATGCGCTCCGGTCTTCTCAGGCACATACACATCGCCGCTGCTCTCCTGGATCGCCTGGCCGCAAGCTAGGGAGGAGGTACGAGGGTCCCCCAGACGGGACCCGCCGAAATCACGATCCGGTCGTGGTCCCCGGAGATGAACCGCGCCGCTGGCGTGGACTCTGAGGCCGTGCAGGGACCCCACTATATCCACCAGGGCAAGGAGCACAGGTTGGATTTACTAAAATCCGTTTCACGTAGGCTCCATAGTACACGGTGGTGAAGTCCAGCAGAGGGGATAAGGCTTTGACCTGTAGCCCCTCCCCCAGCCCCAGGCGCCATCTACAGCAGATGTTCCTGCCCTGGAGCTGCATCTCTCTCTCCCTCACTCCCTGTCAGAGTTTGGACACCATTACACAGAGCTGCGCTGATTCTGGGACTGCTGGGCACTGTCTCCTCTGTAAAGCCGCCTGCCTCATCAGCGCTGTGCATTTACAGGACACTTAAGTATTCTACATGTCATTTAGACATTGTTAGTTAAGAACAAGTGCATACCTCGACAAGTACCTATTGCAGGACATAACTAAAATGGCATTAAAAGGAGAGGTAATAATCATGGGAGACTTTAATCTTCCTGATGTAAACTGGGAGGTATCTGTTGCTAGTTCCACTAGAAGTAAGGACATTTTAAATTCCCTTCAGGGAGCATCCCTCCACCAATTGGTGAGGGAGCCCACTCGGAAAGACGCAATATTAGACTTAATACTTACAAATGGAGACAGAATATCGGACGTAAAAGTGGGTGAAAACCTGGGATCCAGTGATCATCAAGCAGTATAGTTCAGCATAAAGACAGAGACTGACTCATCCCATACAAAAACAAAGGTGTTGGATTTTAGGAAGGCTGATTTTGTAGGGATGGAAAAATGTGTAAGCGATTCTTTGGCAGAGTGGAGGAACTTGGAAGCCGTGCAGGAGAGGTGAGAAACATTAAAATGTGTAATATTAAAGGCAACAGACCTTTGTATCAAAAGTGTTAGGAAAAACACAAGGAAAAGGAAGCGCCGGTGTGGTTTGCAAAAGAAGTAGCAAATATTGTGAAAGCAAAAAAGATGGCTTTTAGGAAATATAAGCAGACACAAAATAATGAAGACAAAGAGATATATCTTGTTAGACAGAAGGAGACCAAGAAGGTAATCAGATATGTAAAGGCACAAGCTGAGGAGAAAATGGCCCACTCAGTGGGTAAAGGAAGCAAAGCTGTTTTAGGTATATAAGCGAAAAGAGAAAAACAAAAGGCGGAATAATAAAACTAAAGACAGACACTGGGAGTCTTGTTGACGGAGACAATTTAATAGCAGATCATCTTAATAATTATTTTTGCTCAGTATTTACTACTGAAAGAGAGGGGAAGGGGCCACAGTTAAGTTGCAGGGATATTCAGGAAAATGACACAAGTACATTTACAGAGGAGAAGGTCCTAACAGAACTCTCAAAGATGAAAGTGGACAAATCTATGGGGCCAGATGGGATACATCCAAGGATACTAAAAGAACTTAAAGAGGTGCTGGTAGCACCATTGACAGAATTATTCAACCAGTCATTAGCTACAGGAGTAATTCCAGAGGACTGGAAAAGAGCAAACGTAGTCCCACTGCACAAAAGTGGAAGCAAGGAGGAGGCAAACAACTATAGACCAGTGAGTCTTACATCAGTAGTAGGGAAATTGATGGAAACACTCTTAAAAAAAAGAGTTGTAGATTATCTCAAATCTGGCAATTTACAGGATCCCGAACAGCATGTCACAACTGAGGGCCTGAGCTGACGGGAGGCAGCCTCAGTTGTAGGGGCTGAGGTGTAGAGAAACCGGGGAGGTTGTATCAGACCCCTGGACATGTAAGTTACACGTAGAAGAATTGCCCGAAGGCGTGACCACGACAACCAGGATAAAAGTCAATGATGTTTATTTGACAAACTCCATGCATCACAGCAGTAATAAAAGAGAAACATAAAATCAGCAGAAATATAACACAGTTCCTGGGTTCTACAGGATGGCAAGGGCCACAGGGCTCTGGTAGTATGAGACAGTTCTTATTATCTTCTAGATGGAAAGTCCTTACCAGGCCCGACTGTAGTAATGGAGGTAGCCCAGGATCATACCAGCTGATGTTGCAAGGGAAGCTGGACTGCCGTAGATAAAGTGGCTGCTGTGGGTACTGGTTGGAACCAGACAGATGTTAGCACGGAGTGAATTGCTGGATGGAACCAGCCAAATAATAAATGAAGCTTGAGAGCGATGAAATATGTTTGATATATGGAGCTTGAGAGCGGTGAAATAATAATACCGGTAGTGAATGGGAATCTGTAGAAATGGTACCGGCACTTTAAGAAGAGCTGATCTCTGCTGGAAGCTAAGTGCTGGAAGCAGGTGAATCTGTAGCTGGAAACAGATGAGTCCCAGAGGACTGGAGAGTCAGGCTGCACCGCAGGTGGTAGACTGGAGCGGGTCTCTTTAGTGGAAGCTTGGAGACAGGAACTGGAACCTGGAAAACAACCACAGGAGAGAGACAAACTGGAACTAGGTTTGACAACCAAAGCACTGACGCCTTCCTTGCTCAGGCACGGAATACTTATACCTGCAGCAAGGAAGAGATTGGCTAGGCAATTATGCAGATTTCAATGGAGCAATGGATTGGTGGAAATTGAACAGGTGACAGAATCCAACATGGCTGCGCCCATGCAGTCACCTGGAGGGAAAGTTGGTTTGGTATTCCATGTGAGAACTTAGCAGCAATGGCGGCACCGGCCGCAGAGGACAGGAGACGCCAGATTGATGACTGCACAGTAGAACCACGCGGACAACAGCGGAGGCCGCGGCTGGCATGAGGCGCCACTCTGATATCCTGTATACTGAAACACAGGAACGGCGGCGGAGGCCGCGGAGGACGGGAGACGCCATTCAGGAAGTAAACATGACGCCGCTGTGACAGCGTCTCAGGATGACAGGAGTGGGAAGCAGAATGTGGACATAAGTATTACAGATGAAATCCGGCCCTGGAACGCTGAGCCAGCCTCAGAAGACATCTGAAAGGCAAGTAATGGCGTCCAGATACCCGGATCGTGACAGCACCCCCCCCCCTTTAGGAGTGGCCCCAGGACACTTCTTCGGCTTTTGAGGAAACTTGGAGTGGAAATTCCGGACCAAGGCAGGAGCATGGACATCTGAAGCATTGGTCCAAGAGCGTTCCTCAGGACCATAGCCCTTCCAGTCAATGAGATACTGTAATTGACCGTAACAGTGACGCGAGTCCAGAATCTTGGCAACTTCATACTCAACTCCTCGTTGAGTCTGGACTTTCGGAGCCGGAGGAAGTGCAGAATGAAACCGATTCAGGATCAGCGGTTTCAACAGGGAAACATGGAATGTCCTGGGTATTTTCAAGAAGGGAGGTAACTGAAGTCTGTAAGCAACAGGATTGATGACTTTTTTAATTTTGAAAAAAACGATGTAACGAGGTGCAAACTTCATGCTGGGAACTCTTAACCTCAAATTCTTCGTGGACAACCACACACGATCACCCACCTTGAGAGCAGGAACCGCTCTACGCTTCTTATCAGAAAACTTCTTGTACCTGAACGATGCTTTGAGCAGAGCCGCTCGTACATTCTTCCAGTTGTTTACAAACTGACGCAAGGTGATATCCACTGCTGGAACAGAAGTTGCTGGAAGCGGTTGGAATTCTGGAACTTTAGGGTGGAATCCATAGTTAGTGAAGAATGATGTTGAAGAAGATGAGTAATGATATTGGTTGTTATGACAGAACTCGGCCCAGGGAAGTAGTTGAACCCAGTCATCTTGAGAGGAAAACACATAGATGCGGAGGAAGGCCTCCAAGTCCTGATTCACCCTCTCAGTCTGACCATTGGTCTGAGGATGGTAAGCTGTGGAAAACTTTAGTTTGACTTGGAGGGCTTGACACAAACTTCGCCAGAATTTGGCTATGAATTGTACTCCTCGATCTGAGATGATCTCTTCAGGAAGACCGTGGAGTCGGAAGATCTCTTGTATGAACACTTGAGCCAACTTGGAAGCTGACGGAAGACCGGTGAGAGGAATGAAATGTGCCATCTTGGTGAACCGGTCAACTACCACCCAGATGGTATTGAACTTGTTGCACATAGGCAGGTCTGTAACAAAGTCCATCGACAAATGAGTCCACGGTCGACGAGGAACAGATAATGGAACCAGTTGCCCCGCAGGAGACTGGCGGGATACCTTGTATTGGGCACACTTTGGGCAAGATGCAATAAACTCCATGACGTCCTTCTTCAGAGTTGGCCACCAATAGGACCTAGAGATAAACTCAAGGGTTTTTTGAATGCCTGTATGTCCGGCAAAATGGGAAGTATGGGCCCAATGCATGAGCTTCTTCCTTAACACCGGCTTCACAAAACTTTTCCCTGGTGGGGGCGTAGAGTCCATCCCTACCATGGAGAATGCCAACGGATTAATAATAGGATGTTTGTCCGAAGACTCTGACTCATTTTCTTGCTCCCATGAGCGGGAAAGGGCATCGGCCTTGCGATTCTGAGAGCCCGGACAGAACTGGAGTTTAAAGTCGAACCTGGAAAAAAAAAGTGCCCATCTGGCCTGACGAGGGTTAAGACATTGTGCGCTTTTCAAATATAAAAGATTCTTGTGGTCGGTAAGTATAGTAATTGAATGAGAAGCTCCCTCCAACAGATATCTCCACTCCTCTAGAGCGAGCTTGATAGCTAGCAACTCCTGGTCGCCAATGGCATAGTTGCGCTCAGCTGGGGAGAACTTCCGGGAGAAGAAACTGCAAGGATGTAGATGGCCATCTTTAGCCCTCTGGGATAACACCGCTCCTACTCCAACGGAGGAGGCATCCACCTCTAAGATGAAAGGAGAGTCGATGTCGGGCTGTTTCAGAACTGGTGCAGAGATGAACCGTTGTTTTAATAGATGAAAAGCTTGCGTAGCTTCTTCAGACCACTTGGACGGATTAGCACCCTTCTTAGTCAACGCAGTGATAGGCGCCACAATGGTGGAAAAGTCTCGTATAAACTTTCTGTAGTAAGAACCTCTGGACCCCTTTAAGGGTTAAGGGTATCGGCCAATTCTGGATTGCTTGTAGTTTCTCAGGATCCATCTCTAGTCTGGAACCGGACACAATGTAACCTAGAAACGGAATGGATTTGACTTCAAAGACACATTTCTCTAATTTGCAATAGAGATGATTGACACGGAGACGGGACAGAACCTCCTTTACCCAGAAACGATGTTCCTCTAGATTATTGGCAAAGATAAGGATATCATCTAGATAGACCACGACATGGCAGTATAAGATGTCCCTGAAGATCTCATTCACGAAATGCTGGAAGACAGCTGGAGCGTTGCTCAATCCGAAGGGCATGACGAGGTACTCATAATGTCCATCACGGGTGTTAAAAGCAGTCTTCCACTCGTCACCCTCACGGATCCGGATGAGATTGTAGGCACCCCTCAAATCCAACTTTGTAAAGATGGTTGCTCCGCTAACTCTATCGAAGAGCTCTGTAATCAGGGGTAAAGGATAACGGTTCTTAACGGTAATGTCGTTCAAACCTCTGTAGTCGATGCACGGCCGCAGGCCACCGTCTTTCTTCTTTACGAAAAAGAAGCCTGCGCCAGCTGGAGAAAGAAGAAGGTCGAATAAAACCCTTCGCCAGATTCTCTTTGATGTACTCCTCCATGGAATGCGTCTCTGGTAAAGACAACGGATAAGTTCGGCCTCGAGGTGGAACCTTCCCTGGGATGAGATCAATTGGACAGTCCCATTCCCTATGAGGAGGAAGGACATCAGCAGAAGCTTTACTGAACACGTCCGTGTAGTCTTGATATGGAGGAGGTGGAACATCAGACGACCTGGAGGAGGAAGAACAAACAGGAAGTACCTTAAACAAACATGTCTTAGCACAGGAGTGACCCCATGCCAGTATTTGCGTAGTCGTCCAGTCAATCGATGGATTGTGGAGACGGAGCCATGGAAGGCCCAAAACCACTGGATGTGTGGCTCTTGGAATCACTAGAAAAGAAATATATTCCGAATGAAGAACTCCCACTCTCAGACGAACTGGTAGAGTCCTTAGAGAAATAACTGCATCAAAAATCTTACTGCCATCCACGGCAGTCAAGGAAATGGACGAGGGAAGTCTCTCGGTGGGTAGGGACCACCGTTTAACATATGCTTCAGTCATGAAATTCCCAGCTGCTCCGGAATCTAGGAGGGCAATGACGTTCCTGTAACGTTGAGCAATTTGAAGCGAGACTGGGAGGTTACAATCATGAGGAGATGGAGAGGAGATCATTACTCCTAGCCGGCCCTCTCCCTGGCGAGCTAGGGTTTTGAAGTTTCCCGGACGTTTGGGACAGGCATTGATGGTGTGAGACGAAGCTGCACAGTAGAGACAAAGAGACTGAGAAAGACGTCTTCGGCGCTCAGCAGGAGATAGACGAGAACGACCAATTTGCATGGGCTCATCTTTGGATGGAGACGGTTGACGAGGAGGAGGAGCAGAAGATTTTGGAGGAGATGATCTTCCTCGCTCAGTTGCTCTTTCTCTGAACCGTAGATCAACTTTCGTGCATAGTGAGATTAGCTCATCCAACTTAGAGGGCAAGTCTCTGGTAGCTAACTCATCCTTAATGCGCTCTGATAAGCCATGCCAGAATGCAGCATACAGGGCCTCGTCGTTCCATGCCAGTTTGGATGCCAGGATCTTGAACTGTATAAGATACTGTCCCACAGTATGCGATCCCTGGCGTAAACGGAGAATCTCAGATGAAGCTGAAGTTATCCGGCCTGGCTCGTCGAAGATGCGCCTGAATGTTGTCACAAAATCAGTATAGGAGGACAGCAGGGTATCAGACTTCTCCCATAATGGTGATGCCCAGTCAAGGGCTGAGCCACTGAGAAGAGAAATAATGTAGGCAATTTTAGTACGATCACTGGGGAAATTGCCAGGTTGTAGCTCAAAATGGATTTCACACTGGTTGAGAAATCCCCTGCAGAATCTTGGAGATCCATCAAATTTTGCTGGCGTTGGAAGATGAAGACGTGGAGCAGAAATGGGTAAGGTGGGTGGGGTTACAGCTGGAGTCACTGTGGGTGACGCACCGGACGCGCCTGATCCACGGAGGGTTGTCTGAATCCCATCCAGCCGAGTAGAGAGATCCTGGAGACAGCGGATGATGTGGCCCTGTGCAGCCTCCTGATGTTCGAGTCTGGCTGCCAGTTCTTGCATCGGCCTGGCCGCTTGATCCTGGTCTCCGGCTGGATTCATATGGTCAGTGCTTACTGTCACAACTGAGGGCCTGAGCTGACGGGAGGCAGCCTCAGTTGTAGGGGCTGAGGTGTAGAGAAACCGGGGAGGTTGTATCAGACCCCTGGACATGTAAGTTACACGTAGAAGAATTGCCCGAAGGCGTGACCACGACAACCAGGATAAAAGTCAATGATGTTTATTTGACAAACTCCATGTATCACAGCAGTAATAAAAGAGAAACATAAAATCAGCAGAAATATAACACAGTTCCTGGGTACTACAGGATGGCAAGGGCCACAGGGCTCTGGTAGTATGAGACAGTTCTTATTATCTTCTAGATGGAAAGTCCTTACCAGGCCCGACTGTAGTAATGGAGGTAGCCCAGGATCATACCAGCTGATGTTCCAAAGGAAGCGGGACTGCCGTAGATAAAGTGGCTGCTGTGGGTACTGGTTGGAACCAGACAGATGTAAGCACGGAGTGGATTGCTGGATGGAACCAGCCAAATAATAAATGAAGCTTGAGAGCGATGAAATATGTTTGATATATGGAGCTTGAGAGCGGTGAAATAATAATACCGGTAGTGAATGGGAATCTGTAGAAATGGTACCGGCACTTTAAGAAGAGCTGATCTCTGCTGGAAGCTAAGTGCTGGAAGCAGGTGAATCTGTAGCTGGAAACAGATGAGTCCCAGAGGACTGGAGAGTCAGGCTGCACCGCAGGTGGTAGACTGGAGCGGGTCTCTTTAGTGGAAGCTTGGAGACAGGAACTGGAACCTGGAAAACAACCACAGGAGAGAGACAAACTGGAACTAGGTTTGACAACCAAAGCACTGACGCCTTCCTTGCTCAGGCACGGAATACTTATACCTGCAGCAAGGAAGGGATTGGCTAGGCAATTATGCAGATTTCAATGGAGCAATGGATTGGTGGAAATTGAACAGGTGACAGAATCCAACATGGCTGCGCCCATGCAGTCACCTGGAGGGAAAGTTGGTTTGGTATTCCATGTGAGAACTTAGCAGCAATGGCGGCACCGGCCGCAGAGGACAGGAGACGCCAGACTGATGACTGCACAGTAGAACCACGCGGACAACAGCGGAGGCCGCGGCTGGCATGAGGCGCCACTCTGATATCCTGTATACTGAAACACAGGAACAGCGGCGGAGGCCGCGGAGGACGGGAGACGCCATTCAGGAAGTAAACATGGCGCCACTGTAACAGCGTCTCAGGATGACAGGAGTGGGAAGCAGAATGTGGACATCAGTATTACAGATGAAATCCGGCCCTGGAACGCTGAGCCAGCCTCAGAAGACATCTGAAAGGCAAGTAATGGCGTCCAGATACCCGGATCGTGACACAGCATGGATTCACTGGGGGGAGATCATGTAAAACAAATCTTATTGACTTTTTTGACTGTGTGACTAAAGTGATGGATAAAGGTGGAGCCATGGATATAGCTTATCTAGACTTTAGTAAGGCTTTTGACACTGTTCCACATCGCAGACTGCTAAATAAACTTGAAAGTTTTGCATTGGATATTAGGATTATTGAATGGATAAGATCTTGGTTGAAGGATAGAAAACAGAGAGTTGTGGTAAATGGAGTGCATTCACAGGAGGGAAATGTTACCAGTGGAGTACCCCAGGGATCTGTACTTGGACCAGTGCTTTTTAATATCTTTATTGGTGACATTGCAAATGGCATTAAAGGGAAAGTACGCCTTTTTGCAGATTACACAAAGGTATGCAAAAGGGTAGACACACCAGGTGGGGTAAAACAAATGATTGAGGATCTAGGTAGACTAGGGGAATGGTCAAGAGTGTGGCAATTACAGTTTAATGCCAAGAAATGCAAAATCATGCACTTGGGTCTCAAAAATCCAAAGGCTAAATATAGTATTAATGGCACTATACTGGAAACTACTGAGGAAAGGGATCTAGGAGTCACTATTTCAGATGACTTAAAGGCAGGTAAGCAATGTAACAAAGCAATGAGGAAGGCTAGTCAGATGCTTGGCTGCACTGGGAGAGGAATCAGCAGCAGAAAGAAATAAGTAATAAGGCCACTGTATAGGTCATTGGTACGGCGTCATCTAGAATAATATGTTAAATTCTGGAGGCCATATCTTCAAAAGGATATTAATACATTAGAAACTCTGCAAAGAAGGGGAACTAAAATGGTGTATGGCCTACATCACAAAACATACCCAGAAAGACTAAGAAATCTCAATATGTATCGTTTGGAGCAGGGAAGGGAAAGGGGGGACATGATAGAACCTTTCAAATATATCAAGGGTTTTAACAAAGTCCAGGAGGGAAACATTCTCCAAATGAAGAGAAGCAATAGGACACGAGGACATGCACAGAGACTGGAGAGGGGGAGGTTCAGGGGAAATTTGCGGAAAAATTACTTCACAGAAAGGGTAGTGGACAAGTGGAATAGCCTCCCATCAGAGGTGGTAGAGGCTAAGACAGTAGAGCAATTTAAACATGCATGGGATAGACATAAGGATATCCTTACAAAGAAATAAGGATCAAATAAGGTTAGAGATAAAAAAAAATAATGTAAAAAAAGAAAAAAAAAAGGGGCAGACTAGATGGGCCAAGTGGTTCTTATCTGCTGACAAATTCTATGTTTCTACCTATATGAATATTTAGTACAAGTATTCTGTAATATACATCCAGTGTTTACTGTGCATTGTTATATCTGTATACATACATAACTATATGTAGTATTACTAGTCCAGTACAGTCTTATTGTTGTATGTGATCATCTCTGCATTGTACTTGTGACTGTGTGTGCCTATAGCTGCTGTGTGGTTTCCATTCTGTGTATCCCCACATATTGCTATCACTATATTCTGTACCCTGGAAGGGGCTAAGTGCATCAGGGTCCCATATATTATATAGTGTCCCACAGGATATACTATTTTGTATTTTTCTTTGTGTGTTTCAGTCACCCTATACCGCTTAATTCCTCTGTTTGTGCTCAGCATTTGCAGTCACTTTACACAGGGTTTTTTTGTCCGGTACTGTGTTTGTCTGGCTATATTGTACTGTTACGCCCTACGGCTATGTTCCCAATAATGTCTGCTGCACAGGGCGGGAAATCCGTGGGCGCTCCTGAGTCATGTAGTGCTGACGCCACGGATTTATCTGTGGAAAATATTTCAGCTGAGGGTCCAGGTACTGTGTGCGATCCATGATTAAGGGCAGTGCGACTGAAACGCGTCGGAGGAAAGACTGGGAAAAGGACTTTTAACAAAAAAACAAGCTTTTCAATCTATTTGCTTCTCCTCGTCAGCACGCAGCTGACCCTCTGGAAGCCGTTATCACAGCCGTTTGACAGACCGGGATTGCGATGACTCACTGAGCGCCGCACAGCGCAAGTGAGCGGCGGCCGGAGAAGAGGACAAGTCGGAGCGGGGGAACCAGCCGGAGAAAGACGGACATCACCAGCAACAAGGTTGGTAGTATAGGGAGAGTCAGGTGTTCGGGACGATCCATACACAGACCTGCCTACACGGCAAATTACGGAACCCCTGCAATCATTAAGCACCGCTTGGAGATCTCAGCAAATACACAAAAGGGCTGTAAACATCAGTATCTTTTGTTTGATTTTAAATAACGTTTTATTCACAGGTATTGCACTAATTTCTACATTGTTTATTTGGCTACAATATAGCCATTCACCGCACTCATTGTTGCATTTACATAATTTTCAAGCGCTTTGGTTTATTCACTTACTGTGTGCTCTGCACCCCCCAGTCAGCCTGCAGCACCGGTAGCACACCAAGACCCACCTTGGGCTGGTTTTTCTAATATGCTGACTATGCTGGTAACAAGACTTACGCCCCCTGTGGGACCTCCTGTGCCATTACAGCCACATATCGTCCCTGTAGTTAATCCGCCATGGGTAGATACTCTGTCGTCTCAGTTATAGCAATTACATCAGTCTTTGGTTAAACAAAAGCCTAACCCTCGCCCTCCTAGGACTAAAGGGTCATCTAAACGGGCCATTTCTTCCTCGCATGTTTCAGATACTTCTTCCGATGAGGATGGGGAATATACTGACCTCTCAGACACCGATTCAGCTGCTTCTGATGAGGAATCTGCAACACAGGTTGATGTTCCTGACTTAGTGGAGGCTATCAAACTGATTCTTCAGATTGATGATGAGACAGACCCTCCTGATACATCTAAGAAACCTGATAAATTCAAACATCAGAAGGTTACTAAATTAGTTTTTATTACATTCTCATTTAATTGACATACTGTACGTCCGGAATCCTGGGAGTCTCCAGGAAAGAAATTTTCCCTGTCTAAAAAGTTGCTAGCTCATTATTCTCTCTCGGCAGAGTGAAGTAAAAAGTTGGAAACCCCACCACCAGTGGACTCACATGTAGCCCGTCTTGTGGTGTCGTCTACTCTGCCTGTCACCACCGTCACTTCTCTGAAGGAATTGACGGATAAGCGTGTGGAAGGATGCTTGAAGTCTATTTACACTTTTGCGGGTGCTCTACATTAGGGTGCATCAAACGCCCCGACATTCGGAATGCTTGCTGTCCCTATTCTTAAAATGTAGCTTTTTAGCATAGAAACAACTGTGCAATTTTTTTTTTGATGTACGATTTGACTTAGGTGGTCCACCTCCACACCCAAAAATTGTCTGTACTGTATTGTATTGTACTGTACTGTATTGTATTATACAAAACAACTAACTTTAGCAAAACGAAGCCAACTTTTGTATGTGTGCCATGAATGCGTGTCTTACATTGATTTAAGAACATAAGAAGATAACAAAGAAAGGGAACAGCATAAAGCCTCATGGGCCTATCGTGACTGTTCCCATCCAAATCACAAATCATTAATCAAATCATTGTTTCTTTTTCAGATAAAATAAATAGAAATTTATAGAAATAAATAGAAATAAAATAAATAGAAAAATAGAAATTAATAGAAATCTTTAATCTTCAGGGGCATGGTGGGCCACATAAATATCATCTCAGATTCTTCAAAATTGGTATGCAATATATCCTTAACAATTCAAAAAAATGTAGCATGGGGACAAATAATTTTTCTTACTTTTAAAAATTCATGGGGCGTTTGATGCACCCTACTGTACATAGACCCACTATGGCAGCCTCTTGGGCTGCAAAAGGTATTGAAGCATGGGTTCAAGCAACAGGGGATAGTTGAAGCAACAGGGCTACCTCTGAATTTTCCTGATAGTGCCAGACAATGTCTATCACATATTACCACAGCCTCCCATTACATTCAAGAGGCGGCCTCTGATGCCGGTGTTATGGCGGCCAAAGCGTCTACTACATCCATTCTGGCTCGCCGGATTCTGTGGTTGCAGTCCTGGTCAGTGGACCTGGACTCTAGAAAGAACTTGGAGCTGCTTCCCTTTAAGGGAGATATACTATTTGGGGAAGATCTTAACAAGATTGTGACTGACTTGGCTTCTGCCAAGACTGCTTGTCTTCCAAGTACTAATCCTTCGGCTCCAAAGGCTAAGAGTATCACCTTTCGTTCCTTTCTACCTCCAGGTACAGCAAAGGGTCAGGCGTACCTGAGACAAGCTTGCGCTTCCAAAACCTCTAAGTCCAAACCTAAACGTTCTTGGGCCGCCCGTCAGCCTGCTTCCAAACCTGACAAGCCTGCTGCATGACGGGGCGGGCCTCCCCCTGGAAGACCCCAGGGTGGGAGGCCGACTTCTACAGTTCACCCAGGAATGGTTACGGACCACTTCGGACGCTTGGGAAGTTGTCTCTCACGGATACGCCATCTCTTTCAAAAAAACGTCCCCCTCTCAGGTTTTGCTTGACGGTTATCCCTTCGGATCCGTTAAAAGCAAAGTCTCTACATTTGGTTGTGCAATCCCTCCTGGACACTGAAGTGATAGTGCCGGTGCCTCTGTCTCAGAGAGGCAGGGGGTACTATTCAATGCTGTTCCCAGCCCATTCTCAACCTCAAATCATTGAACAAATTTGTGAAGGTATCCAAGTTCCGCATGGAAACGATTTGCTCTATTGTTCTGGCTTTGGATCCCAAGGATTATATGGTATCCCTGGACATACAGGATGCTTACCTACACATACCTATTGCCGTGTCGCATCAGCAGTATTTGTGGTTTGCTATTGGCAACCTACATTATCAATTCCAAGCCTTGCCTTTTGGACTGACTACAGCTCCTCGGATGTTCACCAAGGTCATGGCAGTCATGACGGCCATTCTCCGTTGCCAAGGCATCAGGATCCTGCCATATCTGGACGACTGGCTGGGCTGATCCTGGTGAACTCCCCAGAGGTTCTCATCTGTCATCTGGAACCGACGGTCCAATTCCTACAAGCCCACGGGTGGTTCATCAATTGGAATAAATCCTCGCTGGTCTCTGCTCAGAGCATGGTGCACCTGGGGGCACTACTGGACATACACAACCGATTGTTTTTGTCTCTGGAGAAAGTCCTGAAACTTCAGGACAGGATAAGATGCTTCCTCTCTCGCCCCAGAGTGTTGATACACTCGGCGATGCAAGTGTTAGGCCTCATGGTGTCGGCTTTCGACATGGTAGAGTACGCTCAATTTCACTCTCGCCCTCAGCAGAGGTTAATCCTTTCCAAGTGGGACGGCCTGCCTTACCGGATCAGGTTTCAAATGATCTACTTGTCTCCGGAGGTCTGTCTGTCACTGTGCTGGTGGCTACAGAACCAACAATTGAGCAGGGGTCGTCCCTTCTGGATCTCCAACTGGGTCCTTTTAACGACGAATGCCAGTCTGCGGGGTTGGGGCGCGGTGTTGGAGCAACACTCTCTCTACAGGGTCGGTGGACCAAAGAGGAATCTCTCCTCCCGATAAATATTCCGGAGTTGCGGGCAGTGTTCAATGCTCTGAAACTGGCCCTGCCTCTGGTACAGAACAGGCCTGTTCAAGTACAGTCAGACAACGCCACCAAGGTGGCTTACATAAATCATCAAGGCGGTACTCGAAGTCGCATGGCTATGATGGAAGTGTCATAGATACTCCAATGGGCGGTACGCCATCTGCCAGCCATATCGGCAGTGTTCATTCCGGGGGTCCTCAACTGGGAAGCAGACTTCCTCAGTTGTCAGGACGTACACGCCGGAGAGTGGAGTCTTCATCCGGAGGTCTTTTAACTCGTAGTGCACAAGTGGGGCCTACCAGACCTGATGGCGTCTCAACACAATCACAAGGTTCCGGTCTTCGGAGCAAGGACAAGGGATCCTCAAGCAGTGTTCGTGGACGCACTGGCAATTCCATGGAACTTTCGGCTGCCATACATGTTCCCTCCGGTGTCTCTCCTGCCCAGGGTAATTCAGAAGTTCAAGCAAGGAGGAATACTGCTTCTAATCGCACTAGCGTGGCCCAGACGGCATGGGTTCTCAGACCTGCAGGTTCTCTCAATAGAGCGTCCTCTTCTACTTCCTCAACGCCCAGACCGCCTCGTTCAGGGCCCTTGTGTCTACCCAGACCTGGCCAGACTGGCTTTGATGGCGTGGTTCTTGAAGCTTCGCTCCTGAGGGCCAAAGGATTCTCTGAGGCGGTCATTCAAACTATGTTGAAAGCTCGTAAACCAGCTTTGGCTTGGATTTATTATAGGGTCTGGAATTCTTACTTCACCTGGTGTGCTAATAAGAATTACGATGCATACAAGTTCAGCACTACCAGACTTTTGGCTTTTCTGCAACAAGGCCTGGATTTAGGCCTTCGCTTGGCCTCCCTCAAGGTTCATATATCTGCCTTGTCGGTGTGGTTTCAGAGAAAAATTGTGTGTTTTCCTGACATTCATACTTTCACTCAGGGTGTTTAACGGATTCAGCCTCCCTATATCCATCCTGTGGCGCCATGGGATCTGTGGGTTGTTCTTAATGCCCTGCAAGAGTCTCCATTTGAACCTCTTGAGTCTGTGGACCTTAAATGTCTTACGCTTAAGGTCGTTTTTCTGTTGGCTATTGCCTCTGCTAGGAGGGTGTCAGGCTTAGGTGCTTTGTCCTGTCATTCACCCTTTTTGATTTTTCACAACGTGACCGGGCAGTTCTTAGAACTCGCCCTGGTTATCTACCTAAGGTGGTGTCATCTTTCCACCTTAATCAGGAGATTGTGATTCCGGCCTTTATCTCTCCTGGTTTGTCCTCCAAGGAGCGGTCTTTGGATGTGGTACGGGCTCTCCGTATCTATGTGGAGAGGACTGCCTCCATCAGGAGGTCTGACTCTCTTTTTGGTTTTCACAAACGTGGCTGGCCTGCGAATAAGCAAACTTTGGCCAGATGGATTAGAATGGTAATTGCACAAGCTTATGCCCCTGCTGCTTAAGGCCCATTCTACTCGGTCTGTTGGCCCTTCTTGGGTGGCCTGACGTGGCGCGGCCCCAGAACAATTGTGCAAGGCGGCTATGTGGTCCTCAGTGACCACTTACATTAGGTTCTATGCCTTTGATACTTCCGCCTCCCAGGATGCTTCCTTTGGACGCTGGGTTCTTGCGCCCGCTACAGTACGTCCCCTCCCATGAGGAACTGCTTTAGGACATCCCCGATGTATTCCCTGTGGAATCCGTGTACCCCGCTGCAGAAAAATAAGATTTTACTTACCGGTAAATCTATTTCTCGTAGTCCGCAGTGGATGCTGGGGACTCCGTAAGGATCATGGGGAATAGACGGGCTCCGCAGGAGACATGGACACTTTAAGAAAGAATTTAGATTCTGGTGTGCTCTGGCTCCTCCCTCTATGTCCCTCCTCCAGACCTCAGTTAGAGAAACTGTGCCCGGAAGAGCTGACAGTACCAGGAAAGGATTTTGGTAATCCAGGGCAAGATTCAAACCAGCCACACCAATCACACCGTATAACTTGTGATAAACTTACCCAGTCAACAGTATGAACAACAACAGAGCATCAGTTCAACCCTGATGCAACAATAACATAGCCCTTATTGCAGCAATAACTATATACAAGTATTGCAGAAGAAGTCCACACTTGGGACGGGCGCCCAGCATCCACTACGGACTACGAGAATTAGATTTACCGGTAAGTAAAATCTTATTTTCTCTAACATCCTAGTGGATGCTGGGGACTCCGTAAGGACCATGGGGATTATACCAAAGCTCCCAAATGGGCGGGAGAGTGCGGATGACTCTGCAGCACCGAATGAGCAAACACAAGGTCCTCCTCAGCCAGGGTATCAAACTTGTAGAACTTTGCAAAAGTGTTTGAACCTGACCAAGTAGCCGCTCGGCACAGCTGTAATGCCGAGACCCCTCGGGCAGCCGCCCAAGAAGAGCCCACCTTCCTAGTGGAATTGGCTTTAACTGATTTTGGCAGCGGCAATCCAGCCGCAGAATGAGCCTGCTGAATCGTGTTACAGATCCAGCGAGCAATAGTTTGCTTTGAAGCAGGCGCACCAAGCTTGTTGGAAGCATACAGGATAAACAAAGAGTCTGTTTTCCTGACTCTAGCCGTTCTGGCTACATAAACCTTCAAAGCCCTGACCACATCAAGCAACTCGGAATCCTCCAAGTCAGTAGTAGCCACAGGCACCACAATAGGTTGGATTATATGAAAAGATGAAACCACTTTTGGCAGGAATTGTGGACGGGTCCGCTACTCTGCTCTATCCGCATGGAAAACCAGATAGGGGCTTTTATGTGACAAAGCCGCTAATTCTGACACACGCCTATCCGAAGCCAACGCTAGTAGCATGACCAGCTTCCACGTGAGATATTTCAATTCCACCGTTTTGAGTGGTTCAAACCAGTGGGATTTCAGGAAACTCAACACCACGTTAAGATCCCAAGGTGCCACTGGGGGCACAAAAGGGGCTGAATATGCAGCACTCCCTTCACAAACGTCTGAACTTCAGGTAGAGAAGCCAGCTCTTTTTGAAAGAAAATGGATAGGGCCGAAATCTGGACCTTAATGGAACCCAATTTTAGGCCCAAAGTCACTCCAGACTGTAGGAAGTGAAGGAAACGGCCCAGCTGGAATTCCTCCGTAGGGGCATTCTTGGCCTCACACCAAGAAACATATTTTCGCCATATACGGTGATAATGTTGAGCTGTCATTTCCTTCCTAGCCTTTATCAGCGTAGGAATGACCTCATCCGGAATGCCTTTTTCCGCTAGGATCCGGCGTTCAACCGCCATGCTGTCAAACGCAGCCGCGGTAAGTCTTGGAACAGACAGGGCCCATGTTGCAACAAGTCCTTGTTAGGTGCCGCGGTCCACGGCGCCGCCCGGTCTGTTTCCGAGCGACACTCACGGCCGCCGCACTTCCTTCCCTGGCCGCCCGGCGCCTAGCAACGCTGGGACGCCGTGCGCGCTGAGCCGCCGGGTCCCTAGCAACGCTAGGACGCCGTGCGCGCTTAGCCGCCGGACCCTTAGCAACGGGGATGCCACTGACTACCGCGTTCCCTGTTGCTTCCAGCCAATCATTACACCTGTTAGCTCTGGTCGTGCAGCAGGGCAGCTGCACGACATTACTAATCAGGCTTCGCTGCAGCTATTGGAGGGTTCCCTGTTAAATTCTCCCTCAGTACCTGGCACAGACGCCGGTGATAGCTTCCTGTATGCTGTTCCTGCCTGGTAACGTCTGTTCCTGGTTTAGCTGTATCTGGTCGATCCTGCTCCCTGTGCTCCCGTGTCCTGGAGTTCTGAAGCCGGTCCTGGGAATACTTCCTGTCCCAAACGAACCTATTGCAGTCATCCGTGGGTTCTCGTTACTTGGGGTTCTCTCCCGGTTTGTGAGTAGCGGCTTCTGCCGCGAGTTGCGGCCTAGGCCGCTTAATCCTTGTATTTCCTTTGTGTTGGTGGTTTTTGCGGAGGTTTCCACTTTTCACTGTCCTCCCCGGAACTCGGCGGTGCCGTGTGGGGGAACGGACAGTGGTATCTTTTGTTGTTCTTTTCCTTTGGCGGCGTGCCGCACATATATTTAGTTTCAGGGTAGTTAGTAGCCCCTAGCTTTTGTTTGTTTTAGTTAGAAGTCCCCTTGTTATTATCCTGTCTCGGTTCACGCTTTGTCTCACTTTAAGACCTGGGGGCATCGGAGTTGGGCAGACCTAATCCGCCCTTCAAACGCGGCTGCCGTGGGCCCAAGAAACCATAGTCACTCAGGCGTGAATTGACCACATGGGTAAGACAATGGAGGTAGGATGCTAGGGGCTATTCCCGTACCACTCCTTAGTTCAGCGTCACGTCCTGGT
Source organism: Pseudophryne corroboree (assembly GCF_028390025.1). Classification (NCBI taxonomy): domain Eukaryota; kingdom Metazoa; phylum Chordata; class Amphibia; order Anura; family Myobatrachidae; genus Pseudophryne; species Pseudophryne corroboree. The sequence goes on from NC_086448.1 coordinate 119,182,209, forward strand.
GCTCTGAACTCACCTCGCAACATCTCTTCAGTTCTGAGCATCAGGAACGTAACATTATCACCGGCCCAAAATAAACAACACAAAAAAAAAAAAAGTTGTTTTGTATTTGGTGGGCCTAGAAATTCGGCCTCATCAATCCGGCAGTTTTAGGCCCAAATCCCAGCCAGGTTTTGGCCAACCAGATTCAGGAACTAACTCAGATGGTTCAGGATCTTATTCTTCGGGTGAGATCGCAGGAAGATCTTTTGCGAGCCTCCCCGAGTATGATTCCAGAACCAAAAATGCATTTACCCGACCGTTTTTCGGGTAACCGAAAGGATTTTTTTAATTTTAAGGAAGCTTGTAAGCTTTATTTTCGTTTAAGGCCCCGTTCCTCTGGTACTGAGTCTCAACGGGTCGGGATTGTGATGTCATTACTACAAGGTGATCCACCGACCTGGGCTTTTGGGCTAAAAGCGGATGATGTTGCCTTGCTATCGGTAGATGCCTTTTTTAAGTCCTTAGGCCTTTTGTATGATGACCCTGATAGAGAAGCATCAGCTGAGAGCCACCTGCGTGCACTTAAGCAAGGGAAAAATCCAGCTGAGGCGTATTGTACCGAATTTCGCCGTTGGTCGAACGACTGTGGCTGGAATGACCCGGCCCTGCGCAGTCAGTTTCGCCTCGGTTTGTCTGAAGTTATTAAAGACAGTCTCCTTCAGTACCCCGCTCCTGAGACTCTAGACAAACTCATGGAGCTCGCTATTAAAATTGATCGACTTCTCCGTGAGCGGAGGGCTGAAAGAGGAGCTAGTTTCAGGCCTAGTTCATGTGTGTATACTTTCCCTGAGGACGTTGTGGAGCCCATGCAAATGGGTCTCTCCCGGCTGTCCCCAGAGGAAAGAACCAGAAGGCTAAATTCTGGTCTTTGCTTGTATTGTGGTGGCAAGGGACATATCGCACGTAATTGCCCGAATAAGCAGGGAAACGCTCTGACCAAGTGAGTAGTGAGGGGGTTCACTTGGGTCTGCAGTTAATCTCTTCTAACGATTCCTTATTAGTTCCTGTAAAAATTTCCTTTGGTAGCCTCAGTTCGTTGGTGTCGGCCTTTGTCGACAGTGGAGCTGCGGGAAATTTCATGGATCTTGGTTGGGCTCATGCTTTAGGCGTTCCACAGATACCTTTGGATAGACGTATCACCATGCACGGCTTGGATGGTGGTCCGCTTTCTAATGGGGTTATCACTCACCGCACACCTCCAGTACAACTGACAGTAGGGGCCCTACATTCAGAGAAAATCGAATTTTACCTTACTCATTGTCCGGCTGTCCCCATAGTTTTGGGTCACCCCTGGCTTGCCTTTCATAATCCTACCATAGATTGGCGGTCTGGGGAGATTTCCCGATGGGGTCCCTTTTGTGTCAAAGAGTGTATTTCCCGTCCAGTCCGGGTTGCGGCCGTCACCTCAGAACTTAATCCTTTGGAATATCAGGACTTTGCCGACGTTTTCTCCAAGGGTAATGCGGATATACTGCCTCCTCATCGGTCCTATGACTGTGCTATTGATTTAGTTCCCGGTGCCCCTTTACCTAAGGGGAGACTATATGCCCTGTCTGGGCCGGAAACCACGGCAATGAATGATTATGTACAGGAGAGCCTAAAAAAAGGCTTCATTAGACCCTTGAAATCTCCATTGAGTGCAGGGTTCTTTTTTGTTGAGAAAAAAGATGGGTCGCTCAGACCATGTATTGATTTTCGGGCTCTGAATAAAATTTCTGTTAAAAACACCTACCCCTTGCCATTGATTTCAGTACTCTTTGATCAGCTCCGGTCTGCCGTTATCTTCTCCAAGATCGATCTTAGAGGGGCTTACAATCTCATCCGAATAAGATCTGGGGATGAGTGGAAGACGGCTTTCAGCACACAGTCAGGACATTATGAATACCTGGTGATGCCGTTTGGGCTGTCAAATGCTCCTACAGTGTTTCAAGATCTCATTAACGACGTCCTTCGTGACTTTCTTGGAAAGTTTGTAGTCGTTTATTTAGATGACATTTTGATTTACTCAGAGTCTTTTGAACAACATATTACCCATGTGCGACTAGTCCTTCAGAAATTACGGGAAAATCATTTATACGCCAAACTGGAGAAATGTGATTTCCACATCACAGAAGTGTCCTTCATGGGGTATATTATTTCTCCTAAGGAGTTTTTCATGGAACCTAAGAAACTCCAGGCCATCCTGAATTGGGCACAACCCACGAACTTAAAAGCAATTCAGCGCTTTTTAGGGTTTGCAAATTACTATAGGCGTTTTATTCATACCTTCTCTGATTTGGTTGCTCCTATAGTAGCATTGACTAAAAAAGGAGCGGACCCAGAGCCGTCTTAACAGCAGTGTAGGCCCCTGGGCACAGCAATGCACTGGGGCCCCTACCCATCCATCAACGGTAGGGGTGGGGGTTCTATCTTTCACTCAGCATGTAGGACCTGGAGAAATAATTTCTGTTAATTATTCCTTTACTGCACAAATGGGGCGAGAAGGAGAACGCTAAACTGTAGAAGGGGACATTGTGCTGAATGAAGGGGCCCTGGTACATGACCTCCAGGGGGTGTTTAATACACAGGGGAGGAGTGGATAGTGGAGTGGGCTTAATATTCATCATTTTCCGGGGGTCAGGGCAGCTTGCTTTACTGCAGATATCTCCAGTTCCTGGAAATAGATTTCTTAGCTTTAATGGGATAAAAAAAAACGATAGAGTCCCGCCTTTCAGGAGGTACTAGGCACTTGGGAATCAGACTTCAGTAGCCAGAGCAATCCACCAACAAAAATATAAAACTTCATATTTGGTGTGTGGAGGTGTAGCAGGGACCAGCTGCTTGAAGGCTGATATCTCTGGTTCTGGGCATAGTAGAGACAAGCTGCCAGTGTCCACTGAAAGGGGATAGTCCCAGCTTTTGGAGTATACCCTCAGAAAAACTCTAAATCAGACAGAACCCGAGATATCTGGCTGGGAAGAACAATTAACAGGCTTGGATGGGGACCACTGCTTTGAAGTCGGATATCTCCAGTTCCACAGGGCCGATTTTCAAAAATCTAGTACCCCTGGAAAGAAGGGACCCTCAGCTATCAGCCTTGGGCCCTATTACTCCTGGGGCCCTTGGGCAAGAGCCCATTGAGCCCATACGAAAAGACGGCCCTGAGCGGACCCTTCCAATTGGTCGCCTGAAGCCAAGTCTGCCTTTCTGGCCTTAAAGCAGGCCTTTGTTTCAGCTCCAGTACTCAGACACCCTAACCCGGAGCTCCCCTTTATTGTCGAGGTAGATGCCTCAGAGGTTGGAGTGGGGGCTATTCTTTCTCAGGAAGAACCGGAGTCTCAGGAATTACACCCATGTGCCTTCATGTCCAGGAAATTCTCTTCCGCAGAATCCAACTATGATGTTGGTAATCAAGAATTGTTGGCAGTTAAATGGGCTTTCGAGGAGTGGAGGCATTGGCTGGAAGGAGCTAGGCATACCATTACGGTGTTTACTGACCACAAGAACCTGCAGTATATTGAGTCTGCTAAACGGCTTAATGCCCGACAGGCACGTTGGGCGCTGTTTTTTACTCGTTTCAGGTTTATTATCACCTTCAGGCCCGGTTCCAAGAATACGAAAGCTGATGCCCTGTCACGTTGTTTTCTTCCGGTTCACAATAACCATCCGGCTACTACCCCCATAGTTCCATAGTCTGTCATCCGGGCAGGCCTCACACAGGATTTATTTACACAGCTAGTCCAGCTTCAGCAGCAGGCTCCCAAAGTTACTCCTGCAGATCGTCTCTTAGTCCCTGAATTTCTGAGAGGCACTGTTCTAGCTGAGTTTCATGATAACAAAGTTTCTGGTCATCCGGGTATCACTAAGACCTTTGAGTTAGTCTCTCGCTCAGTGTGGTGGCCTAATCTTTCTAAAGATGTAAGGGAATTTGTCCGTTCCTGTCAGGTTTGTGCTCAGCACAAGGTATCTCGATCATTGCCGGTCGGGCAACTCATACCTTTGGCCGTTCCTCTCAGGCCATGGTCACATATATCCATGGATTTCGTGGTGGACCTTCCTCTTTCAGCCGGATTTCGAGTCATTTGGGTGGTAGTAGACCGTTTTAGTAAGATGGTCCACTTCATTGCTCTTCCCCGATTACCCTCTGCTCAAGGGTTGGCAGTTTTGTTTCTCCGCCATGTGTTCAGGCTCCATGGTTTACCCAGGGATATTGTCTCTGATCGGGGACCGCAATTCATCGCCCGTTTCTGGAAACGTTTTTGTGCCTCATTAAATATGAAACTCTCTTTAACATCTGGGTACCATCCACAGTCTAACGGACAGACTGAACTGTTAATCAGTCGTTAAAACAGTATTTACGGTTATATTCGGCCAAACTTCAGAATGACTGGTCTGAATTTCTTCCTTTTGGCCGAGTTTGCCTATAATAACTCTTGTCATTCTTCCACCAAGGAGTCCCCATTCTTTTCGGTCTTGGGCTTTCATCCTAGAGCCAATACTTTTTACCCTCATTTTCCAGTCTCCTCGTTGACCTTAACTTCCCTCTCAGAATGATTTGGAAAAAGGTGCACCTTGCCCTTAAGAAGGCTACCTTCCGAGAAAAAAAAATTTCTGATAGGTTCCGACGCCCCTGCACTTTTAAGGTGGGAGATAAGGTGTGGTTGTCAACCCGCAACATCAAGCTCCGACAACCCCTTGGCTAGATTGGGACCCAAATTTATTGGACCGTTCCTTATCGTTAAGAAGGTCAACCCAGTTGCTTTTCGGCTACGCTTGCCTAAATCACTCAAAATTGGCAATACTTTTCACTGTTCCCTTCTGAAGCAGTATTTTTCTTCCAGGAGATTCCCTCGGAAGATTTCCCAGGGTAGACTTCCGGTGGATGTTCAGGGGCAACAAGAGTTCTTGGTGGAGAAGGTTTTAGATTCCAAAGTTTCTCGGGCCGGCTTTATTTTTTGGTTCACTGGAAAGGCTATGGTCCGGAGGAAAGGTCTTGGGTCCTGGATAAGGATCTACATGCCCCTAAACATAAGAGATTATTCTTTCAGGAATTTCCTCAGAGACCCGGCTTTAGGGCTTCTTTAACCCCTCCTCAAGGGGGGTACTGTTAGGTGCCGCGGTCCACGGCGCCGCCCGGTCTGTTTCCGAGCAACGCTCACGGCCGCCACACTTCCTTCCCTGCCCGCCCGGCGCCTAGCAACGCTGGGACGCCTTGCGCGCTGAGCCGCCGGGTCCCTAGCAATGCTAGGACGCCGTGTGCGCTTAGCCGCCGGACCCTTAGCAACGTGGACGCCACTGACTACCGCGTTCCCCGTTGCTTCCTGCCAATCATTACACCTGTTAGCTCTGGTCGTGCAGCAGGGCAGCTGCACGACATTACTAATCAGGCTTCGCTGCAGCTATTGGAGGGTTCCCTGTTAATTTCTCCCTCGGTACCTGGCACAGACGCCGGTGATAGCTTCCTGTATGCTGTTCCTGCCTGGTAACGTCTGTTCCTGGTTTAGCTGTATCTGGTCGATACTGCTCCCTGTGCTCCCGTGTCCTGGAGTTCTGAAGCCGGTCCTGGGAATCCTTCCTGTCCCAAACGAACCTGTTGCAGTCATCCGTGGGTTCTCGTTACTTGGGGTTCTCTCCCGGTTTGTGAGTAGCGGCTTCTGCCGCGAGTTGCGGCCTAGGCCGCTCAATCCTTGTATTTCCTTTGTGTTGGTGGTTTTTGCAGAGGTTTCCGCTTTTCACTGTCCTCCCCGGAACTCGGCGGTGCCGTGTGGGGGAACGGACAGTGGTATCTTTTGTTGTTCTTTTCCTTTGGCGGCGTGCCGCACATATATTTAGTTTCAGGGTAGTTAGTAGCCCCTAGCTTTGTTTGTTTTAGTTAGAGGTCCCCTTGTTATTATCCTGTCTCGGTTCACGCTTTGGGGTATATTTACTAAGGTCCCGATTTTGACCGAGATGCAGTTTTTTCTTCAAAGTGTCATTTCGGTAATTTACTAAGCAAAAATCTCGGCAGTGATGAGGGCATTCGTAATATTTTGGAAGTGTTAGGAAAAAATCACGAATCAATACACCATCGGTCAAATACGCCTGCAATTTGGTAGAAATCGGTAATTTACTAAAAAGTGCAAATCACAAACACTGCCGACAATAGCCAAACACTGCCGTGCAGAAATACAATTCGTGAAAAAGTGCTAAAAAAAACCAGACCTGCTTTTTTATCCCGTGTTTGGATAGGCATGCACGGATCCATGAGATCCGTGCATGTTTATCAGTGGGAAGGGGATGGGAAAGTGTTTATTTTTTGAAAAAAAATTGCGTGGGGTCCCCCCTCCTAAGCCAAACCAGCCTCGGGCTCTTTGAGCCGATCCTGGTTGCAAAAATATGGGGGGAAAAATGATAGAGGTTCCCCCATATTTAAACAACCAGCACCGGGCTCTGCGCCTGGTCCTGGTTCCAAAAATATGGGGGACAAAAAGCGTAGGGGTCCCCCGTATTTCTGAAACCAGCACCGGGCTCCACTAGCCAGATACATAATGCCACAGCCGGGGGACACTTTTATATAGCTCCCGGCGGCCCTGGCATTACATAACCAACTAGTCAACCCTGGTCGGGGTACCCTGGAGGAGTGGGGACCCCTTCAATCAAGGGGTCCCCCCCCTCCAGCCACCCAAGGACCAGGGGTGAAGCCCGAGGCTGTCCCCCCCATCCAAGGGCTGCGGATGGGAGGCTGATAGCCATTGTGTAAAAAACTGAATATTGTTTTTAGTAGCAGTACTACAAGTCCCAGCAAGCCTCCCCCGCAAGCTGGTACTTGGAGAACCACAAGTACCAGCATGCGGAGGAAAACCGGGCCCGCTGGTACCTGTAGTACTACTACTAAAAAAATACCCCAATAAAAACATAAGACACACACCTTGAAAGTATAACTTTAATGCATACATACACACCTCCATATACACATACTTACCTTATGTTCACACGAGGGTCGGTCCTCTTCTCCATGTAGAATCCATGGTGTACCTGTTGAAAAAATTATACTCACAAAATCCAGTGTAGAAGGCTCTTCTTCTTGTAATCCATTTGTAATCCAGGTACTTGTCAAAATAAAAAAACGGACACCCGACCTCGCACTGAAAGGGGCCCCATGTTTTCACATGGGACCCCTTTCCCCGAATGCCAGAAACCCCCTCTGACTTAAGTCTAAGAGGGTTCCATCAGCCAATCAGGGAGCGCCACATTGTGGCACCCTCCTGTTTGGCTGTGTGCTCCTGTACTGTATGACAGGCGGCACACGGCAGTGTTACAATGTAGCGCCTATGCGCTCCATTGTAACCAATGGTGGGAACTTTGTGGTCAGCGGTTGACCGAAAGTAACCTCACCGCTGACCACAAAGTTCCCACCATTGGTTATAATGGAGCGCATAGGCGCTACATTGTAACATTGCCGTGTGCCGCCTGTCATACAGTACAGGAGCACACAGCCAATAAGGAGGGTGCCACAATGTGGCGCTCCCTGATTGGCTGATGGAACCCTCTTAGACTTAAGTCAGAGGGGGTTTCTGGCATTCGGGGAAAGGGGTTTCATGTGAAAACACGGGGCCCCTTTCAGTGCGAGGTCGGGTGTCCGTTTTTTTATTTTGACAAGTACCTGGATTACAAATGGATTACAAGAAGAAGAGCCTTCTACACTGGATTTTGTGAGTATAATTTTTTCAACAGGTACACCATGGATTCTACATGGAGAAGAGGACCGACCCTCGTGTGAACATAAGGTAAGTATGTGTATATGGAGGTGTGTATGTATACATTAAGTTATACTTTCAAGGTGTGTGTCTTATGTTTTTATTGGGGTATTTTTTTAGTAGTAGTACTACAGGTACCAGCGGGCCCGGTTTTCCTCCGCATGCTGGTACTTGTGGTTCTCCAAGTACCAGCTTGCGGGGGAGGCTTGCTGGGACTTGTAGTACTGCTACTAAAAACAATATTCATTTTTTTACACAATGGCTATCAGCCTCCCATCCGCAGCCCTTGGATGGGGGGGGACAGCCTCGGGCTTCACCCCTGGTCCTTGGGTGGCTGGAGGGGGGGACCCCTTGACTGAAGGGGTCCCCACTCCTCCAGGGTACCCCGGCCAGGGGTGACTAGTTGGTTATGTAATGCAAGGGCCGCCGGGAGCTATATAAAAGTGTCCCCCGGCTGTGGCATTATGTATCTGGCTAGTGGAGCCCGGTGCTGGTTTCAGAAATATGGGGGACCCCTATGCTTTTTGTCCCCCGTATTTTTGGAACCAGGACCAGGTGCAGAGCCCGGTGCACGGTTGTTTAAATATGGGGGAACCTCTATCATTTTTCCCCCCATATTTTTGCAACCAGGATCGGCTCAAAGAGCCCGAGGCTGGTTTGGCTTAGGAGGGGGGACCCCACGCAATATTTTTTTTAATTTTAAACATTTTTTTATTTTTTTACAAGGTGCACAATGAAGCCCAGCACGGATCTCTCAGATCCGGCCGAGATTCATTGTATTAAAGTCGGCAGTGTTTTACAAGTCACTCACGTAAAACACTGCCTAAAAAAACTAATTTCATCGACACCGGTAAAACCGAAAATGCAGAATACGGCAGCTTAGTAAATTAGTCGTAATAAATTCAAAAAGTTGCATATTTACACTTTCGATGTCATTCGTGATTGAACTTTGACCTCAAACGGGAAAATACGAATTTTAGTAAATATACCCCTTTGTCTCACTTTAAGACCTGGGGGCATCGGAGTTGGGCAGACCTAACCCGCCCTTCAAACGCGGCTGCTGTGGGCCCAAGAAACCATAGTCACTCAGGCGTGAATTGACCACACGGGTAAGACAACGGAGGTAGGGTGCTAGGGGCTATTCCCGTACCACTCCTTAGTTCAGCATCACGTCCTGGTGCTCTGAACTCACCTCGCAACATCTCTCCAGTTCTGAGCATCAGGAACGTAACAGTCCTGTCTTAGAGGAAGAGGCCATGGGTCCTCTGTGAGCATTTCTTGCAGATCTGGATACCAAGTCCTTCTTGGCCAATCCGGAACAATGAGTATTGTTCTCACTCCTCTTTTTCTTATGATTCTCAACACCTTGGGTATGAGAGGAAGAGGAGGAAATACATAGACCGATTGGAACACCCACGGTGTCACCAGGGCGTCTACAGCTATCGCCTGAGGGTCTCTTGACCTGGCGCAATACCTCTGTAGTTTCTTGTTGAGGCGGGATGCCATCATGTCCACCTGTGGCAGTTCCCACCGACTTGCAATCTGTGCGAAGACTTCTTGATGAAGTCCCCACTCCCCCGGGTGGAGGTCGTGCCTGTTGAGGAAGTCTGCTTCCCAGTTATCTACCCCCGGAATGAACACTGCTGACAGTGCGCTTACGTGATTCTCCGCCCAGCGAAGAATTCTGGTGGCTTCGGCCATCGCCACCCTGCTCCTTGTGCCGCCCTGTCGGTTTACATGAGCCACAGCGGTGATGTTGTCTGACTGAATCAGAACCGGTTGACCGCGAAGCAGGGTCTCTGCTTGACGTAGAGCGTTGTAAATTGCCCTTAGTTCCAGGATGTTGATCTGAAGGCAAGTCTCCTGACGTGACTACAGCCCTTGGAAATTTCTTCCCTGTGTGACTGCTCCCCACCCTCGGAGGCTTGCATCTGTGGTCACCAGGACCCAGTCCTGAATGCCGAATCTGCGGCCCTCGAGAAGGTGAGCACTCTGCAGCCACCACAGGAGAGACACCCTGGCCCTGGGGGATAGGGTGATTAACCGATGCATCTGAAGATGTGATCCGGACCATTTGTCCAGTAAGTCCCATTGAAAGGTCCTCGCATGTAACCTGCCAAAGGGAATGGCCTCATATGATGCCACCATCTTTCCCAGGACTCGAGTGCAGTGATGCAACGACACCTTTTTTGGTTTTAATAGATCCCTGACCAGTGTCATGAGTTCCTGAACTTTCTCTATCGGGAGATAAATCCTCTTCTGGTCTGTGTCCAGAATCATGCCCAGGAACCAACTGCGACTTTGGAATATTTAGAATCCAGCCGTGTTGCCGTAACACTTCCAGAGAATGTGCTACGCTGATCAGCAACTGCTCTCTTGACCTCGCTTTTATGAGGAGATCGTCCAAGTATGGGATAATTGTGACCCCCTTGCTTCCGCAGGAGTACCATCATTTCCGCCATTACCTTGGTAAATATTCTCGGAGCCGTGGAGAGACCAAACGGCAACGTCTGAAATTGGTAATGACAATCCTGTACCACAAATCTGAGGTACGCCTGATGAGGTGGATAAATGGGGACATGAAGGTATGCATCCTTTATGTCCAGAGACACCATAAAATCCCCCCCTTCCAGGCTTGCAATGACCGCTCTCAGCGATTCCATCTTGAACCGGAACCTTTTCAGGTACATGTTCAGGGATTTTAAATTCAATATGGGTCTTACCGAACCGTCCGGTTTCGGTACTACAAACATGGTCGAATAATAACCCTTTCCTTCTTGAAGGAGGGGAACCTTGACCACCACCTGTTGAAGATACAATTTGTGAATTGCAGTTAACACTATTTCCCTCTCTAATAATACCGCTTTCACATCGCAAATGCCGGATCCCACCCGGTAAGAGAAACGTGTCCTTACCGGGTGGGATCCGGCATTTGGTCTCCTTTGACGGCTTTCCGACCCGGCAATATACCGGGTCGGTTGCCATAGCAGCGGGGATGGGGGGGGGGGGGGCGCAGCAGGGGCAGGGGTGGAGGCGGCGCTGGGAGATGAGATCATCTCCTGTGCCGCCTCTCCCTATGCTGTGAATGGGAGCCGTGTCGCATCGACGTGGCTCCCATTCACACTGCGCTTCACCCGGTATTCAACCCGGGTATAATCCTTCTTTTATACCGGGTTGAATTACCGGGTCAGGCGACCCGCTAATTCGCCGAAAGTGCTTTCACATCGCACACTGACCCGTGTCGACACGGCAATATGCTGTGTCGATACCGGGTTATTTGTGCGATGTGAAAGGGGTGTAAGGGGGAAGCTGGCAGGGCCGATTTGAGGTATCGGTGAGGGGCATCTCCTCGAATTCCAGCTTGTATCCCTGAGACACAATATCTATTGTCCAGGGAACCAACTGGGAGTGAACCCACTTTTGGCTGAAATTTCGGAGACGCGCCCCCACCGGGCCTAGTTCCGCCTGTGGAGCCCCAGCGTCATGCGGTGGATTTAGTGGAAGCCGGGGAGGACTTCTGTTCCTGGGAACTAGCTGTGTTGTGCAGCTTCTTTCCTCTGCCCCTGCCCCTGGCAAGAAAGGACGCACCTCTGACTTTTTTGAATTTCTGTGATCGAAAGGACTGCATTTGGTAATACGGTGCTTTCTTAGGCTGTGAGGAAACATATGGCAACAAATTTGACTTTCCAGCCATAGCTGTGGAGACCAGGTCCGAGAGACCCTCCCCAAACAAGTCCTCATCCTTGTAAGGTAAAACCTCCATGTGCCTTTTTGAGTCGGCATCACCTGTCCATTGTCGAGTCCACAGGACCCTTCTGGCAGAAATCGACATAGCATTTATTCTAGAACCTAGTAGGCTAATGTCTCTTTGAGCATCTCTCATATAAAGGACAGCGTCTTTAATATGCCCCTGGGTCATTAATATAGTATCCTTGTCTAAGGTATCAAGTTCCTCAGATAAGGTATCCGTCCATGCTGCTACAGCACTACACACCCAGGCCGACGCGATTGCCGGCCTCAGTAAGGTACCTGAATGTGTATAAATAGACTTCAGGGTACCCTCCTGTTTTCTATCCGCAGCATCTTTGAGGGTAGCCGTATCCTGTGACGGCAGGGACACCTTCTTGGATAAGCGTGTCAACGCTTTGTCCACCCTAGGGGAGGATTCCCAGCGTAACCTGTCCGTTGGCGGTAAAGGATACGCCATAAGAATCCTTTTGGAAATCTGCAGTTTTTTATCTGGAGATTCCCAAGCCTTTTCACATAACTCATTGAGCTCGTGTGAGGGGGGAAAAGTTACCTGCGGCTTCTTTTCCCCATACATATGAACCCTCCTGTCAGGGACTGGGGTTTCCTCTGTGATGTACAACACATCCTTAATAGCTATAATCATATAACGGATGGATTTAGCCAATCTTGGCTGTAACTTTGCATCATCGTAATCGACACTGGAGTCAGAATCCATGTCGGTATCCGTGTCAATAATTTGGGATAGTGGGCGCTTCTGAGACCCTCTCGGCCTCTGCGACATAGGATCAGGCATGGGTTGGGACCCTGACTGTACTGAGGCTTCAGGTTTTTCTAACCTTTTATGTAAGGAATTAACATTATCATTTAAAACCTTCCACATATCCATCCAATCAGGTGTCGGTGCTGTCGGCAGAGACACCACATTCATTTGCTCCCGCTCTGCTTCCACGTAGCCTTCCTCATCAGACATGTCGACACAAGCGTACCGACACACCACACACACAGGGAATGCCCTTTTTGAAGACAGTTCCCCCACAAGCAGGGCCGGCGCTTCCATTAGGCAGCTTTAGGCAGCTGCCTATGGGCGCCTGGACCTGAGGGGGCGGTACGCTGAGGCTGCCAGGAGCCGCCCCCCCTCCCCCGCCATATAGCCCCCACGCAATAGCAGCAGCAGGGCACCCGGCGTCATAAACACACATAGCAATGCTGCGGGTAGTCCTGCAACGCTGCTAAGTGGACTGACAGGCAGCTGATGCACTATACACTACCCTGTGTCCTGGGATCCACCAGTGATTTTCTTTCATTCACCACCGCTCCACTATGCAGTGTGAGCAGAGAGGTGGTTTCCCCCTCGGCCAGTCCAGTGTTTCCTCTCTACCGGGTAGCTCCATAGCCTGCTGCTTGATGGTTTTTTTAAAAGGGGCGTGGCCACACCTCTGTGATTAGGCCACGCCCCCGAGTATGCTAGGTTCTCCGTAGTCTGTCTCTGTGGCTCTGCTGCCTGGCATGCCTACTCTTTCGGAGACTGGCTCCTGTGATCTGAGCTGCCTGAAGGTTACTACTGTGCTACTGTGTGTGTGTGTGTCTCTCAGTATAAGTGTGTGTATGTGTGTCTCAGTATGAGTCTGTGGGTGCCTCTGCCTCAGTATGTGTGTCAGTGCGTGTGTGTCTCTCAATATCAGCGTGTGCCTCAGTATGAGTGTGTGTGCCTCAGTGTGAGTGTGTATTTGTGTGCCTCAATGTGAGTGTACGTGTGCCTCTGACTCAGTATGAGTGTCAGTGTGTGTGTCTCACTCTCAGTATCACTGTGTGTGTCTCAGTATGAGTGTGTGTGACTCTTCCTCAGTATGAGTGTCAGTGTGAGTGTGTCTCAGTCTCAGTTTGAGTGTGTGTGTGCCTCTGCCTCAGTATGAGTGTCAGTGTGTCTCAGTATCACTGTGCGTGTCTCAGTATCACTGTGTGTGTGTCTCAGTATGAGTGTGTGTATGCCTCTGCCTCAGTATGAGTGTCAGTGTGAGTGTGTCTCAGTCTCAGTATGAGTGTATGTATGCCTCTGCCTCAGTATGAGTATCAGTGTGTGTCTCAGTATCACTGTGTGTGTCTCAGTATGAGTGTGTGTGTCTCTCTGTCACTGTGTGTGTCTCAGTATGAGCGTGTGTGCCTCTGCCTCAGTATGTGTGTCAGTGCGTGTGTGTCTCTCAATATCAGTGTGTGCCTCAGTATGAGTGTGTGTGTGTGTGTGTGTGTGCCTCAGTGTGAGTGTGTGTTTGTGTGCCTCAATGTGAGTGTACATGTGCCTCTGACTCAGTATCACTGTGTGTCTCAGTATGAGTGTGTGTCTCTCTCTGTCACTTTGTGTGTCAGTGTGTATCTCAGTATCACTGTGTGTGTCTCAGTATGAGTGTGTGTGTGTCTCTCTGTCACTGTGTGTGTCTCAGTATGAGTGTGTGTGTATGTGTGTGCCTCTGCCTCAGTATGAGTGTCAGTGTGAGTGTGTCTCAGTCTCAGTTTGAGTGTGTGTGTGCCTCTGCCTCAGTATGAGTGTCAGTGTGTCTCAGTATCACTGTGCGTGTCTCAGTATCACTGTGTGTGTGTGTCTCTCAGTATGAGTGTGTATGCCTCTGCCTCAGTATGAGTGTCAGTGTGAGTGTGTCTCAGTCTCAGTATGAGTGTATGTGTGCCTCTGCCTCAGTATGACTATCAGTGTGTGTCTCAGTATCACTGTGTGTCACAGTATGAGTGTGTGTGTGTGTGTGTGTGTGTGTGTGTGTGTGTGTCTCTCTGTCACTGTGGGTGTCTCAGTATGAGTGTGTGTGCCTCTGCCTCAGTATGTGTGTCAGTGCGTGTGTGTCTCTCAATATCAGTGTGTGTCTCAGTATGAGTGTGTGTGCCTCAGAATGAGTGTGTGTGTGTGTGTGTGTGTGTGTGTGTGTGTGTGTGCCTCAGTGTGAGTGTGTGTTTGTGTGCCTCAATGTGAGTGTACATGTGCCTCTGACTCAGTATCACTGTGTGTCTCAGTATGAGTGTGTGTCTCTCTCTGTCACTTTGTGTGTCAGTGTGTGTCTCAGTATCACTGTGTGTGTCTCAGTATGAGTGTGTGTGTGTGTGTGTGTGTGTGTGTGTGTGTGTGTGTGTCTCTCTGTCACTGTGTGTGTCTCAGTATGAGTGTGTGTGTATGTGTGTGCCTCTGCCTCAGTATGAGTGTCAGTGTGAGTGTGTCTCAGTATGAGTGTGTGTGCCTCAGTATGAGTGTCAGTGTGTGTCTCAGTATCACTGTGTGTGTCTGCCTCAGTATAAGTCAGTGTGTGTCTACCTCAGCATGAGTGTGTGTGTGCCTCTGCCTCAGTATATGTGTCAGTGTGTGTGTGTGTGTGTGTGTGTGTGTGTGTGTGTGCCTCTCAGTATGAGAGTGAGTTTTCCTCAGTATTAGTATCTGTGTTCCTCTGCCTCAGTATGAGTGTCAGTGTGTGTGTGTCTCAGTATCACTGTGTGTGTGTCTCAGTATGAGTGTGTGTGTCTCAGTATGAGAGTGAGTTTTCCTCAGTATGAGTATGTGTGCCTCTGCCTCAGTATGAGTGTGTGTGTATGTGTGTGTGTCTCAGTATGAGTGTGTGTGCCTCAGTATGAGTATATGTGTGCCTCTGCCTCAATATGAGTGTCAGTGTGTGTGTGTGTGTGTGTGTGTGTGTGTGTCTCAGTATGAGTGTGTGTCTCAGTATCACTGTGTGTGTGTCTCAGTATGAGTGTGTGTGTCTCCGTTTCACTGTGTGTGTCTCAGTATGTATGTATGTGTGCCTCTGCCTCAGTATGAGTGTCAGTGTGTGTGTCTCAGTATCACTGTGTGTGTGTGTGTCTCAGTATGAGTGTGTGTGCTTCTGCCTCAGTATGAGTGTGTCTCAGTTTGTGTGTGTGTGCCTCTGCCTCAGTATGAGTGTTAGTGTGTGTGTGTGTGTGTGTGTGTGTGTATCAGTATGAGTGTGTGTGTGCCTCTGCCTCAGTGTGAGTGTATCTCAGTCTCAGTATGAGTGTATGTGTGCCTCTGCCTCAGTATGAGTGTCAGTGTGTGTGTCTCAGTATCAGTGTGTGTCTCAGTATGAGTGTGTGTGTGTGCCTCAGTATGAGTGTATGTGTGCCTCTGCCTCAGTATAAGTGTCAGTGTGTGTGTGTGCTCCAGTATGAATGTGTGTGCCTCTGCCTCAGTATGAGTGTCAGTGTGAGTGTGTCTCAGTATGAGTGTGTGTGCGTGTGCCTCTGCCTCAGTATGAGTGTCAGTGTGTGTGTGTCTCAGCATCACTGTGTGTTTGTCTCAGTATGAGTGTGTGTGTGTGTGTGTGTGTGTGTCTCTCAGTATGTCCTTTGTCGCCTCCTCTACAGAAAGTGCCCTAGTGGTCCAGTGGTTTATGCGTCTGCAGCCTGCTCCCACTGTCACTGTGGGACCAGCACCAGCATGTGATCCTACTACAGACTTTTTTTTACTTTGTCCTACAGAGCTACGGAACACCTGTAGGTCCATAGGCTGTGATGGATGCTGACTGATTGCTTCTCCATCTGATGGTTTCTCCTCCTTACAAGTAGGTAGTGGAGTTTTTTTTCCATGTGTCACCTGTAGCTAATGTGTAACTACATTTCCCAGTATGACCTGCTTCTTTTTAGCAGGATATGCTGGGACTCGTATTTCCACATTGGCTGGGGGGGCACATTTCCCAATATTTGCAAATAAAAACTGTTTGTTAATGAACCAACATAGTATATCACCAGATATATAGTGTATGGCTGAACAAGACATCCGTACCTGTTGCTTAGAAAACGCATTTGTCAGTTTGTCGTGTTCTATTTTTTTGCCATATATTAGTACTGAAATCTAACTGCACACACTAAAAAAAGGTGCCGCCCGACAACGCTCAGAATCCCAATGCCGGAATCCCAAGAGTCAGCATACTGAATGTAAGTGTGCTGGGGAGGGTTACAGTTAGGCTGTAGGGGGTTGGAGGAGGGGGATAGGGTTAGGCACCAGGGGGAGGGTTAGAGTTAGGTTGCAGGGGGGGAAGTTAGGGTTAGACTGCAGGAAGGGGAGGGGAGAGGATTAGCATACTTTCCAATGAGGTGTTGGGATTCTAAGCGGCAGGATCCCTTTCCCAACCTGCTGTAGGGTGTATTCTCTATACAGCCCGCAACACTTTTTATACGTTATAATCCAATCCGCGGGACAGTGGCATAGGGTAAGCATTACCGCCTCAGCACTCAGGTCATTAGTTCAATTCCTGGTCATGGCCTGAATGTGCAGAGTTTGCATTTTCTTTTTGTGTGGGTTTCCTCTGGTTATTCCTGTTTCCTCCCACACTCCAAAAACATATAGGAAGGTTATGTGGATTTGTCTGTGTGTGTTTGTATTTTAGGGAATATCACTCTCATTCCAGTGGGACAGGGAGTGATACGAATTCTGATGTTCTGTGTACAGCGCTGTGCAAATTAGTGGCACTATCTAAGTAAACAATAACAATAGTTTTGATACTTTAAGATAGGGCCTTGCACACATGTTAGAGAAGCCATCACATTTTCCCTTTGTATTTAGCAGGAGGACATTAATTTGCTGTTCTGTCAATAATAAAGGGGTAAATGCAAATTATGTACTGGGGAGCATTGTAGTATTTTTTCCTGTCAGGGCAAATGTGTATGTTTTTTTATTGTGTGGAGGCCAAAGTGTTTTTTTCCTGAAAGGGGCCAATGTATTTGTTATACATTTTCCTGTGGATGCCAATGTGTTTTATTTTTTCCTGTGGTGCCCAATGGTGGTGGTGGTGGTGGTAAGGGCGGGAGGGGGCGGAGGGAGGGAGGCTGAAGTTTTGCCTAGGGTGCCGAGAAACCTTGCACCGGCCCTGCCCACAAGGCCCTTTGGTGAGACAGAGAGAGAGTATGCCAGCACACACCCCAGCGCTATTTAACCCAGGAATAACACAGTAACTTAATGTTAACCCAGTAGCTGCTGTATATTGTGTTATTAGCGCCTAATTATGTGCCCCCCCTCTCTTTTTACCCTTTTCTACCGTGAACTGCAGGGGAGAGCCTGGGGAGCTTCTTCTCAGCGGAGCTGTGGAGAGAAAATGGCGCTGGTGAGTGCTGAGGGAGAAGCCCCGCCCCCCTCGACGGCGGGCTTCTGTCCCGCTAAAATACATCCCTTTGTGGCGGGGGCTCATACATATATACAGTGCCCAACTGTATATATGAGTACTTTTGCCAACAGAGGTCCATATGCTGCCCAGGGCGCCCCCCCCCCCCCCCCCCCTGCGCCCTGCACCCTGCACCCTTACAGTGACAGGAGTATGTGAGGTGTGTTTGGAGCAATGGCGCACAGCTGGCGTGCTGTGCGTTACCTCATGTGAAGAGCGGAGTCTTCTGCCGCCGATTTCGAAGTCTTCTTGCTTCGCATACTCACCCGGCTTCTGTCTTCCGGCTCTGCGAGGGGGACGGCGGCGCGGCTCTGGGATCGACGACGAGGGTGAGATCCTGTGTACGATCCCTCTGGAGCTACTGGTGTCCAGTAGCCTCAGAAGCAGGACCTAGCTTCAAAGAGTAGGGCTGCTTCTCTCCCCTCTGTCCCACGATACAGGGAGTCTCCCTGAAAATAAAAAACCTAACAAAATACTTTCTTACAGCAAGCTCAGGAGAGCTCACTGAACAGCACCCAGCTCGTCCAGGCACAGATTCAAACTGAGGTCTGGAGGAGGGACATAGAGGGAGGAGCCAGAGCACACCAGAATCTAAATTCTTTCTTAAAGTGCCCATGTCTCCTGCGGAGCCCGTCTATTCCCCATGGTCCTTACGGAGTCCCAAGCATCCACTAGGACGTTAGAGAAAGGAGATTTATGGTAAGACTTACCATGGTTAAATCTCTTTCTGCGAGGTACACTGGATTCGACAGGGTGCCCACCCTGACGCACTTAGCTTCTTTGGGTTTGTATGGCATTAGCCGCTGGTACTTTCTCCTGTCGTGAGAATGTGGTTCTATGTGGCTAACATCTACCGTCTCTATTTTACCTGCTACTGCATTGGACTGGTTAACGAAACTGAGTTCCAGTGCCTGGAGGCGGGGATATAGAGGAGGCGGTGCAGGGCATCCTGGGAACAGTCAAAAGCTTTAGCCTGTTGGTGCTTCGGATCAAGATCCAACTCTACACCCCCAATGTATTCCCTGTGGAATCCAGTGTACCTCGCAGAAAGAGATTTAACCATGATTAAGTCTTACCATAAATCTCCTTTTTTTAAATAGTAATGTTATAGGAAGTGCACGCCAGATTTTACCTTTAATAACATTACAGTTTTCAAAACAGTCATAAAATCTCAAAGAATTATTGATTTTGAAAGCAGGCAGGTCAGTACATTCACCCGAATGTCTGTGGATTTATATGGAATATCACATTCTGTTCTTTTGGATTAATAAGCTTGTAACCAGCAATGCATGGCAGTCATTCATCTTATGTTTACAGCCTGGAAATGTGACTAATGAGAACCCTCATCCTGTGACCGTTTGCTGGACTTCCTGCAGACTAGTAATGGGCACATTTCTTCTTTTAATGAAAGCTGACAACAGTGACTGAAAATTAGGTAGGATTCTGGGTAGCCTACAAGATGATGCACCTAGGCCAGCACTGCTGCTCACTGTCTATAGCGGGCGTAGACTGCATTTGTAACTACCAGGGCCGTAACTACGTGTGTGCCAAGTGGGCTTGGCACACAGTGCAGTTGCCCTGAGGGCGCACGGACAGCGGCATGTAATGAGTCAAATTGACTCATTACATGCTGCCTCTGAAGTCCGCGCCGTGCGCCGCTGCCGCGCTGGAGGAGAGAGTAGCGCCGGAGGCAGCTGAGAAGGAGGAGGAGGGAGGGGGACTGGAGCCGCAGCAGCGCTATGTCATTGGTAGTAAGCGCCGCTGCAGCATCCCCCTCTCCTTCCGTATTGGCTGCCCGGCGCTGCTGTGGATGCTGGGATGCGGCCAGCACGAGGAGCCTGTCAGCGGGGAGAAGGTAAGTATATCTCTCTCTCTCTCTCTCTCTGGGGTACACCGTCTACCTTAATGTGTAAAAAGGGGTCCTGGCTGCCGCAATGTGTAAAAAGGGGGACTGGCTGCCGCAATGTGTAAAAAGGGGGCCTGGCTGCCGTAATGTGTAAAAAGGGGGACTGGCTGCCGCAATGTGTAAAAAGGGGGACTGGCTGCCGCAATGCGTAAAAAGGGGGCCTGGCTGCCGCAATGTGTAAAAAGGGGACCTGGCTGCCGCAATGTGTAAAAAGGGGGCCTGGCTGCCGCAATGTGTAAAAAGGGGGCCTGCCTGCCGCAATGTGTAAAAAGGGGGACTGGCTGCCGCAATGTGTAAAAAGGGGGCCTGCCTGCCGCAATGTGTGAAAAGGGGGACTGACTGCCGCAATGTGTAAAAAGGGGGCCTGCCGCAATGTGTAAAAAGGGGGACTGGCTGCCGCAATGTGTAAAAAGGGGGACTGGCTGCCGCAATGTGTTAAAAGGGAGACTGTCTGCTGTAATGTGTAAAAAGGGGGCATGGCTGCCGCAATGTGTTAAAAGGGAGACTGTCTGCTGTAATGTGTAAAAAGGGGGACGCTGTCTGCTGTAATGTATAAAAGGGGGACGCTGTCTGCCGTAATGTGTAAAAAGGGGGCCTGGCTGCCGCAATGTGTAAAAAGGGGACCTGGCTGCCGCAATGTGTAAAAAGGGGGCCTGGCTGCAGCAATGTGTAAAAAGGGGGCCTGCCTGCCGCAATGTGTAAAAAGGGGGACTGGCTGCCGCAATGTGTAAAAAGGGGGCCTGCCTGCCGCAATGTGTAAAAAGGGGGACTGGCTGCCGCAATGTGTAAAAATGGGGCCTGGCTGCCGCAATGTGTAAAAAGGGGGCCTGGCTGCCGCAATGTGTAAAAAGGGGGACTGGCTGCCGCAATGTGTAAAAAGGGGGACTGGCTGCCGCAATGTGTAAAAAGGGAGACTGGCTGCCGCAATGCGTTAAAAGGGAGACTGTCTGCTGTAATGTGTAAAAAGGGGGCCTGCCTGCCGCAATGTGTAAAAAGGGGGACTGGCTGCCGCAATGTGTAAAAAGGGGGCCTGGCTGCCGCAATGTGTTAAAAGGGAGACTGTCTGCTGTAATGTGTAAAAAGGGGGACGCTGTCTGCTGTAATGTATAAAAGGGGGACGCTGTCTGCCAAAATGTGTAAAAAGGGGGCCTGGCTGCGGCAATGTGTAAAAAGGGGACCTGGCTGCCGCAATGTGTAAAAAGGGGGCCTGGCTGCCGCAATGTGTAAAAAGGGGGCCTGCCTGCCGCAATGTGTAAAAAGGGGGACTGGCTGCCGCAATGTGTAAAAAGGGGGACTGGCTGCCGCAATGTGTAAAAAGGGGGACTGGCTGCCGCAATGTGTAAAAAGGGGGACTGGCTGCCGCAATGTGTTAAAAGGGAGACTGTCTGCTGTAATGTGTAAAAAGGGGGCCTGCCTGCCGCAATGTGTAAAAAGGGGGACTGGCTGCCGCAATGTGTTAAAAGGGAGACTGTCTGCTGTAATGTGTAAAAAGGGGGCCTGCCTGCCGCAATGTGTAAAAAGGGGGACTGGCTGCCGCAATGTGTTAAAAGGGAGACTGTCTGCTGTAATGTGTAAAAAGGGGGCCTGCCTGCCGCAATGTGTAAAAAGGGGGACTGGCTGCCGCAATGTGTAAAAAGGGGGCCTGGCTGCCGCAATGTGTAAAAAGGGGGACTGGCTGCCGCAATGTGTAAAAAGGGGGCCTGCCTGCCGCAATGTGTAAAAAGGGGGACTGGCTGCCGCAATGTGTAAAAAGGGGGACTGGCTGCCGCAATGTGTTAAAAGGGGGACTGTCTGCTGTAATGTGTAAAAAGGGGGACGCTGTCTGCTGTAATGTATAAAAGGGGCTCTACCTGGTGTAGACTACTGTGCACCGTAGTATGAATTGCTATTATTTTGTGGCCACGCCCCTTCCCCACGAAGCCACACCCCTATATATTTTTCACGCGCCTACGGCACGCACTGCCCCTGTCTTGCATGGGGGGGCGCCAATGTCGTTTCTTGCACACAGCGCTAAAATGCCTAGTTACGGCACTGGTAACTACTACCACAAGTGGGCACTCGAAAATGTTTTAAGTGACACTCAAGGGATCAGTCCCTATCCTACGATGTGCACTGCACTGCTGCTCCCCTCCTGTGCCTCCTCCTTCCCTCACAGAGGAAACTTATTTTGCTGCACTGAACTTGGAGATCACTACTGCTCATACTCCATATTGGATCCCTCAGGGAGGCTTCAATCCTTACCGAAGTTGGCTGCCATCTGTATTTCTGCACATATACAGCGCCATCTTATTTCTGTGTTAAAGTGTTCCACTTCGATCCAGATACATCCTGTATTGCTACCCACATACAGTTACCGGCTGGTGACGTATGCTCCGCTCCATGCTAAGAGTGCTATGAGTCTAAGGGGCAAATTTATTAAGATGGGAGTTCTATTTAAGATGGAATGTTGCCCATAGCAACCAATCAGATTCTACTTCTCATTTATCTAGCACCTTCCAGAAGATAATACCTGGAATCTTAACTAGAACTCCCATCTTAATAATAATTTACCCCTATGGGGGGTATTCAATTGTAGTCAAATACTGCCGTCTTGTCAGAAACACAGCATTTTCTGATTTTTTTTAGGACAGAAACTGTTCTGACCTGTTCAATCCTGGCCGCGGATCCATGTGTTTTGTCAGATTCCGCAGCCAAATCCACAGGTTTTGGTCCCGTTTCCGACAATGACAATACGACTTTAAAAGGCATGGTCGCGAACGGCCAAATCCGTCCACCCTGCAATGTGCCACCCGTTCTGTGCCCCTTCATTCATTCATTGCCAAAGCCAGTACCTCGCTTGCTGGAGCTGGGTGGACGCCAAGTGCCGTGAAGTCTGACTGTGGCACCCCATGTTCCTGCTACACTGCTGCATAGCCGCAGTGCTCCCTGCTCTCCCCGCCGCAATGACCTGCTAGCTGAACTGAGACGCATCTTTACTGGGAGGGCGCCTGTTGCCCGGATCAGAGTGGCGACCTACATGCTTCAGGCCCACAGCTGCACGGTGCTGGAGTCTGCTGGCTGGTGTTGGGGTGCTGTGTGGTAAAGTACAGGTGTGTGCCTTTCTCAATTAATATGGCTGCCTGTTATTGCTGGCACCCTCATATCCCTTTCCATATTCCCTTGCCATACTCAGTGTACAGGAGCATATAGGGACATTTACATGCTGGGATTCATATCTGTGTCCTTTCCGACAATGTCAATCCGACTTTTAAAAAAGTTGGATTGGCATTGTTGGGAACGGCCAAATCCTGTCGGATCCTACTGGGGGCACAACTACTGGGGGCACAGCTACAGGGGGATAACTGTGGCTATGCCCCTTCCCTATGAAGAAGCCCCGCCCCTATTTTTGACCGTGTGCCTTCGGCGCGCACCAACTCTATTTTACCTAGGGGGGGCCGCCACAGGAAACTTTCGCCCTGGGTGCCACAAGGTCTAGAACCAGCCCTGACACCCATATCCCAACATCTAGGCCCTCTCCAAACTTTAGAAGCATGGCCTGCCCTGCATGCCCAATCTGCGTCTGTGGGCCACAGTTAATCCTGGTCACGGAAGAATAAAAATACAAACTTCTGCAACTTGCTTTGTCTCCAGACCACAAATTATCAAATTAAACTAGTTTCAAAAAGGAAAGGGCAGGGAAGCTGCTAACATTTTAAGTATCCATCTATTACTTCTGTCAGTGTTTGTATATGTTGTAATAGCTGTGAAGTTCTTTGGCTTGTAATGTTGAACCTCTGCCACCCAAAGAGAAATACATTGGCTACCCATCGTCTACACAGTATGCTGAAAGTAATTTAGAAAGCACAAAACAGATGTTCTGCAGCGCAAAAGAGGCCTAGATTTGCTGGTGGAAAACTGAAGTCATTTTGCGTAGAATGTGCCGTTCTCCCCTCTGCACAGCAAGGAGCACTCCTGAAAATTCATCAGTGAGCCTTGTAGTACAGCGGGCCGCAAGGGCCTTTCCGTTCCACAAAATGATCTTTGCTCCAGCTCTGAGCTGATAGAGATCAGGTCATTACATTTAATGCTACCTCTTTTCTGTTTCCATGTTGCACTTTAACGGAAGAATGGATTTCATACTTGACTATTATTGGGATGTTTTCTTGGTTATATGTTAAGTGTGTGCATTCAAAGGGCCCCACACCGCACAACCTGCTTCTAGAGTAGCCCTTATAGCGTGTCTGTAGTGGGTCTCCCCTATTTTATCTGACTTTTTTCCTTTTTAATATGGGTTGTTACTGTAAAGACACAAGATCATTCTACCCCGCGGCCCCGCCTCCTAGAAAAAATAGGATTTTGATAACCTACCGGTAAATCCTTTTCTCCTAGTCCGTAGAGGATGCTGGGGACGACATCAAGTCCAAGGGGTATAGACGGGATCCGCAGGAGACATGGGCACTCTAAAGACTTTTCATTGGGTGTGAACTGGCTCCTCCCTCTATGCCCCTCCTCCAGACCTCAGTTGTAGGAACTGTGCCCAGGGAGACTGACATTTCGAGGAAAGGAATTACTTAACTAGTGGTGAGATATCTACCAACTCACACCCTCAACCATGCCGCACACATGGCATTCAACATAACACACGCCAACAGGAATGAACTAATTGCAGCAACATGCTGAAACCAAAATAACACAACTTGTGTAACTGTAATAACTAAACTGCAGGTAAAGTACGCACTGGGACGGGCGCCCAGCATCCTCTACGAACTAGGAGAAAAGGATTTACCGGTAGGTTATCAAAATCCTATTTTCTCATACGTCCTAGAGGATGCTGGGGATGACATCAAGACCATGGGGTCTATACCAAAGCTCCAGTACGGGCGGGAGAGTGCGGATGACCCTGCAGCACCGATTGACCAAACTTGAGGTCCTCATCGGCCAAGATGTCAAACTTGTAGAACTTAGCAAATGTGTTTGACCCTTACCAAGTAGCTGCTCGGCAAATTTGTAATGCCGAGACCCCCCGGGCAGCCGCCCAGGATGAACCCACCTTCCTAGTGGAGTGGGCCTTTACCGACGTCGGTAACGGCAATCCAGCTGTAGTTTGAGCTTGCTGAATCGTTTTTCTAATCCAACGTGCAATAGTCTGCTTGGAAGCAGGACAGCCAATCGTGATCATACAGGACAAACAGAGCCTCTGTTTTCCGTATACGAGCTGTTCCAGCAACATAGATTTTCAAAGCTTTAACCACATCTAGAGACTTTGAATCAGTGAATGTGTCAGTAACTACTGGCACCACAATAGGTTGGTTTATGTGAAAAGCAGAAACCACCTTAGGAAGAAAATGTTGTCGAGTTCGCAACTCCGCCCTATCTTCATGGAAAATCAGGTAAGGGCTCTTGTGAGACAAGGCCCCCAATTCAGACACCTGCCTTGCGGATGCCAATGCCAAAAGCATCACCACTTTCCAAGTGAGAAACTTCAACTCTATCTTTTGTAGAGGCTCAAACCAATCCGATTGAAGGAACTGCAATATCACGTTAAGGTCCCATGGTGCCACTGGAGGCACGAATGGAGGCTGGATGTGCAGAAACCCTTTCACGAAGTTCTGAACCTCTGGAAGAGAGGCCAATTGTTTTTGGAAGAACACTGACAAGGCCGAAATCTGGTCCTTGATTGATCCCAATCGTAGGCCCGCCTCCACACCATCCTGCAAAAAATGGAGAAAACGTCCTAAGTGAAACTCTTCCGAAGGAGCCTTCTTGGATTCACACCAAGACACATATTTTCTCCAAATACGGTGGTAATGTTTTGACGTTACTCCTTTTCTGGCCTGAATAAGGGTGGGGATGACCTCTGTAGGAATACCCTTCATGGCTAGGATACGGCGCTCAACAGCCATGCCGTCAAACGTAGCCGCGGTAAGTCTTGGTACACACATGGCCCCTCCTGCAGCAGGTCCTCCCGAGGAGGAAGAGGCCGAGGATCTCCTATGAGTAACTGCTGAAGATCTGGGTACCAAGCCCTTCTTGACCAGTCTGGGGCAATGAAGATTGCTCGAACCCTTGTCTTTCTTATGATCCTGAGTACTTTTGGGATCAGCGGAAAGTGGAGGGAAATCATACACTAACGGAAACACCCACTGGGTCACCAGTGCATCCACTGCTACTGCTTGAGGGTCTCTCGACCTGGAACAGTATCTCTGAAGCTTCTTGTTGAGACGAGACGCCATCATGTCTATTTGAGGAAATCCCCAAAGACTTGTCACCTCTGCGAAGACTTCTTGGTGGAGGCCCCACTTTCCTGGATGGAGATCGTGTCTGCTGAGGAAGTCTGCTTCCCAGTTGTCTACTCCCGGAATGAATATTGCCGACAGAGCTTGTAGATGTTTTTCTGCCCAGCGAAGGATTTTTGTCGCCTCTGCCATTGCCGCTCTGCTTTTCGTTCCGCCCTGCCTGTTTATGTATGCGACTGCTGTTACATTGTCCATCTGGATCTGCACGGGACGGTCTTGAAGAAGATGTACCGCTTGTTGAAGGCCGTTGTAAATGGCTCTTAGCTCCAGAACGTTTATGTGAAGGCAGGCTTCCTGTTGTGACCAACATCCCTGGAAGTTTTCTCCCTGAGAGACTGCTCCCCAGCCTTGGAGACTTGCATCCGTGGTTACTAAGACCCAGTCCTGAATCCCGAACCTGCGTCCCTCTAGCAGGTGAAAGCTGTGCAACCACCACAGGAGCGAAATCCTGGTTTTTGACGACAGGATTATCTTTCTGTGCATGTGCAGGTGTGACCCCGACCATTTGTCCAACAGGTCCCACTGGAATACTCTGGCATGGAACCTGCCAAACTGTATGGCCTCGTAGGCCGCCACCATCTTCCCCAACAACCGAATGTACTGATGGATCGACACACTTGATGGTTTCAATATCTGTTTTACCATTTTCTGGATTTCCAGAGCCTTTTCCAGCGGAAGAAATACTCTCTGAACTTCTGTGTCCAGAATCATCCCGAGGAAAGACAACCTTGTCGTCGGTTCCAACTGTGACTTTGGGTAATTTATGATCCACCCGTGTTGTTGGAGTATTGACAGGGAGAGGGATATGTTTTGTAATAACTGCTCCCTGGATCTCGCCTTTATCAGGAGGTCGTCCAGATAAGGGATTATATTGACTCCTTTCTGACGAAGGAGGACCATCATCTCCGCCATCACCTTGGTGAATACCCTCGGCGCCGTGGAGAGACCAAAAGGTAACGTCTGGAATTGGTAATGGCAATCCTGAATCGCAAATCTCAGATAAGCCTGGTGAGGAGGATAAATGGAAACATGCAGGTAAGCATCCTTTATGTCCACCGACACTAAGTAGTCCCTCTCCTCCAGACTGGCAATCACCACCCGAAGTGATTCCGTCTTGAACTTGAACCTTTTCAGGAAGAAATTTAGATCTTTTAGATTTAAGATCGGTCTGACCGAGCCGTCCGGCTTCGGAACAACAAAGAGGCTTGAATAAAAACCCCGCCCTTGTTGTGACAACGGTACCAGGACTATGACCTGGTCTTGACATAATTTTTGGATTGCCGCTGTTACTGCTTCTCACTCTGGCGGAGAAGCTGGCAAGGTCGATTTGAAAAATCGGCATGGGGGAACATCTTGAAACTCTAGTTTGTATCCCTGGGATACTATTTGCAACACCTAGGGGTCCAGGCCAGATAGAATCCAATCCTGGCTGAAGAGTTTGAGACGTGCCCCCACCCGAGCGGCCTCCCGCAAGGGAGAACCAGCGTCATGCTGGGGATTTGGCAGAATTAGGGGTAGACTTTTGCTCTTGGGAACCTGGAGCCGGTGTGGGCTTCTTTCCCCTTCCCCTACCTGCAAAGAAGGGGGAACCGCTCGTCTTTTTGTATTTATTGGGCCGAAAGGACTGCATTTGCGGGTGATAGGTCTTTTTTGCCGGTGCAGGCGCAGAGGGCAAAAATGTTGACTTACCTGCGGTAGCCGCCGAGACTAACGCATCCAGGCCATCGCCAAATAAGGCCTCACCTTTATATGGGAGAGCCTCCATGTTTCTTTTAGAATCTGCATCCGCGTTCCACTGGCGAATCCATAAGGTCCGCCTAGCCGATACTGCCATGGTAGCGGCTTGTGAACTCAAGAGTCCAATATCCTTCATTGCTTCCAGCATGTAGGCGGCAGCGTCCTTGATATTCCCTAACTTAAGGAGTATCTCATCTTTATCAATCGTGTCAATTTCTGATGACACGCTTTCTGACCATTTTTCAAAAGCGCGACTCACCCATGCGCAGGCAATAGTGGGCCTGAGCAGTGTACCATTGGTAACATAAATGGATTTCAATGTCGTTTCCATTTTGCGGTCTGCCGGCTCTTTAAGAGAAGCCGTGCCAGTAGCAGGGAGAATTACCTTCTTTGTCAAGCTGGAAAGTGCACTGTCTAACACAGTGGGTGACTCCCATTTTTTCCTGTCTTCAACCGGGAAAGGATACGCTATGTGAATCCTTTTGGGAATACGAATTTTTTTATCAGGATTCACCCACATCACTTCAAACAGAGCATTTACTTCGTGTGAAGGAGGGAACGTGACTTTGGATTTCTTTTCCTTACATAAATAATAAGATTTTACTCACCGGTAAATCTATTTCTCGTAGTCCGTAGTGGATGCTGGGACTCCGTAAGGACCATGGGGAATAGCGGCTCCGCAGGAGACTGGGCACAACTAAAAGAAAGCTTTTGGTCTAACTGGTGTGCACTGGCTCCTCCCCCCATGACCCTCCTCCAGACCTCAGTTAGGATACTGTGCCCGGAAGAGCTGACACAATAAGGAAGGATTTTGAATCCCGGGTAAGACTCATACCAGCCACACCAATCACACCGTATAACTCGTGATACAATACCCAGTTAACAGTATGAACAATAACTGAGCCTCTCAACAGATGGCTCAACAATAACCCTTTAGTTAAACAATAACTATGTACAGGTTGAGTATATCTTATCCAAAATGCTTGGGACCAGAGGTATTTTGGATATCGGATTTTTCCGTATTTTGGAATAATTGCATACCATAATGAGATATCATGGTGATGAGACCTAAGACTAAGCACAGAATGCATTTATGTTTCATATACACCTTGGCCCTCATTCCGAGTTGTTCGCTCGCAAGGCGATTATAGCAGAGTTACACACGCTAAGCCGCCGCCTACTGGGAGTGAATCTAAACATCTTAAATGTGCGACCGATGTATTCGCAATATTGCGATCAAAACCGAGTTAGCAGTTTCTGAGTAACTCCAGACTTACTCTGCCTGTGCGATCAATTCAGTGCTTTTCGGTCCCGGCTGACGTCATAAACACACCCAGCGTTCGCCCAAGCACTCCCACCGTTTCTCCAGACACGCCTGCGTTTTTTCCGGAAACGGTAGCGTTTCCTGCCACACGCCCCTAAAACGCCGTACATCCGCCCAGTAACACCCATTTCCTGTCAATCACAATGCGTTCTCCGGAGCGACGAAAAAGCCGTGAGTAAAATTACTTTCTTCTTAGTAAAGTTACTTGACGCATGCGCAGTGCGAACATTACGCATGCGCACTAAGAGAATTCTCACTGCGATGCGATGAAAAATACCGAGCGAACAACTCGGAATGAGGGCCCTTATACACACAGCCTGAAGGTCATTTTAGCCAATATTTTTTATAACTTTGTGCATTAAACAAAGTGTGTGTACATTCACACAATTCATTTATGTTTAACATACACCTTATACACACAGCCTGAAGGTCATGTAATACAATATTTTTTAATAACTTTGTGTATTAAACAAAGTTTGTGTACATTGAGCCATCAAAAAACAAAGGTTTCACTATCTCACTCTCACTCAAAAAAGTCCGTATTTCGGAATATTCCGTATTTCGGAATATTTGGATATGGGATACTCAACCTGTACAAGTATTGCAGACAATCCGCACTTGGGATGGGCGCCCAGCATCCACTACGGACTACGAGAAATAGATTTACCGGTGAGTAAAATCTTATTTTCTCTGACGTCCTAAGTGGATGCTGGGACTCCGTAAAGACCATGGGGATTATACCAAAGCTCCCAAACGGGCGGGAGAGTGTGGATGACTCTGCAGCACCGAATGGGCAAACTCTAGGTCCTCCTCAGCCAGGGTGTCAAACTTGTAGAATTTAGCAAATGTGTTTGACCCCGACCAAGTAGCTGCTCGGGCAAAGTTGTAGAGCCGAGACCCCTCGGGCAGCCGCCCAAGAAGAGCCCACCTTCCTCGTGGAATGAGCTTTCACTGATTTAGGATGCGGCAGTCCAGCCGCAGAATGTGCAAGCTGAATTGTACTACAGATCCAGCGAGCAATAGTCTGCTTTGAAGCAGGTGCACCCAATTTGTTGGGCGCATGCAGGATAAATAGCGAGTCAGTCTTTCTGACTCCAGCTGTCCTGGAAACATAAATTTTCAGGGCCCTGACTACGTCCAACAACTTGGAAGCCTCCAAGTCTTTAGTAGCCGCAGGCACCACGATAGGTTGGTTCAAATGAAAGGCTGATACCACCTTAGGGAGAAACTGGGGACGAGTCCTCAATTCTGCCCTATCCATATGAAAAATCAGATAAGGGCTTTTACATGACAAAGCCGCCAATTCTGATACACGCCTGGCCGAAGCCAAGGCCAACAACATGACCACTTTCCACGTGAGATATTTCAATTCCACGGTTTTAAGTGGCTCAAACCAATGTGACTTTAGGAAATCCAACACCACGTTGAGATCCCAAGGTGCCACTGGAGGCACAAAAGGGGGCGGAATATGCAGCACTCCCTTAACAAAAGTCTGAACTTCAGGCAGTGAAGCCAGTTCTCTCTGGAAGAAAATCGATAGAGCCGAAATCTGGACCTTAATGGAACCCAATTTTAGGCCCATAGTCACCCCTGACTGTAGGAAGTGCAGGAAACGGCCCAGCTGAAATTCCTCCGTTGGGGCCTTCCTGGCCTCACACCACGCAACATATTTTCGCCAAATGCGGTGATAATGGTTCGTGGTCATTTCTTTCCTAGCTTTAATCAGCGTAGGAATGACTTCCTCCGGAATGCCCTTTTCCTTCAAGATCCGGTGTTCAACCGCCATGCCGTCAAACGCAGCCGCGGTAAGTCTTGGAACAGACAGGGCCCCTGCTGCAGCAGGTCCTGTCTGAGCGGCAGAGGACATGGGTCCTCTGAGATCATTTCTTGAAGTTCCGGGTACCAAGCTCTTCTTGGCCAATCCGGAACAATGAGTATAGTTCTTACTCCTCTTCTCCTTATTATCCTCAGTACCTTTGGTATGAGAGGAAGAGGAGGGAACACATAAACCGACCGGTACACCCACGGTGTCACTAGAGCGTCCACAGCTATCGCCTGAGGGTCTTTTGACCTGGCGCAATATCTTTCTAGCTTTTTGTTTAGGCGGGACGCCATCATGTCCACCTGTAGCCTTTCCCAACGGTTTACAATCAGTTGGAAGACTTCTGGATGAAGTCCCCACTCTCCCGGGTGGAGGTCGTGCCTGCTGAGGAAGTCTGCTTCCCAGTTGTCCACTCCCGGAATGAACACTGCTGACAGTGCTGACATGTGATTTTCCGCCCATCGGAGAATCCTTGTGGCTTCTGCCATCGCCGTCCTGCTTCTTCTGCTGCCCTGTCAGTTTACATGGGCGACTGCCGTGATGTTGTCTGACTGGATCAGTACCGGCTGGTTTTGAAGCAGGGGTTTTGCCTGACTTAGGGCATTGAAAATGGCCCTCAGTTCCAGAATATTTATGTGTAGGGAAGTCTCCTGACTTGACCATAGTCCTTGGAAGTTTCTTCCCTGTGTGACTGCCCCCCAGCCTCGAAGGCTGGCATCCGTGGTCACCAGGACCCAGTCCTGTATGCCGAATCTGCGGCCCTCTTTAAGATGAGCACTTTGCAGCCACCACAGCAGAGACACCCTGGTCCTTGGAGACAGGGTTATCAGCCGATGCATCTGAAGATGCGATCCGGACCACTTGTCCAACAGGTCCCACTGAAAGGTTCTTGCATGGAACCTGCCGAATGGAATTGCTTCGTAGGTAGCTACCATTTTTCCCAGGACTCGCGTGCAGTGATGCACCGACACCCGTTTTGGTTTTAGGAGGCCTCTGACTAGAGATGACAGCTCCTTGGCCTTCTCCTCCGGGAGAAACACTTTTTTCTGTTCTGTGTCCAGAACCATCCCCAGGAACAGTAGACGTGTCGTAGGGACCAGCTGTGACTTTGGAATATTTAGAATCCAGCCGTGCTGTTGTAGCACCTCCCGAGATAGTGCTACTCCGACCAACAACTGCTCCCTGGACCTCGCCTTTATCAGGAGATCGTCCAAGTACGGGATAATTAAAACTCCCTTTTTTCGAAGGAGTATCATCATTTCGGCCATTACCTTGGTAAATACCCTCGGAGCCGTGGATAGACCAAACGACAACGTCTGGAATTGGTAATGACAATCCTGTACCACAAATCTGAGGTACTCCTGGTGAGGATGGTAAATGGGGACATGCAGGTAAGCATCCTTGATGTCCAGTGATACCATGTAATCCCCCTCATCCAGTCTTGCAATAACCGCCCTGAGCGATTCCATCTTGAACTTGAATTTTTTTATATATGTGTTCAATGATTTCAAATTTAAAATGGGTCTCACCGAACCGTCCGGTTTCGGTACCACAATGATTGTGGAATAGTAACCCCGTCCTTGTTGAAGTAGGGGCACCTTGACTATCACCTGCTGGGAATACAGCTTGTGAATTGCCTCTAGCACTGCCTCCCTGCCTGAGGGAGTTGTTGGCAAGGCAGATTTGAGGAAACGGCGGGGGGGGGGAGAAGTCTCGAATTCCAGCTTGTACCCCTGAGATACTACTTGAAGGATCCAGGGATCACCCGTGAGCGAGCCCACTGATTGCTGAAGTTCTTGAGATGGGCCTCCACTGTACCTGGCTCCGCCTGTGGAGCCCCAGCGTAATGCGGTGGACTTGGAGGAAGCGGGGGAGGACTTTTGCTCCTGGGAACTGGCTGTATGCTGCAGCTTTTTCCCTCTACCTCTGCCTCTGGGCAGAAAGGATGCGCCTTTAACCCGCTTGCCCTTATGGGGCCGAAAGGACTGTACCTGATAATACGGTGCTTTCTTTGGCTGTGAGGGAACATGGGGTAAAAATGCTGACTTCCCAGCTGTTGCTGTGGAAACGAGGTCCGAGAGACCATCCCCGAACAATTCCTCACCCTTATAAGGCAAAACTTCCATGTGCCTTTTAGAATCTGCATCACCTGTCCACTGCCGAGTCCATAACCCTCTCCTGGCAGAAATGGACATTGCACTTATTTTAGATGCCAGCCGGCAAATATCCCTCTGTGCATCTCTCATGTATAAGACTGCGTCTTATATATGCTCTACGGTTAGCAATATAGTGTCCTTGTCTAGGGTATCAATATTTTCCGACAGGGAATCTGACCACGCAGCTGCAGCACTGCACATCCATGCTGAAGCAATAGCTGGTCTCAGTATAATACCTGTGTGTGTATATACAGACTTCAGGAAAGCCTCCTGCTTTCTATCAGCAGGCTCCTTTGGGGCGGCCGTATCCGGAGACGGTAGTGCCACCTTCTTTGACAAGCGTGTGAGCGCTTTATCCACCCTAGGGGATGTTTCCCAACGTGACCTATCCTCTGGCGGGAAAGGGTACGTCATTAGTAACCTTTTAGAAATTACCAGTTTCTTATCGGGGGAAGCCCACGCTTCTTCACACACTTCGTTTAATTCCTCAGATGGGGGAAAAACCACTGGTAGTATTTTCTCCCCAAACATAATACCCTTTTTTGTGGTACCTGGGGTAACATCAGCAATGTGCAACACATTTTTCATTGCCTCAATCATGTAACGTGTGGCCCTATTGGAAGTTACATTAGTCTCATCGTCGTCGACACTGGATTCAGTATCCGTGTCGACATCTGTGTCTGCCATCTGAGGTAGCGGGCGTTTTAGAGCCCCTGATGGCTTCTGAGACAGCTGGGCAGGCACGGGCTGAGAAGCCGGCTATCCCACATCTGCTATGTCGTCAAACCTTTTATGTAAGGAGTTGACACTTTCACGTAATTCCTTCCATAAGTCCATCCACTCAGGTGTCGGCCCCGCAGGGGGTGACATTACATTTATCGGCATCTGCTCCGCCTCCACATAAGCCTCCTCATCAAACATGTCGACACAGCCGTACCGACACACCGCACACACACAGGGAATGCTCTGACTGAGGACAGGACCCCACAAAGTCCTTTGGGGAGACAGAGAGAGAGTATGCCAGCACACACCAGAGCGCTATATATACACAGCGATTAACACTATAACTGAGTGATTTTCCCTTATAGCTGCTTATATATATATACTGCTGCGCCTAAATTTAGTGCCCCCCCCTTTCTTTTTTACCCTTTGTAGCTTGAAACTGCAGGGGAGAGCCAGGGAGCGATCCTTCCAGCGGAGCTGTGAGGAAAAAATGGCGCCAGTGTGCTGAGGGAGATAGCCCCGCCCCTTTTTCGGCTGACTTTCTCCCGCTTTTTTATGGATTCTGGCAGGGGTATTTTTCACATATATAGCCTCTGGGACTATATATTGTGATTTTTTGCCAGCCAAGGTATTAATATTGCTGCTCAGGGCGCCCCCCCCCCCAGCGCCCTGCAACCATCAGTGACCGGAGTGTGAGGTGTGCATGAGGAGCAATGGCGCACAGCTGCAGTGCTGTGCGCTACCTTGTTGAAGACCGAAGTCTTCTGCCGCCGATTTTCCGGACCATCTTCATGCTTCTGGCTCTGTAAGGGGGACGGCGGCGCGGCTCCGGGACCGGACGATCGAGGTCGGGCCCTGTGTTCGATCCCTCTGGAGCTAATGGTGTCCAGTAGCCTAAGAAGCCCAAGCTAGCTGCAAGCAGGTAGGTTCGCTTCTTCTCCCCTTAGTCCCTCGTAGCAGTGAGTCTGTTGCCAGCAGATCTCACTGAAAATAAAAAACCTAAAATATACTTTCTTTTCTAGGAGCTCAGGAGAGCCCCTAGTGTGCATCCAGCTCAGCCGGGCACAAGATTCTAACTGAGGTCTGGAGGAGGGTCATGGGGGGAGGAGCCAGTGCACACCAGTTAGACCAAAAGCTTTCTTTTAGTTGTGCCCAGTCTCCTGCGGAGCCGCTATTCCCCATGGTCCTTACGGAGTCCCAGCATCCACTTAGGACGGCAGAGAAAAGTAGTGATGAACGGGTTCGGTTCCTCGGAAATCGAACCCCCCCCGAACTTCACCCATTTTACACGGGTCCGAGGCATACTCGGATTCTCCCATATGGCTCGGTTAATCCGAGCGCGCCCGAACGTCATCATTCCGCTGTCGGATTCTCGCGAGATTCGGATTCTATATAAGGAGCCGCGCGTCGCGGCCATTTTCACTCGTGCATTGGAAATGTTAGGGAGAGGACGTGGCTGGCGTCCTCTCCGTTTGTGCTTATTGCTTAATTGTGGGGACTGGGGAGCAGCTGTATTATATAGGAGGAGTACAGTGCAGAGTTTTGCTGATCAGTGACCACCAGTTTTATCCGTTCTCTGCCTGAAAAACGCTCCATATCTGTGCTCAGTGTGCTGCATATATCTGTGCTCACACTGCTTTATTGTGGGGACTGGGGACCAGCAGTTTTATATAGGAGGAGTACAGTGCAGAGTTTTGCTGACCAGTGACCACCAGTATACGTTGTCTGCCTGAAAAACGCTCCATATCTGTGCTCAGTGTGCTGCATATATCTGTGCTCACACTGCTTTATTGTGGGGACTGGGGACCACCAGTATATTATATAGGAGGAGTACAGTGCAGAGTTTTGCTGACCAGTGACCACCAGTATATATAGCAGTACGGTACGGAAGGCCACTGCTCTACCTACCTCTGTGTCGTCAAGCATACTATCCATCTAGATTCTATACCTGTGGTGCATTTTAGTTTTGCAGTTTGCTGACAGTGACCACCAGTATATATAGCAGTACGGTACGGAAGGCCACTGCTCTACCTACCTCTGTGTCATCAAGTATACTATCCATCTAGATTCTATACCTGTGGTGCATTTTAGTTTTGCAGTTTGCTGACAGTGACCACCAGTATATATAGCAGTACGGTACGGAAGGCCACTGCTCTACCTACCTCTGTGTTGTCAAGTATACTATCCATCTAGATTCTATACCTGTGGTGCATTTTAGTTTTGCAGTTTGCTGACAGTGACCACCAGTATATATAGCAGTACGGTACGGAAGGCCACTGCTCTACCTACCTCTGTGTTGTCAAGTATACTATCCATCTAGATTCTATACCTGTGGTGCATTTTAGTTTTGCAGTTTGCTGACAGTGACCACCAGTATATATAGCAGTACGGTACGGAAGGCCACTGCTCTACCTACCTATGTGTCATCAAGTATACTATCCATCTAGATTCTATACCTGTGGTGCATTTTAGTTTTGCAGTTTGCTGACAGTGACCACCAGTATATATAGCAGTACGGTACGGAAGGCCACTGCTCTACCTACCTCTGTGTCGTCAAGTATACTATCCATCTAGATTCTATACCTGTGGTGCATTTTAGTTTTGCAGTTTGCTGACAGTGACCACCAGTATATATAGCAGTACGGTACGGAAGGCCACTGCTCTACCTACCTCTGTGTCGTCAAGTATACTATCCATCTAGATTCTATACCTGTGGTGCATTTTAGTTTTGCAGTTTGCTGACAGTGACCACCAGTATATATAGCAGTACGGTACGGAAGGCCACTGCTCTACCTACCTCTGTGTTGTCAAGTATACTATCCATCTAGATTCTATACCTGTGGTGCATTTTAGTTTTGCAGATTGCTGACAGTGACCACCAGTATATATAGCAGTACGGTACGGAAGGCCACTGCTCTACCTACCTCTGTGTCGTCAAGTATACTATCCATCTAGAGTCTATACCTGTGGTGCATTTTAGTTTTGCAGTTTGCTGACAGTGACCACCAGTATATATAGCAGTACGGTACGGAAGGCCACTGCTCTACCTACCTCTGTGTTGTCAGGTATACTATCCATCTAGATTCTATACCTGTGGTGCATTTTAGTTTTGCAGTTTGCTGACAGTGACCACCAGTATATATAGCAGTACAGAACGGAAGGCCACTGCTCTACCTACCTCTGTGTCGTCAAGTATACTATCCATCTAGATTCTATACCTGTGGTGCATTTTAGTTTTGCAGTTTGCTGACAGTGACCACCAGTATATATAGCAGTACGGTACGGAAGGCCACTGCTCTACCTACCTCTGTGTCGTCAAGTATACTATCCATCCATACCTGTGGTGCATTTCAGTTGTGCGCAGTATATATAGTAGTAGGCCATTGCTATTGATACTGGCATATAATTCCACACATTAAAAAATGGAGAACAAAAATGTGGAGGTTAAAATAGGGAAAGATCAAGATCCACTTCCACCTCGTGCTGAAGCTGCTGCCACTAGTCATGGCCGAGACGATGAAATGCCATCAACGTTGTCTGCCAAGGCCGATGCCCAATGTCATAGTAGAGAGCATGTAAAATCCAAAAAACAAAAGTTCAGTAAAATGACCAAGAATCAAAATTGAATGCGTCTGATGAGAAGTGTAAACTTGCCAATATGCCATTTACGACACGGAGTGGCAAGGAACGGCTGAGGCCCTGGCCTATGATCATGGCTAGTGGTTCAGCTTCACATGAGGATGGAAGCACTCATCCTCTCGCTAGAAAACTGCAGTGCCACTCCTAGATGGGTCAGGTGTTTGTGTCGGCCACTTGGGTCACTTAGCTTAGTCACACAGCTACCTCATTGCGCCTCTTTTTTTCTTTGCATCATGTGCTGTTTGGGGACTATTTTTTTGAAGTGCCATCCTGTCTGACACTGCAGTGCCACTCCTAGATGGGCCAGGTGTTTGTGTCGGCCACTTGGGTCGCTTAGCTTAGTCACACAGCTACCTCATTGCGCCTCTTTTTTTCTTTGCATCATGTGCTGTGTTTGGGGACTATTTTTTTGAAGTGCCATCTTGTGTGACACTGCAGTGCCACTCCTAGATGGGCCAGGTGTTTGTTTCGGCCACTTGGGTCGCTTAGCTTAGTCACACAGCCACCTCATTGCGTCTCTTTTTTTCTCTGCATCATGTGCTGTTTGGGGACTATTTTTTTGAAGTGCCATCCTGTCTGACACTGCAGTGCCACTCCTAGATGGGCCAGGTGTTTGTGTCGGCCACTTGTCGCTTAGCTTAGCCATCCAGCGACCTTGGTGCAAATTTTAGGACTAAAAATAATATTGTGAGGTGTGAGGTGTTCAGAATAGACTGAAAATGAGTGTAAATTATGGTTATTGAGGTTAATAATACTATGGGATCAAAATGACCCCCAAATTCTATGATTTAAGCTGTTTTTGAGTTTTTTTTGTAAAAAATAAGATTTTACTTACCGATAAATCTATTTCTCGTAGTCCGTAGTGGATGCTGGGACTCCGTCAGGACCATGGGGATTAGCGGCTCCGCAGGAGACAGGGCACAAAAATAAAAGCTTTAGGACTAGGTGGTGTGCACTGGCTCCTCCCCCTATGACCCTCCTCCAAGCCTCAGTTAGGATACTGTGCCCGGACGAGCGTACACAATAAGGAAGGATTTTGAATCCCTGGTAAGACTCATACCAGCCACACCAATCACACCGTATAACCTGTGATCTGAACCCAGTTAACAGTATGACAAACGTAGGAGCCTCTGAACAGACGGCTCACAACAATAACAACCCGATTTTTTTGTAACAATAACTATGTACAAGTATTGCAGACAATCCGCACTTGGGATGGGCGCCCAGCATCCACTACGGACTACGAGAAATAGATTTATCGGTAAGTAAAATCTTATTTTCTCTGACGTCCTAGTGGATGCTGGGACTCCGTCAGGACCATGGGGATTATACCAAAGCTCCCAAACGGGCGGGAGAGTGCGGATGACTCTGCAGCACCGAATGAGAGAACTCCAGGTCCTCTTTAGCCAGGGTATCAAATTTGTAGAATTTTACAAACGTGTTCTCCCCCGACCACGTAGCTGCTCGGCAGAGTTGTAATGCCGAGACCCCTCGGGCAGCCGCCCAAGATGAGCCCACCTTCCTTGTGGAATGGGCCTTGATAGATTTAGGCTGTGGCAGGCCTGCCACAGAATGTGCAAGTTGAATTGTGCTACAAATCCAACGAGCAATCGTCTGCTTAGAAGCAGGAGCACCCAGCTTGTTGGGTGCATACAGTATAAACAGTGAGTCAGATTTTCTGACTCCAGCCGTCCTTGAAATATATATTTTCAATGCCCTGACAACGTCCAGCAACTTGGAATCCTTCAAATCGCTAGTAGCCGCAGGCACCACAATAGGCTGGTTCAGGTGAAACGCTGAAACCACCTTAGGCAGAAACTGAGGACGCGTCCGCAGTTCTGCCCTGTCCGAATGGAAAATCAGATATGGGCTTTTATACGATAAAGCCGCCAATTCTGACACTCTCCTGGCTGAAGCCAGGGCCAGTAGCATGGTTACTTTCCATGTAAGATATTTCAAATCCACCGATTTGAGTGGCTCAAACCAATGGGATTTGAGAAAATCCAAAACTACATTAAGATCCCACGGAGCCACTGGGGGCACAACCGGGGGGCTGTATATGTAGTACTCCTTTTACAAAAGTCTGGACTTCAGGAACTGAAGCCAATTCTTTCTGGAAGAAAATCGACAGGGCCGAAATTTGAACCTTAATGGACCCTAATTTGAGGCCCATAGACAATCCTGTTTGCAGGAAATGTAGGAATCGACCCAGTTGAAATTCCTCCGTCGGGGCCTTCCTGGCCTCACACCACGCAACATATTTTCTCCAAATGCGGTGATAATGTTGTGCAGTCACCTCCTTCCTGGCTTTTACCAGGGTAGGGATGACCTCTTCCGGAATGCCTTTTTCCCTTAGAATTCGGCGTTCAACCGCCATGCCGTCAAACGCAGCCGCGGTAAGTCTTGGAATAGACACGGTCCCTGCTGAAGCAGGTCCCGTCTTAGAGGTAGAGGCCACGGATCTTCCGTGAGCATCTCCTGAAGTTCCGGGTACCAAGTTCTTCTTGGCCAATCCGGAGCCACGAGTATCGTTCTTACTCCCCTTTGCCGTATAATTCTCAGTACTTTTGGTATGAGAGGCAGAGGAGGAAACACATACACTGACTGGAACACCCACGGTGTTACCAGAGCGTCCACAGCTATTGCCTGAGGGTCTCTTGACCTGGCGCAATACCTGTCCAGTTTTTTGTTGAGGCGGGACGCCATCATATCCACCTTTGGTTTTTCCCAACGGTTCACAATCATGTGGAAGACTTCTGGATGAAGTCCCCACTCTCCCGGGTGTAGATCGTGTCTGCTGAGGAAGTCCGCTTCCCAGTTGTCCACTCCCGGAATGAACACTGCTGACAGTGCTATCACATGATCTTCCGCCCAGCGAAGAATCCTTGCAGCTTCTGCCATTGCCCTCCTGCTTCTTGTGCCGCCCTGTCTGTTTACGTGGGCGACTGCCGTGATGTTGTCCGACTGGATCAACACCGGCTGACCCTGAAGCAGGGGTTTTGCCAGGCTTAGAGCATTGTAAATCGCTCTTAGCTCCAGTATATTTATGTGAAGAGACATCTCCAGGCTTGACCACACTCCCTGGAAGTTTCTTCCCTGTGTGACCGCTCCCCAGCCTCTCAGACTGGCATCCGTGGTCACCAGGACCCAGTCCTGTATGCTGAATCTGCGGCCCTCTAACAGATGAGCACTCTGCAACCACCACAGAAGAGACACCCTTGTCCGTGGAGACAAAGTTATCCGCTGATGCATCTGCAGATGCGATCCGGACCATTTGTCCAGCAGATCCCACTGAAAAGTTCGTGCGTGGAATCTGCCGAATGGAATCGCTTCGTAAGAAGCCACCATTTTTCCCAGGACTCTTGTGCATTGATGCACAGACACTTTTCCTGGTTTTAGGAGGTTCCTGACAAGTTCGGATAACTCCCTGGCTTTCTCCTCCGGAAGAAACACCTTTTTCTGAACCGTGTCCAGAATCATTCCCAGGAACAGCAGACGTGTCGTCGGGGTCAATTGAGATTTTGGAAAATTCAGAATCCACCCGTGCTGTTGCAGCACTACTTTGGTTAGTGCTACTACGTCCCCCAGCTGTTCTCTGGACCTTGCCCTTATCAGGAGATCGTCCAAGTAAGGGATAATTAATACGCCTTTTCTTCGCAGAAGAAACATCATTTCGGCCATTACCTTGGTAAAGACCCGAGGTGCCGTGGACAATCCAAGCGGCAGCGTCTGAAACTGATAATGACAGTTTTGCACCACGAACCTGAGGTACCCTTGATGTGAAGGGCAAATTGGGACATGCAGGTAAGCATCCTTGATGTCCCGGGACACCATATCACTGCTCTGAGTGACTCCATCTTGAACTTGAATTTTTGTATGTACAGGTTCAAAGATTTCAGATTTAGAATAGGTCTTACCGAGCCGTCCGGCTTCGGTACCACAAATAGTGTGGAATAATACCCCTTTCCCTGTTGTAGGAGGGGTACCTTGACTATCACCTGCTGAGAATACAGCTTGTGAATGGCTTCCAATACCGTCGCCCTGTCTGAGGGAGACGTTGGCAGAGCAGACTTTAGGAACCGGCGAGGGGGAGACTTCTCGAATTCCAACCTGTAACCCTGAGATACTACCTGCAGGATCCAGGGGTCCACCTGTGAGTGAGCCCACTGTGCGCTGAAATTCTTGAGTCGACCCCCCACCGCCCCTGAGTCCGCTTGTAAAGCCCCAACGTCATGCTGAGGGCTT
Source organism: Pseudophryne corroboree (assembly GCF_028390025.1). Lineage (NCBI taxonomy): Eukaryota > Metazoa > Chordata > Amphibia > Anura > Myobatrachidae > Pseudophryne > Pseudophryne corroboree. Next base: position 119,223,707 of record NC_086448.1, read on the forward strand.
TGCAGAAGCCGGGGAGGGCTTCTGCTCCTGGGAGGGAGCTGCTTGGTGCACTCTCTTACCCTTTCCTTTGCCTTGGGGCAGATATGACTGTCCTTTTGCCCGCTTGTTCTTATAGGAACGAAAGGACTGCGGCTGAAAAGACGGTGTCTTTTTCTGTTGGGAGGGGACCTGAGGTAAAAAGGTGGATTTCCCGGCTGTTGCCGTGGCCACCAAATCCGATAGACCGACCCCAAATAATTCCTCCCCTTTATACGGCAATACTTCCATATGCCGTTTGGAATCCGCATCACCTGACCACTGTCGCGTCCATAAACTTCTTCTGGCAGATATGGACATCGCACTTACTCTCGATGCCAGAGTGCAAATATCCCTCTGAGCATCTCGCATATAAAGAAAAGCATCCTTTAATTGCTCTATAGTCAATAAAATACTGTCCCTATCCAGGGTATCAATATTTTCAGTCAGGGAATCCGACCAAACCACCCCAGCACTGCACATCCATGCAGAGGCGATGGCTGGTCGCAGTATAACACCAGTATGAGTGTATATACTTTTCAGGGTAGTTTCCAGCCTCCTATCAGCTGGATCCTTGAGGGCGGCCGTTTCAGGAGACGGTAACGCCACTTGTTTTGATAAGCGTGTGAGTGCCTTATCCACCCTAGGGGGTGTTTCCCAGCGCGCCCTAACCTCTGGCGGGAAAGGATATAATGCCAATAACTTCTTTGAAATTAGCAGTTTTCTATCGGGGTTAACCCACGCTTCATCACACACTTCATTCAATTCCTCTGATTCAGGAAAAACTACAGGTAGTTTTTTCAGACCCCACATAATACCCCTTTTTGTGGTACTTGCAGTATCAGAGATATGCAAAGCCTCCTTCATTGCCGTGATCATATAACGTGTGGCCCTACTGGAAAATACGTTTGTTTCTTCACCGTCGACACTAGATTCGGTGTCCGTGTCTGGGTCTGTGTCGACCGACTGAGGTAAAGGGCGTTTTACAGCCCCTGATGGTGTCTGAGACGCCTGGACAGGTACTAACTGGTTTGCCGGCCGTCTCATGTCGTCAACTGATTTTTGTAACGTGCTGACATTATCACGTAATTCCATAAACAAAGCCATCCATTCCGGTGTCGACTCCCTAGGGGGTGACATCACCATTACCGGCAATTGCTCCGCCTCCACACCAACATCGTCCTCATACATGTCGACACACACGTACCGACACACAGCAGACACACAGGGAATGCTCTTATCGAAGACAGGACCCCACTAGCCCTTTGGGGAGACAGAGGGAGAGTTTGCCAGCACACACCCAAGCGCTATAAATATATAGGAACAACCCTACAGAAGTGTTTCCTTTATAGCAGCTTAATATATCAATATCGCCAAAAAAGTGCCCCCCCTCTCTGTTTTTTTACCCTGTTTCTGTAGTGCAGTGCAGGGGAGAGTCCTGGGAGCCTTCCTCGCAGCGGAGCTGTGCAGGAAAATGGCGCTGTGTGCTGAGGAGATAGGCCCCGCCCCCTATTTCGGCAGGCTCTTCTCCCGGTGTTTGTGAGACCTGGCAGGGGTTAAATACATCCATATAGCCCCAGGGGCTATATGTGATGTATTTTTAGCCAGAACAAGGTATTATCATTGCTGCCCAGGGCGCCCCCCCCCAGCGCCCTGCACCCTCAGTGACCGCTGGTGTGAAGTGTGCTGACAACAATGGCGCACAGCTGCAGTGCTGTGCGCTACCTCATGAAGACTGAAAAGTCTTCTGCCGCCGGTTTCTGGACCTCTTCACTTTTCGGCATCTGCAAGGGGGTCGGCGGCGCGGCTACGGGACCGGACTCCATGGCTGGGCCTGTGTTCGATCCCTCTGGAGCTAATGGTGTCCAGTAGCCTAAGAAGCCAATCCATCCTGCACACAGGTGAGTTCACTTCTTCTCCCCTAAGTCCCTCGTTGCAGTGAGCCTGTTGCCAGCAGGACTCACTGAAAATAAAAAATAAGATTTTACTTACCGATAAATCTATTTCTCGTAGTCCGTAGTGGATGCTGGGGACTCCGTCAGGACCATGGGGAATAGCGGCTCCGCAGGAGACAGGGCACAAAAGTAAAATCTTTAGGATCAGGTGGTGTGCACTGGCTCCTCCCCCTATGACCCTCCTCCAAGCCTCAGTTAGGATACTGTGCCCGGACGAGCGTACACAATAAGGAAGGATTTTGAATCCCGGGTAAGACTCATACCAGCCACACCAATCACACTGTACAACCTGTGATCTGAACCCAGTTAACAGCATGATAACAGCGGAGCCTCTGAAAAGATGGCTCACAACAATAATAACCCGATTTTTGTAACAATAACTATGTACAAGTATTGCAGACAATCCGCACTTGGGATGGGCGCCCAGCATCCACTACGGACTACGAGAAATAGATTTATCGGTAAGTAAAATCTTATTTTCTCTGACGTCCTAGTGGATGCTGGGGACTCCGTCAGGACCATGGGGATTATACCAAAGCTCCCAAACGGGCGGGAGAGTGCGGATGACTCTGCAGCACCGAATGAGAGAACTCCAGGTCCTCTTTAGCCAGGGTATCAAATTTGTAGAATTTTACAAACGTGTTCTCCCCCAACCACGTAGCTGCTCGGCAGAGTTGTAATGCCGAGACCCCTCGGGCAGCCGCCCAGGATGAGCCCACCTTCCTTGTGGAATGGGCCTTGACAGATTTAGGCTGTGGCAGGCCTGCCACAGAATGTGCAAGTTGAAATGTGCTACAAATCCAACGAGCAATCGTCTGCTTAGAAGCAAGAGCACCCAGTTTGTTGGGTGCATACAGGATAACAGCGAGTCAGTTTTCCTGACTCCAGCCGTCCTGGAAACCTATATTTTCAGGGCCCTGACAACATCTAGCAACTTGGAGTCCTCCAAGTCCCTAGTAGCCGCAGGTACCACAATAAGCTGGTTCAGGTGAAACGCTGACACCACCTTAGGAAGAAACTGGGGACGAGTCCGCAGCTCTGCCCTGTCCGAATGGACAATCAGATATGGCTTTTGTGAGACAAAGCCGCCAATTCTGACACTCGCCTGGCCGAGGCCAGGGCCAACAGCATGGTCACTTTTCATGTGAGATATTTCAAATCCACAGATTTGAGCGGTTTAAAATGTGATTTGAGGAATCCCAGAACTACGTTGAGATCCCACAGTGCCACTGGAGGCACAAAAAAGGGGGTTGTATATGCAATACTCCCTTGACAAACTTCTGGACTTCAGGAACTGAAGCCAATTCTTTCTGGAAGAAAATTGACAGGGCCGAAATTTGAACCTTAATGGACCCCAATTTGAGGCCCATAGACACTCCTGTTTGCAGGAAATGCAGGAATCGACCGAGTTGAAATTTCTTCGTGGGGCCTTCCTGGCCTCACACCACGCAACATATTTTCGCCACATGTGGTGATAATGTTTTGCGGTCACCTCCTTCCTGGCTTTGACCAGGGTAGGAATGACCTCTTCCGGAATGCCTTTTTCCCTTAGGATCTGGCGTTCCACCGCCATGCCGTCAAACGCAGCCGCGGTAAGTCTTGGAACAGACCTGGTACTTGCTGAAGCAAGTCCCTTCTTAGCGGCAGAGGCCATGAGTCCTCTGTGAGCATTTCTTGAAGTTCCGGGTGCCACGTCCTTCTTGGCCAATCCGGAGCCACGAGTATAGTTCTTACTCCTCTACGTCTTATAATTCTCAGTACCTTGGTTATGAGAAGCAGAGGAGGGAACACATACACCGACTGGTACACCCACGGTGTTACCAGAACGTCCACAGATATTGCTTGAGGGTCTCTTGACCTGGCGCAATACCTGTCCAGTTTTTTGTTCAGGCGGGACGCCATCATGTCCACCTTTGGTCTTTCCCAACGGTTCACAATCATGTGGAATACTTCCCGATGAAGTCCCCACTCTCCCGGGTGGAGGTCGTGCCTGCTGAGGAAGTCTGCTTCCCAGTTGTCCACTCCCGGAATGAACACTGCTGACAGTGCTATCACATGATTTTTCGCCCAGCGAAGAATCCTTGCAGTTTCTGCCATTGCCCTCCTGCTTCTTGTGCCGCCCTGTCTGTTTACGTGGGCGACTGCCGTGATGTTGTCCCACTGGATCAATACCGGCTGACCTTGAAGCAGAGGTCTTGCTAAGCTTAGAACATTGTAAATTGCCCTTAGCTCCAGTATATTTATGTGGAGAGAAGTCTCCAGACTTGATCACACTCCCTGGAAATTTTTTCCCTGTGTGACTGCTCCCCAGCCTCTCAGGCTGGCATCCGTGGTCACCAGGACCCAGTCCTGAATGCCGAATCTGCGGCCCTTTAGTAGATGAGCACTCTGCAGCCACCGCAGAAGAAACACCCTTGTCCTTGGAGACAGGGTTATCCGCTGATGCATCTGAAGATGCGATCCGGACCATTTTTCCAGCAGATCCCACTGAAAAGTTCTTGCGTGAAATCTACCGAATGGAATCGCTTCGTAAGAAGCCACCATTTTTCCCAGGACCCTTGTGCAATGATGCACTGACACTTTTCCTGGTTTTAGGAGGTTCCTGACTAGCTCGGATAACTCCCTGGCTTTCTTCTCCGGGAGAAACACCTTTTTCTGGACTGTGTCCAGAATCATCCCTAGGAACAGCAGACGTGTCGTCGGAAACAGCTGCGGTTTTGGAATATTTAGAATCCACCCGTGCTGTCGTAGAACTACTTGAGATAGTGCTACTCTGACCTCCAACTGTTCTCTGGACCTTGCCCCTATCAGGAGATCGTCCATTTTCTTTGAAGAAGAATCATCATTTCGGCCATTACCTTGGTAAGGACCCGGGGTGCCGTGGACAATCCAACCGGCAGCGTCTGAAACTGATAGTGACAGTTCTGTACCACGAACCTGAGGTACCCTTGGTGAGAAGGGCAAATTTGGACATGGAGGTAAGCATCCCTGATGTCCCGGGACACCATATAGTCCCCTTCTTCCTGGTTCGCTATCACTGCTCTGAGTGACTCCATCTTGATTTGAACCTTTGTATGTAAGTGTTCAACTATTTCAGATTTAGAATAGGTCTCACCGAGCCGTCTGGCTTCAGTACCACAATATAGTGTGGAATAATACCCCTTTCCTTGTTGTAGGAGGGGTACTTTGATTATCACCTGCTGGGAATACAGCTTGTGAATTGTTTCCACTACTGCCTCCCTGTCGGAGGGAGACGTTGGTAAAGCAGACTTCAGGAACCTGCGAGGGGGAGACGTCTCGAATTTCCAATCTGTACCCCTGGGATACTACTTGTAGGATCCAGGGGTCCACTTGCGAGTGAGCCCACTGCGTGCTGAAACTCTTGAGACGACCCCCCCACCGCACCCGAGTCCGCTTGTACGGCCCCAGCGTCATGCTGAGGACTTGGCAGAAGCGGTGGAGGGCTTCTGTTTCTGGGAATGGGCTGCCTGCTGCAGTCTTCTTCCCTTTCCTCTATCCCATGGCAGATATGACTGGCCTTTTGCCCGCTTGCCCTTATGGGGACAAAAGGACTGAGGCTGAAAAGACGTTGTCTTTTTCTCCTTTATACGGCAATACTTCCATGTGCCGTTTGGAATCTGCATCACCTGACCACTGTCGTGTCCATAAACAACTTCTGGCAGATATGGACATCGCACTTACTCTTGATGCCAGAGTGCAAATATCCCTCTGTGCATCTCGCATATATAGAAATGCATCCTTTAAATGCTCTATAGTCAATAAAATACTGTCCCTGTCAAGGGTATCAATATTTTCAGTCAGGGAATCCGACCAAGCCACCCCAGCGCTGCACATCCAGGCTGAGGCGATCGCTGGTCGCAGTATAACACCAGTATGTGTGTATATACTTTTTAGGATATTTTCCAGCCTCCTATCAGCTGGCTCCTTGAGGGCGGCCCTATCTGGAGACGGTACCGCCACTTGTTTTGATAAGCGTGTGAGCGCCTTATCCACCCTAAGGGGTGTTTCCCAACGCGCCCTAACTTCTGGCGGGAAAGGGTATACCGCCAATAATTTTCTATCGGGGGAAACCCACGCATCATCACACACTTCATTTAATTTATCTGATTCAGGAAAAAATAAGATTTTACTTACCGATAAATCTATTTCTCGGAGTCCGTAGTGGATGCTGGGGTTCCTGAAAGGACCATGGGGAATAGCGGCTCCGCAGGAGACAGGGCACAAAAAGTAAAGCTTTTCCAGATCAGGTGGTGTGCACTGGCTCCTCCCCCTATGACCCTCCTCCAGACTCCAGTTAGGTACTGTGCCCGGACGAGCGTCCACAATAAGGGAGGATTTTGAATCCCGGGTAAGACTCATACCAGCCACACCAATCACACCGTACAACTTGTGATCTAAACCCAGTTAACAGTATGATAACAGCGGAGCCTCTGAAAGATGGCTTCCTTCAACAATAACCCGAATTAGTTAACAATAACTATGTACAATTATTGCAGATAATCCGCACTTGGGATGGGCGCCCAGCATCCACTACGGACTCCGAGAAATAGATTTATCGGTAAGTAAAATCTTATTTTCTCTATCGTCCTAGTGGATGCTGGGGTTCCTGAAAGGACCATGGGGATTATACCAAAGCTCCCAAACGGGCGGGAGAGTGCGGATGACTCTGCAGCACCGAATGAGAGAACTCCAGGTCCTCCTTAGCCAGAGTATCAAATTTGTAAAATTTTACAAACGTGTTCTCCCCTGACCACGTAGCTGCTCGGCAAAGTTGTAATGCCGAGACCCCTCGGGCAGCCGCCCAAGATGAGCCCACCTTCCTTGTGGAGTGGGCCTTTACAGATTTAGGCTGTGGCAGGCCTGCCACAGAATGTGCAAGTTGGATTGTGCTACAGATCCAACGAGCAATCGTCTGCTTAGACGCAGGAACACCCATCTTGTTGGGTGCATACAATATAAACAACGAGTCAGATTTTCTGACTCCAGCTGTCCTTGCAATATATATTTTTAATGCTCTGACAACGTCCAGTAACTTGGAGTCCTCCAAGTCACTTGTAGCCGCAGGCACTACAATAGGCTGGTTCAGATGAAATGCTGACACCACCTTAGGGAGAAAATGCGGACGAGTCCGCAGTTCTGCCCTGTCCGAATGGAAAATCAGATATGGGCTTTTGTAAGATAAAGCTGCCAGTTCTGACACTCTCCTGGCCGAGGCCAGGGCTAGAAGCATGGTCACTTTCCATGTGAGATATTTCAAATCCACCTTCTTTAGTGGTTCAAACCAATGAGATTTTAGAAAGTCCAAAACCACATTGAGATCCCACGGTGCCACTGGAGGCACCACAGGAGGCTGTATATGTAGCACTCCCTTAACAAAGGTCTGGACTTCAGGGACTGAAGCCAATTCTTTTTGAAAGAAAATCGACAGGGCCGAAATTTGAACCTTAATAGATCCCAATTTGAGACCCATAGACAATCCTGATTGCAGGAAATGTAGGAATCGACCCAGTTGAAATTCCTCCGTCGGATGAAGCAAGTCCCTCCTTAGAGGTAGAGGCCACGGATCTTCCGTGATCATCTCTTGAAGTTCCGGGTACCAAGTCCTTCTTGGCCAATCCGGAACCACTAGTATCGTCCTTACGCCTCTTTGCCGTATAATTCTCAATACTTTTGGTATGAGAGGCAGAGGAGGAAACACATACACCGACTGGTACACCCAAGGCGTTACCAGCGCGTCCACAGCTATTGCCTGCGGATCTCTTGACCTGGCGCAATACCTGTCCAGTTTTTTGTTGAGGCGAGACGCCATCATGTCCACCATTGGTCTTTCCCAACGGGTTACCAGCAAGTGGAAGACTTCTGGATGAAGTCCCCACTCTCCCGGGTGAAGATCGTGTCTGCTGAGGAAGTCTGCTTCCCAGTTGTCCACTCCCGGGATGAACACTGCTGACAGTGCTATCACATGATTCTCTGCCCAGCGAAGAATCCTTGCAGCTTCTGCCATTGCACTCCTGCTTCTTGTGCCGCCCTGTCTGTTCACATGGGCGACTGCCGTGATGTTGTCCGACTGGATCAACACCGGTTTTCCCTGAAGCAGAGGTTCTGCCTGGCTTAGAGCATTGTATATTGCTCTTAGTTCCAGAATGTTTATGTGAAGAGACGTTTCCAGGCTCGTCCATACTCCCTGGAAGTTTCTTCCTTGTGTGACTGCTCCCCAGCCTCTCAGGCTGGCGTCCGTGGTCACCAGGATCCAATCCTGTATGCCGAATCTGCGGCCCTCCAATAGATGAGCACTCTGCAACCACCACAGAAGAGACACCCTTGTCCTTGGAGACAGGGTTATCCGCAGGTGCATCTGAAGATGCGACCCTGACCATTTGTCCAACAGATCCCTTTGGAAAATTCTTGCGTGGAATCTGCCGAATGGAATTGCTTCGTAAGAAGCCACCATTTTTCCCAGGACTCTTGTGCATTGATGTACAGACACCTTTCCTGGTTTTAGGAGGTTCCTGACAAGCTCGGATAACTCCTTGGCTTTTTCCTCCGGGAGAAAAACCTTTTTCTGAACCGTGTCCAGAATCATCCCTAGGAACAGCAGACGAGTTGTCGGCATTAACTGGGATTTTGGAATATTCAGAATCCACCCGTGCTGTTTTAGCACTTCTTGAGACAGTGCTAATCCCATCTCTAGCTGTTCTCTGGACCTTGCCCTTATTAGGAGATCGTCCAAGTATGGGATAATTAATATGCCTTTTCTTCGAAGAAGAATCTTCATCTCGGCCATTACCTTTGTAAAGACCCGAGGTGCCGTGGACAATCCGAACGGCAGCGTCTGAAACTGATAGTGACAGTTTTGTACAACGAACCTGAGGTACCCCTGGTGTGAGGGGTATATTGGAACGTGGAGATACGCATCCTTGATGTCCAAGGATACCATAAAGTCCCCCTCTTCCAGGTTCGCTATCACTGCTCTGAGTGACTCCATCTTGAACTTGAACTTCTTTATGTACAGGTTCAAGGACTTCAGATTTAGAATAGGCCTTACCGAGCCATCCGGCTTCGGTACCACAAAAAGAGTGGAATAATACCCCTTCCCTTGTTGTAGAAGAGGTACCTTGACTATCACCTGCTGAGAGTACAGCTTGTGAATGGCTTCCAAAACCGTCTCCCTTTCGGAGGGGGACGTTGGTAAAGCAGACTTCAGGAAACGGCGAGGTGGATCTGTCTCTAATTCCAACCTGTACCCCTGAGATATTATCTGCAGGATCCAGGGATCTACCTGCGAGTGAGCCCACTGCGCGCTGTAATTTTTGAGACGACCACCCACCGTCCCCGAGTCCGCTTGAGAAGCCCCAGCGTCATGCTGAGGCATTTGTAGAAGCCGGGGAAGGCTTCTGTTCCTGGGAAGGAGCTGCCTGTTGCTGTCTCTTCCCTCGACCTCTGCCTCGTGGCAGATATGAATAGCCCTTTGCTCTCTTATTTTTAAAGGAACGAAAGGGCTGCGGTTGAAAAGTCGGTGCCTTTTTCTGTTGGGGAGTGACTTGAGGTAGAAAGGTGGATTTCCCGGCTGTAGCCGTGGCCACCAAATCTGATAGACCGACTCCAAATAACTCCTCCCCTTTATACGGCAAAACTTCCATATGTCGTTTTGAATCCGCATCGCCTGTCCACTGTCGCGTCCATAAAGCTCTTCTGGCCGAAATGGACATAGCACTTACCCGTGATGCCAGTGTGCAGATATCCCTCTGTGCATCACGCATATAAAGAAATGCATCCTTTATTTGTTCTAACGACAGTAAAATATTGTCCCTGTCCAGGGTATCAATATTTTCAATCAGGGACTCTGACCAAACTACCCCAGCACTGCACATCCAGGCAGTCGCTATAGCTGGTCGTAGTATAACACCTGCATGTGTGTATATACTTTTTTGGATATTTTCCATCCTCCTATCTGATGGATCTTTAAGTGCGGCCGTCTCAGGAGAGGGTAACGCCACTTGTTTAAATAAGCGTGTTAGCGCCTTGTCCACCCTAGGAGGTGTTTCCCAGCGCTCCCTAACCTCTGGCGGGAAAGGGTATAATGCCAATAATTTCTTTGAAATTATCAGCTTTTTATCAGGGGCAACCCACGCTTCATTACACACGTCATTTAATTCTTCTGATTCAGGAAAAACTATAGGTAGTTTTTTCACACCCCACATAATACCCTGTTTAGTGGTACCTGTAGTATCAGCTAAATGTAACGCCTCCTTCATTGCCAAAATCATATAACGTGTGGCCCTACTGGAAAATACGGTTGATTCGTCACCGTCACCACTGGAGTCAGTGCCTGTGTCTGGGTCTGTGTCGACCGACTGAGGCAAAGGGCGTTTCACAGCCCCTGACGGTGTTTGAGTCGCCTGGACAGGCACTAATTGATTGTCCGGCCGTCTCATGTCGTCAAACGACTGCTTTAGCGTGTTGACACTATCCCGTAGTTCCATAAATAAAGGCATCCATTCTGGTGTCGACTCCCTAGGGGGTGACATCCTCATATTTGGCAATTGCTCCGCCTCCACACCAATATCGTCCTCATACATGTCGACACACACGTACCGACACACAGCAGACACACAGGGAATGCTCCTAACGAAGACAGGACCCACTAGCCCTTTGGGGAGACAGAGGGAGAGTTTGCCAGCACACACCAAAAGCGCTATATATAACAGGGATAGCCTTATAATAAGTGCTCCCTTATAGCTGCTTTATATATATCAAAATATCGCCATAAATTTGCCCCCCCTCTCTGTTTTACCCTGTTTCTGTAGTGCAGTGCAGGGGAGAGACCTGGGAGCCGTCCTGACCAGCGGAGCTGTGAGAGGAAATGGCGCCGTTTGCTGAGGAGATAGGCCCCGCCCCTTTTCCGGCGGGCTCGTCTCCCGCTATTTAGTGAATCCAGGCAGGGGTTAAATATCTCCATATAGCCTCTGGGGGCTATATGTGAGGTATTTTTAGCCTTTATATAGGTTACATTTGCCTCCCAGGGCGCCCCCCCCCAGCGCCCTGCACCCTCAGTGACTGCGTGTGAAGTGTGCTGAGAGGAAAATGGCGCACAGCTGCAGTGCTGTGCGCTACCTTTAGAAGACTGCAGGAGTCTTCAGCCGCCGATTCTGGACCTCTTCTGACTTCAGCATCTGCAAGGGGGCCGGCGGCGCGGCTCCGGTGACCATCCAGGCTGTACCTGTGATCGTCCCTCTGGAGCTGATGTCCAGTAGCCAAGAAGCCAATCCATCCTGCACGCAGGTGAGTTCACTTCTTCTCCCCTCAGTCCCTCGTTGCAGTGATCCTGTTGCCAGCAGGACTCACTGTAAAATAAAAAACCTAAGCTAAACTTGTTCTAAGCAGCTCTTTAGGAGAGCCACCTAGATTGCACCCTTCTCGGCCGGGCACAAAAATCTAACTGGAGTCTGGAGGAGGGTCATAGGGGGAGGAGCCAGTGCACACCACCTGATCTGGAAAAGCTTTACTTTTTGTGCCCTGTCTCCTGCGGAGCCGCTATTCCCCATGGTCCTTTCAGGAACCCCAGCATCCACTAGGACGATAGAGAAACTACAGGTAGTTTTTTCACACTCCACATAATACCCTTTTTTGTGGTACTTGTAGTATCAGAAATATGTAACACCTCCTTCATTGCCCTTAACAAGTAACGTGTGGCCCTAAAGGAAAATACGTTTGTTTCTTCACCGTCGACACTGGAGTCAGTGTCCGTGTCTGTGTCGACCGACTGAGGTAAAAGGACGTTTTAATGCCCCTGACGGTGTTTGAGACGCCTGGACAGGTACTAATTGGTTTGCCGGCCGTCTCATGTCGTCAACCGACCTTGCAGCGTGTTGACATTATCACGTAATTCCTTAAATAAGCCATCCATTCCGGTGTCGACTCCCTAGAGAGTGACATCACCATTACAGGCAATTGCTCCGCCTCCTCACCAACATCGTCCTCATACATGTCGACACACACGTACCGACACACAGCACACACACAGGGAATGCTCTGATAGAGGACAGGACCCCACTAGCCCTTTGGGGAGACAGAGGGAGAGTTTGCCAGCACACACCAAAAACGCTATAATCCAAAACACGGCCGCGGAACCGAATCCAAAACCAAAACACAAAACCCTAAAAATTTCCGGTGCACATCTCTATAAATAAGCTTTCTCCTGAGGTACAGGAGTGCTTTCTGTAACCTCCAACACGTCCCTTATAGCCACAATCATATATTGTATACTTTTTGTCAATTTATGATCTCTATGGATTCACTATCGTCGACAGTGTTTTTCCCTTATAGCATTTTAATATATATAGTCATATCGCCAAATAAGTGCCCCCCCTCTCTGTTTTAACCCTGTTTCTGTAGTGCAGTGCAGGGGAGAGCCTGGGAGCCTTCCCACCAACATTTCTGTGAGGGAAAATGGCGCTGTGTGCTGAGGAGAATAGGCCCCGCCCCCTTTTCGGCGGGCTTCTTCTCCCGTTTTTCTGAGACCTGGCAGGGGTTAAATACATCCATATAGCCCCCAGGGGCTATATGTGATGTATTTTTAGCCAGAATAAGGTACTATCATTGCTGCCCAGGGCGCCCCCCCCAGCGCCCTGCACCCTCAGTGACCACTGCTATGAAGTGTGCTGACAACAATGGCGCACAGCTGCAGTGCTGTGCGCTACCTTATGAAGACTGAAAAGTCTTCAGCCGCCGGTTTCTGGACCTCTTCACTTTTCGGCATCTGCAAGGGGGTCGGCGGCGCGGCTCCGGGACGAACCCCAGGGTGAGACCTGTGTTCCGACTCCCTCTGGAGCTAATGGTGTCCAGTAGCCTAAGAAGCCAATCCATCCTGCACGCAGGTGAGTTCACTTCTCTCCCCTAAGTCCCTCGATGCAGTGAGCCTGTTGCCAGCAGGACTCACTGAAAATAAAAAACCTAACAAAACTTTTACTCTAAGCAGCTCTTTAGGAGAGCCACCTAGATTGCACCCTTCTCGGCCGGGCACAAAAATCTAACTGAGGCTTGGAGGAGGGTCATAGGGGGAGGAGCCAGTGCACACCACCTGATCCTAAAGATTTTACTTTTGTGCCCTGTCTCCTGCGGAGCCGCTATTCCCCATGGTCCTGACGGAGTCCCCAGCATCCACTAGGACGTCAGAGAAAACCTAATAACTTTTTCTAAGCAGCTCTTTAGGAGAGCCACCTAGATTGCACCCTGCTCGGACGGGCACAAAAACCTAACTGAGGCTTGGAGGAGGGTCATAGGGGGAGGAGCCAGTGCACACCACCTAGTCCTAAAGCTTTTATTTTTGTGCCCTGTCTCCTGCGGAGCCACTAATCCCCATGGTCCTGACGGAGTCCCAGCATCCACTAGGACGTCAGAGAAAACACCCTAATCCAAGACACACCCGAATCCGACAAAAAAATTTCAGGAAGGTTTTGGCAAAACGCGTCCGAATCCAAAACACGGCCGCGGAACCGAATCCAAAACCAAAACACAAAACCCTAAAAATTTCCGGTGCACATCTCTATAAATAAGCTTTCTCCTGAGGTACAGGAGTGCTTTCTGTAACCTCCAACACGTCCCTTATAGCCACAATCATATATTGTATACTTTTTGTCAATTTATGATCTCTATGGATTCACTATCGTCGACACAAGAATCAGAATCCGTGTCGGTTTCAGTGTTTACAACATTTGCAAATGGTCTCTTATGTGACCCAGAGGGGCCGCCCGCATAAGGAATAACAGCATCCTGAAAAATCACATCTTCCACAGATTTTCTCCAGCATGCAGCCATAAGGCCCATATAGACGGGCCGATGTGCGAGAGATGTGTGCTGAGCGAACCGCTCAGCACACATCTCTCCCAGCGCTCAGCACAGCGCGATTTGTGCTGAGCGTGCGGGGGGAGACGGGGGGCCGCTCACTTCACCCAGCGGGTCAAGTGAGCGACCCGCTAGATTGGCCGGCACGGCAGGCCAATCTAGCACCAGCGATAGCGATGCGCGGGGCTGCGCATAGCTATCGCTGTATGGGGTGCACACGGAGCGACCCTGCTTAAATTCTAAGCAATCTAGTCAGATTGCTTAGAATATCGCTCCGTGAGTACCCCCCTTTAGATTCAGATTTATCCAATCTACGGTTAATCAGATGCATACTGTCACGTAGCTCTTTCACCCATGCAGGCTCTTGGTGTGCCGGTAGCGCCACCACAATACAACTCTGTGTCCCTAAAATGGCTTCCTCCGTGGAGGAACTCCCTGCCTCAGACATGCCTCACACTTGTACAGCACTCACAGACACACTGGGACTTATTTGGGGACAGACCCACAGTAAAATCTGTCAGAGGGACACAGTATAGGAGCAGCCAGCTCACAATCCCAGCGCCTGTATTTAATGTCTGTGAACACAGAATGCCCACTGACATGCAGCGCTCTTTACACAGTAAAACACATTTGTAAAGCACCCAAATCGCTTTGTGCCCCCCTTATTTACATCCTGAATACTTGTAGTCAGAAGTGGAGGAGGACCAGCTATATCTCTGCAGCCTGAGGAGAGAGAGAGAAAATGGTGCTGAGCAGTGTGCTGGCTGCCTGAGGAAGAAGCTCCGCCCTTTTTACCTCAGAGACTGTTTGTAATATTTATACTGGCGGGGGTAGGGCTGTGCCTGGGCATCTTATGCCCCCTATTAGCCAGTTTATAGAGGTATTTTGCTGCTAGGGCGCCCCCCCAGCGCCCTGCAGTGCCTGTGTGTGTGGGCAGCAATGGCGTGCTGCGCTCCCGCCAGCCGCGTCGTACCTCAGCCGTCACTTACTTGATTGAAGTTCAATCTTCTCATACTCACCTGTCTTCTGACTTCTGGCTCTGTGAGGGGGTGACAGCGTGCTGTGGGAGTGAGCATCTAGACACGGCTCGCGTTCAGTTCCCTTCAGGAGCTAATGGTGTCCTGTCAGCCAGAAGCAGAGCCATGAAACTCTGAGGAAGTTGGTTCTGCTTCTGCCCCCTCAGTCCCACGAAGCAGGGAGTCTGATGCCAGCAGATCTCCCTGAAAATAAAAAACCTAACATAAGTCTTTTCAGAGAAACTCAGTAGAGCTCCTCAGAGTGCATCCAGTCGACCTGGGTACATTTCTAAAACTGATGTCTGGAGGAGGGGCATAGAGGGAGGAGCCAGTTCACACCCAATGAAAAGTCTTTAGAGTGCCCATGTCTCCTGCGGATCCCGTCTATACCCCATGGTCTTGATGTCGGCCCCAGCATCCTCTAGGACGTATGAGAAACTGGAATATCCGCTTTTGTGATGAGTCCTCTGCCAATATATGGAGCACATATACAATGTATATAGCTTCATAAGCTTTCCTATCCGATTATATCCCCACTGTACAGTCCAAACATATCCTCCACATATTTCCTCTTTCTTCACTTTCCCTTCTTTCGGACCAGCGTTTATCATTGCTGTGATGTGATATCATGCAACCCACCTAGAACCTTTGCAATCCGGTGGACAAATATGCAATAGATAATGCGCCTTTCCTTGTATATCAATACCTATTTCCCCATAGAGTGTAAGCTTGCGAGCAGGGCCCTCCTACCTCTAGGACTGTTTGTTACTACCCAGTTTTGTTTTATCATTGTGTCCAATTGTAAAGCGCAACAGAACTTGCTGCACTATATAAGAAACTGTTAATAATAAAAAAATAGCAAAGTACTGTATATGAAGGGGAATGGAAGGATCAATAAAGGAGCTCCAATCACCACTGCCCTTGTTTCTACAAGTTTGCAGTACTATGTTCTGAAAGAGAGAATGTCCCTGTCAGCATAGAGGTTTTAAGAATCTATGGAACTATGGTGGTCATTCCGAGTTGTTCGCTCGCTAGCAGTTTTTAGCAGCCGTGCAAACGCTATGCCGCCTCCCACTGGGAGTGTATTTTGGCTTAGCAGAAGTGCGAACGAAAGGATCCCAGAGCAGCGGTAAAAAATTTTTGTGCAGTTTTAGAGTAGCTCAATACCTACTCAGCGCTTGCGATGACTTCAGACTGTTCAGTTCCTGTTTTGACGTCACAAACACGCCCTGCGTTCGCCCAGCCACGTCTGCGTTTTTCCTGGCACGCCTGCGTTTTTTCGAACACTCCCTGAAAACGGTCAGTTGACACCCAGAAACGCCCACTTCATATCAATCACTCTGCGGCCAGCAGTGCGACTGAATAGCTTCGCTAGACCTTGTGTGAAACGGTATCCGGACTCCAGGCCGACAGCACAAAGGTCGACACACCTTATGTCAACGCCAATTGGTCGACACACCTTAGGTCGACATGAACAAAAGGTCGACAGGAACAAGGTCGACATGGAAAAAGGTCGACATGAGTTTTTCACGATTTTTTCTTTTTTTGAACCTTTTCATACTTAACGATCCACGTGGACTACGATTGGAACGGTAAAGTGTGCCGAGCGAAGCGGTAGCGGAGCGAAGGCACCATGCCTGAAGCATGGCGAGCGAAGCGAGCCATGCGAGGGGACGCGGTGCACTAATTGGGGTTCCCGGTCACTCTACGAAGAAAACGACACAAAAAAACACACATAAAAAACTCATGTCGACCTTTTTCCATGTCGAGCTTTTGTCCATGTCGACCTAAGGTGTGTCGACCAATTGGCGTCGACCTAAGGTGTGTCGACCTTTGTGCTGTCGACCCTCAGTCCCAGACCCGTGTGAAACTACATCGTTCATTGTAATAGTACTTCGCGCGTGCGCATTGCGCCGCATATACATGCGCAGAAGTTCCATTTTTTTGCCTCATCGCTGCACAGCAAACGAATGCAGCTAGCGATCAACTCGGAATGACCACCTATGTTCAAGCTTTTTGGGACTCCCCGCGACCAGAATGTTGCTGGCCCCAGTGCAGAAAATAGAAAAGGCAGTGTGAGCGAGTCTTTGCTGTCTTGTACACCGGCAGCGGGGGAAATGTTCCAGCGCACTTTTAAGATGTGGTCAGGGAGACTCAGACCACTCAGAGGGAATGATTGGGTTAAGTCCCATTACCACTCCGAGAGGTCATAGGGCCCCCTTGGCTTCTTGGCCCGTGTGCACTATACACCCTGCACCCATTGTAGATAAGCCACTGCTCCTTAGTATTTATTGTACAGTATGGAGTTTCCCTGGCATTAAAATATAATATACACAGTAATATGTGGAAGGGGTATACTATAAAAGCCAATATTGTCCCAGTCAGCCACCCAGGAATTCAGGGATGGCCTCATTTGCTACAGTTGCTTGTCTATTTCTATAAAAGTACATGCTCTCTTTATTATATGGCACACCTAGACTATGTCTAGCTATATAAATGAGGGACCGCAGACTTTTCTTTTGTAACGCTATTGATAAATATATACAGTAGTTTAGCTCTTGCGCCACCTGCTGGAAGCTATTGTGCATTTCAGTATTGGTCTACACAGGTAAGCAACTACTCATACAGGGTAATATTTATCAATTCTAGGTACTTGGTCCCAATAATAAGATTTTACTCACCGGTAAATCTATTTCTCGTAGTCCGTAGTGGATGCTGGGGACTCCGTAAGGACCATGGGGAATAGACGGGCTCCGCAGGAGACTGGGCACTCTAAGAAAGATTTAGTACTACTGGTGTGCACTGTCTCCTCCCTCTATGCCCCTCCTCCAGACCTCAGTTAAGGAAACTGTGCCCGGATGAGCTGAAATTATAAGGAAAGGATTTTGTAATCCAGGGTAAGACTCATACCAGCCACACCAATCACACCGTATAACTTGTGATAAACTTACCCAGTCAACAGTATGAACCACAACAGAGCATCAACAATGGATGCCCACATAACATAACCCTTTATTAAGCAATAACTATGTACACGTATAGCAGAAAGTCCGCACTTGGGACGGGCGCCCAGCATCCACTACGGACTACGAGAAATAGATTTACCGGTGAGTAAAATCTTATTTTCTCTAACGTCCTAGTGGATGCTGGGGACTCCGTAAGGACCATGGGGATTATACCAAAGCTCCCAAACGGGCGGGAGAGTGCGGATGACTCTGCAGCACCGAATGGGCAAACACAAGGTCCTCCTCAGCCAGGGTATCAAACTTGTAGAACTTAGCAAATGTGTTTGTACCCGACCAAGTAGCTGCTCGGCAAAGCTGTAATGCCGAGACCCCTCGGGCAGCCGCCCAAGAAGAGCCCACTTTCCTTGTGGAATGGGCTTTCACTGATTTTGGATGCAGCAAACCAGCCGCAGAATGAGCCTGCTGAATAGTGCTACAGATCCAGCGAGCAATGGTTTGCATTGAAGCAGGAGCACCCAGCTTGTTGGATGCATACAGGATAAACAGCGAGTCAGTCTTCCTCACTCCAGCCGTCCTGGCTACATAGATCTTCAAAGCCCTGACTACATCAAGCAACTTGGAATCCTCCAAGTCACGAGTAGCCGCAGGCACCACAATAGGTTGGTTCAAATGAAAAGATGACACCACCTTCGGCAGAAATTGCGGACGAGTCCGTAATTCTGCCCTGTCCATATTAAAAACCAGATAGGGGCTTTTACATGACAAAGCCGCCAATTCTGACACACGCCTAGCCGAAGCTAAGGCCAATAGCATGACCACCTTCCACGTGAGATACTTTAGCTCCACGGTCTTAAGTGGCTCAAACCAGTGGGATTTCAGGATACCCAACACCACGTTGAGATCCCAAGGTGCAACTGGTGGCACAAAAGGGGGCTGAATATGCAGCACTCCCTTAACAAACGTCTGAACTTCAGGAAGAGAAGCCAGTTCCTTTTGAAAGAAAATGGATAGGGCCGAAATCTGGACCTTTATGGACCCCAACTTCAGGCCCATAGTCACTCCAGACTGTAGGAAGTGCAGGAACCGGCCCAGCTGGAATTCCTCTGTAGGGGCCTTCCTGGCCTCACACCAGGCAACATATTTTCGCCATATACGGTGATAGTGTCTTGCTGTCACGTCCTTCCTAGCCTTTATCAGCGTAGGAATAACTTCCTCCAGAATGCCTTTTTCCGCTAGGATCCTGCGTTCAACCGCCATGCCGTCAAACGCAGCCGCGGTAAGTCTTGGAACAGACAGGGCCCCTGTTGCAACAGGTCCTGTCTGAGAGGCAGAGGCCATGGGTCCTCTGTGAGCATTTCTTGCAGTCCCGGGTACCAAGTCCTTCTTGGCCAATCCGGAACAGTGAGTATTGTTCTCACTCCTCTTTTTCTTATGATTCTCAGCACCTTGGGTATGAGAGGAAGAGGAGGAAACACATAGACCGACTGGAACACCCACGGTGTTACCAGTGCGTCCACAGCTATCGCCTGAGGGTCTCTTGACCTGGTGCAATACCTTTGTAGCTTTTTGTTGAGACGGGACGCCATCATGTCTACCTGTGGCAGTTCCCATCGATTTGTAATCTGAGTGAAGACTTCATGATGAAGTCCCCACTCTCCCGGGTGGAGGTCGTGCCTGCTGAGGAAGTCTGCTTCCCAGTTGTCCACTCCCGGAATGAACACTGCTGACAGTGCTTGCACGTGACTCTCCGCCCAATGAAGAATCCTGGTGGCTTCCGCCATCGCCACTCTGCTTCTTGTGCCGCCCTGGCGGTTTACATGAGCCACTGCGGTGATGTTGTCTGACTGAATCAGCACCGGTTGGTTGCGAAGCAGAGGCTCCGCTTGACTCAGGGCATGGTATATGGCCCTTAGTTCCAGGATATTTATGTGCAGACAAGCCTCCTGACTTGACCACAACCCTTGGAAATTTCTTCCCTGAGTGACTGCCCCCCACCCTCGGAGGCTCGCATCCGTGGTCACCAGGACCCAGTCCTGTATGCCGAACCTGCGGCCCTCGAGAAGGTGAGCACTCTGTAGCCACCACAGAAGAGACACCCTGGCCCTCTGGGACAGGGTGATCAGCCGATGCATCTGAAGATGCGATCCGGACCACTTGTCCAACAGATCCCACTGAAAGATCCTCGCATGGAACCTGCCGAAGGGAATGGCTTCATATGATGCCACCATCTTTCCCAGGACTCGCGTGCAGCGATGCACCGACACCTGTTTCGGTTTTAAGAGGTCTCTGACTAGAGTCACGAGCTCTTGAGCCTTCTCCGCCGGGAGAAACACCTTCTTCTGGTCCGTGTCCAGAATCATGCCCAGAAAAGGCAGACGCGTTGTAGGAATCAGCTGCGACTTTGGGACAGCCGTGCTGTTGTAACACTTCCTGAGAGTGTGCTACGCTGATCAGCAACTGCTCTCTGGACCTCGTCTTTATGAGGAGATCGTCCAAGTATGGGATAATTGTGACTCCTTGCTTTCGAAGGAGCACCATCATTTCTGCCATTACCTTGGTAAATATTCTCGGTGCCGTGGAGAGCCCAAACAGCAACGTCTGGAATTGGTAATGACAGTCCTGTACCACAAATCTGAGATACTCCTGATGAGGTGGATAAATGGGGACATGCAAGTAAGCATCCTTGATGTCCAGAGACACCATAAAATCCCCCTCTTCCAGGCTTGCAATGACCGCTCTGAACGATTCCATGTTGAACTTGAATCTTTTCAGATAAATGTTCAGGGACTTTAAATTCAATATGGGTCTGACCGAACCGTCCGGTTTCGGTACCACAAACATTGTGGAATAGTATCCTCTTCCTTGTTGAAGGAGGGGAACCTTTACCACCACCTGCTGGAGATATAACTTGTGAATTGCCGCTAACACTACTTCCCGTTCCATGGGAGAAGCTGGCAGGGCCGATTTGAGGTAACGGTGAGGGGGCATCACTTCGAATTCCAGCTTGTATCCCTGAGACACAATCTGTATAGCCCAGGGATCCACCTGTCAGCGAACCCACTGGTGGCTGAAATTTCGGAGACGCGCCCCCAACGCTCCTGGCTCCTGTGGAGCCCCAGCGTCATGCGGTGGATTTAGTGGAAGCCGGGGAGGACTTCTGTTCCTGGGAACTAGCTGTATGGTGCAGCTTCTTTCCTCTACCCCTGCCTCTGGCAAGAAAGGACGCACCTCTGACCTTCTTGTTTCTTTGTGATCGAAAGGACTGCATTTGGTAATACGGTGCTTTCTTAGGCTGTGAGGGAATATATGGCAAAAAATGAGACGTCCCCAAACAATTCCTCACCCTTGTAAGGTAACACCTCCATGTGCTTTTTGGAGTCGGCATCACCTGTCCATTGCCGAGTCCACAGGACCCTTCTGGCAGAAATTGACATTGCATTTATTCTAGAGCCCAGTAGGCAAATGTCCCTCTGGGCATCCCTCATATATAGGACAGCGTCTTTTATATGCCCCAGGGTCAGTAAAATGGTATCCTTGTCTAAGGTATCCATTTCCTCAGACAGATTATCTGTCCATGCTGCTACAGCACTACACATCCAGGCCGACGCAATTGCCGGCCTCAGTAGAGTACCTGAATGTGTATAAACAGACTTCAGGATACTTTCCTGCTTCCTATCTGCAGGATCCTTTAGGACGGCCGTATCCTGTGACGGCAGGGCCACCTTCTTAGATAAGCGTGTCAGAGCTTTATCTACCCTAGGGGAGGATTCCCAGCGCATCCTGTCCGTTGGCGGGAAAGGGTACGCCATAAGTAACCTTTTGGAAATCAGCACTTTCCTATCGGGGGAATCCCACGCTTTTTCACATAATTCATTTAACTCATGTGAAGGGGGAAAAGTCACCTCTTGCTTTTTCTCCCCATACATATAAACCCTCTTGTCAGGGACAGGGTTTACCTCTGATATGTGCAAAACATCCTTCATTGCTATAATCATGTAGCGGATGGCTTTAGCCATTTTAGGCTGCAATTTTGCATCATCCTCATCGACACTGGAGTCAGAATCCGTGTCGATACCTATGTCAACAATTTGGGATAGTGGGCGCTTCTGAGACCCTGACGGCCTCTGCGCTGCAGGATCAGGCATGGGCTGAGACCCCGACTGTCCCAAGGCATCAGCTTTATCCAACCTTTTATGCAAGGAGTTTACATTATCATTTAACACCTTCCACATATCCATCCAATCAGGTGTCGGCGCCGTCGGCGGAGACACGTCATTCATCTGCACTTGCTCTGCCTCCACATAGCCCTCTTCGTCAAACATGTCGACACACGCGTACCGACACACCACACACACAGGGGATGCTCTATATGAGGACAGGACCCCCACAAGGCCTTTTGGAGAGACAGAGAGAGAGTATGCCAGCACACACCTCAGCGCTATATGACCCAGGAATCACACAGTAACTTAGTGTTTACCCAGTAGCTGCTGTATATATGATTAATGCGCTAAATTTATGTGCCCCCCCCCCCCTCTCTTTTTACCCTTTCTACCGTGAGTCTGCAGGGGAGAGCCTGGGGAGCTTCCTCTCAGCGGAGCTGTGGAGAGAAAATGGCGCTGGTGAGTGCTGAGGAAGAAGGCCCCACCCTCTCAGCGGCGGGCTTCTGTCCCGCGATTTTGTGTGAAATTAATGGTGGGGGCTCATGCATATAACAGTGTCCAACTGTATATATGCTGCTTTTGCCAGGAGGTACTTAATTGCTGCCCAGGGCGCCCCCCCCCCTGCGCCCTACAGTGACCGGAGTGTGTGGGTAGTGTGGGCGCAATGGCGCACAGCTGCAGTGCTGTGCGCTACCTCATATGAAGACAGGAGTCTTCTGCCGCCGATTTTGACGTCTTCTTGCTTCAACCCGCCGGCTTCTGTCTTCTGGCTCTGCAAGGGGGATGGCGGCGCGGCTCCGGGAACGGACGACCAAGGTTAGGTTTCTGTGTTCGATCCCTCTGGAGCTAATGGTGTCCAGTAGCCTAAGAAGCGCAACCTAGCCGCAGTTAGTAGGTTTGCTTCTCTCCCCTCAGTCCCACGTAGCAGAGAGTCTGTTGCCAGCAGAAACTCTCTAAAAATAAAAAAACCTAACTAAAATACTTTCTTATTAGCAAGCTCAGGAGAGCTCACTAAAATGCACCCAGCTCTGTCCGGGCACAGATTCTAACTGAGGTCTGGAGGAGGGGCATAGAGGGAGGAGCCAGTGCACACCAGTAGTACTAAATCTTTCTTAGAGTGCCCAGTCTCCTGCGGAGCCCGTCTATTCCCCATGGTCCTTACGGAGTCCCCAGCATCCACTAGGACGTTAGAGAAAATTATAATTTCTTATTGCTGCATATTGTGGCAATAAGAAATTAAGGATGGCATGCATATAACAATATTCACATGCAGGGACATCCTTACATGTGTACACAGGGGGTTATTCAGTGCGGATTGCAAATTGTGCTAAAAAGCAGAATCTGCAATCCGTTCTTTCGCATGCTGGGGACCACCCATCGTAGGGCAAGGCCGCCCAACATGCAGAATGGCCTGCCCAGCAACTGTGGAAGACCTCTGCAGCCACAGCTAGGCTGCGTATGCAGGAGGGCTGCAGCCATTTTTTATATTGGAGCGGGTGCATGTGACGTCACACAGCCGCCCTAAAAGCGGAGTGACCCTCCCCCATTTCCCCGAGCCGCCCCCTCCACGCTACGTCTCCGCAATCCACACGAATGTCTCTGCCTGTCAATCATGCAGAGGCTTTCGTACTCATGGCATACCGATCGCATTTGGCAGCCACGCATGTGCAGGATAGTACATGCGCGTGTGCAGTGGCACAGCTGACGGGGTTATTGCGGATGCAACCCCCACAATGCGCTGGTGATTGGTGGTGGTGGTGGGGGGTGTTACCTGACTCCACCAATTACCACCCAGTGTTCACAATGCCACCCAGCACCTGAGGACTTGGACACAAGTGTGTATAACCAAGCATCAGGTTCAAAGTGTTGTTTTGAGTTTAGAAAAATGAAACACATCAATGTATTTTATTGCAGGTCACTTTCTGGCATTTTCATTTATAAAGCAAAACTGTCTGCGCTATTTTGTGTAGATGTTCAAGGATAATAAATCCAATGTTATTTCTAAAATGTAAAGTCTTCCGAAGAGAAGTTTGATTGGGATCAGCTCAAAGTACGCTGTGCACGGGTGTGCTGAACGTTTCTGCAGTGCAGGGGTTAATCTACCAGAATGCCTGCTGAACTTGTTTCATTATCCCCAGTGTTAAGCGCCCTACACACTGGCCGATTTCAACGATAAACGATATGAACAATGAACGATTTTTCAGTAACGATTTTTTGCGTACACACTGAATGATTTGCATGAGCGATTTGACATTGCAAACATCTATGTCGATGACTGCAGGGACGCACATCGTTCATCCTCGGTGTCCCTACACTGATTGATATGAACAATATATCGTGGTGCTGACAGAAGTATATAAAGATCTGAATATAAAATAAGATTTTACTCACCGGTAAATCTATTTCTCGTAGTCCGTAGTGGATGCTGGGAACTCCGTAAGGACCATGGGAAATAGCGGCTCTGCAGGAGACTGGGCACAACTAAAGAAAGCTTTAGGACTACCTGGTGTGCACTGGCTCCTCCCTCTATGACCCTCCTCCAGACCTCAGTTAGGATACTGTGCCCGGAAGAGCTGACACAATAAGGAAAGGATTTGGAATCCCGGGTAAGACTCTTACCAGCCACACCGTATAACTCGTGATACTATACCCAGTTAACAGTATGAAATATAACTGAGCCTCTCAACAGATGGCTCAACAATAACCCTTTAGTTAACCAATAACTATATACAAGTATTGCAGACAATCCGCACTTGGGACGGGCGCCCAGCAACCACTACGGACTACGAGAAATAGATTTACCGGTGAGTAAAATCTTATTTTCTCTAACGTCCTAAGTGGATGCTGGGAACTCCGTAAGGACCATGGGGATTATACCAAAGCTCCCAAACGGGCGGGAGAGTGCGGATGACTCTGCAGCACCGAATGAGCGAACTCAAGGTCCTCCTCAGCCAGGGTATCAAACTTGTAGAATTTAGCAAATGTGTTTGACCCCGACCAAGTAGCTGCTCTGCAAAGTTGTAAAGCCGAGACCCCTCGGGCAGCCGCCCAAGAAGAGCCCACCTTCCTCGTGGAATGGGCTTTTACCGATTTAGGATGCGGCAGTCCAGCCGCAGAATGTGCATGTTGAATCGTGCTACAGATCCAGCGAGCAATAGTCTGCTTTGAAGCAGGCGCACCCAACTTGTTGGGTGCATGCAGGATAAATAGCGAGTCAGTCTTTCTGACTCCAGCTGTCCTGGAAACATAGATTTTTAGGGCCCGGACTACGTCCAGCAACTTGGAATCCTCCAAGTCACGAGTAGCCGCAGGCACCACAATAGGCTGGTTCAAATGAAAAGCTGAAACCACCTTTGGGAGAAATTGGGGACGAGTCCTCAATTCCGCCCTATCCATATGGAAAATCAGATAAGGGCTTTTACATGATAAAGCCGCCAATTCTGACACACGCCTGGCCGAAGCCAAGGCCAACAGCATGACCACTTTCCACGTGAGATACTTTAAATCCACGGTTTTAAGTGGTTCAAACCAA